>NW_003526948.1:2158822-2202630 GCF_000181795.1 Trichinella spiralis | reverse complement strand
TTGAATAAATTGAATTTTTGAATGTAGATTGGTTTTTTTCTAATCAGTTTATTTGCATTTCTTTATCTTCTCACAGAACTGGAGTTTTTATTTTCGCTGTATTACATTTCACCCCCAGAATACTTTTATATTATTGATTAAATACCATTTTCATTAATTAGTTGTAATGTTTTGCGTTATTTGTACGCGCAAATCATTTTTTGTTTTATGATATTGGTTTGATTAGGAGAAATAAATGAAATCACTGGAAAATAAAAAATTGTTAATATTACTTTTTATTTTAATTTTTATATTAATTGTTTTATTTTATTTATACATTATAAATTATAAAATTGATTAACCATGTTAACACTAGGGTCGACGGGTTCTCTCTAAGCATAATAAAGCAGGGCAATCTCATAAAGAATTGCAGAGTGCTGCAAAGCCACCTTTAGGTTGGATATATGGCGATTTTTATCGTCCTTGGCATCGAATTTGGAGTGGTGAACCATACAATAAAGACATCCAGTATGTATTTGCATTTTAATTTTGTCAGATTACTGATTATTTATTGTGTTGAACATTTAGTCTTAGAAGGGAATATCCACCTTTAAGTTTGCTTGAGTTGCAGCGGCTGATTGACTTAGGTTGGATAGACACTAGTCTACCAATTGATTTAACAACGTTGTGCAATACAAGATTGTACCGGTGTGATCCATCTTTACGTCAGTTTGGTGTGAATTTGACAGAAGAGGTACTGCTTTAGGTGGGATGAATATGTATTTAGCATTCAAAAGTATTTCTCTAGGGAGCTGATAATTTCAAAGCTCGAGTAAATATTGAAGTGCAGTGGACGAATGAAGTTGCTATTGCTGCAGTAGAAAGGAATGGTGGCATTATTACTATGGCATATTTTGATCCACTTTCTTTGGAAGCTCTAACTGACCCGATCCGATTTTTCCAACAAGGTGTACCGATTCCAAAACGAGCTTATCCTCCGCTTGGCCTTATGAAACAATACATGGGTATTATAATTATAAAAGTGATTTTGTTCGCTTTGAAAAATTTATTTTTTAGATCCTAAAAATAGAGGATATCTTGCTGATCCTGAGAAGATTAAGGAAGCGCGCATAGAAACTATGCAAAAATATGGTTTTGCATTAGAAACGGATGTGGAAATGGATTCCGAATTTGCTATTCAAAAGACTCCTTTACAGATATTTTATGGTTTACATCCAGGCTGGGTTATCAGCTTAACTGATGAAAGCGTCCTGAAACCAAAAGACTGTGATTTAGTACATTATTATTCTTCTTAATTTATTAAACTGATAGTTTTGCATAGTTGGTAAAATAAAACAACAGCCCATATTACATTTGATAGATTAACTTGTTTTTAATGCATTGTTTTATCGTTTCACGCTAATGCACGTGGGTATCCAGTAGAACTGAAATACAAAGCAGTTCGAACAGTTGCTTTAGCAGAATGAGTTATTAACGCATCTCGTGAATCATGCATTGCAAGGTCCCTCAAATACGAATACACATAAAAATATATATAGCAGTTGTTTTTTGTAAGGGAAAAGATGAAACAGTACTTCCCGCAGTGATGGTAATTAGATTTTTATTAGTTTTATTAAATAACAATAATATATATTTTATTGCCGAAGTGATATTTTAAAAATATTTTATAATGCAACTGCAAACCACCTATAGATGCGGTTGAATTTTATTTGTTTCTCTGCATTTTTATTTATCGTGAATTTATTTTGATTTTTATTTCAAACAGTGTGTAATTTATTTAGGAAAAGCGCAATACCGTTTCCATCATTTATACGAGAAAATTCACAGACAGTATAAATTAATGATTTGCATGTGTAACCAAAATAATGATAAATATTGTTACAAAAGGCATAATTACTAATTCTGTCACTCGTGTTTATACCTGTTAAATAAATTAAAAGAAATAATTTATAAAATGTTACTTTTAATCTATTTTATTCTGTTTATGACGTATTTATATTTTAACTTTTATAAACGTGTACTGTAGTTAAATTATATTTTGCTAAAGATGTAATTTTTTAAATAATTTTTCATAGTTCAAAATGAATATTTAATTTCATTTTAAACATTTATACATATATTTCAGTTGCATAATTTATTAAATTTATTTCAATGAATGATGCAACAGCAAATCTCTCAAAGGGTTTTTATGAAATACAGTATAACGGTTGTTTACTTGCTTTATTTGTGCGAAGATCATGGTGGTCGATTTCCGGGTACTTTCTTTTGTCATCAATGTTTATCCGTCGGGTGTATTCATTTTCCACCTCATAGTCAGCATCCAATAATTGTTTATTGTTCAATAATTTTGTTTGATGTTATTCATGAAAGTTTGTTAACACTTTATATTTAGTTGTACCGTTGAAGTGACATATTTTTGTATTTGCTTTTCAAATTTAGGGAAGCTATCAGTTTTGTTATTTATTGTTTTACATTTGACAAGCTGATCAAGCAGGCAACACCCGCGTGTTATCACATTTAATTAACAACACGGTTTTGATTCGTTTACGTTACATTTTAGTGCGACAATTTATTGTGCTATAAGATGAGTCAAGCTCAGCGTAGGCTGTTGAGAGATTTCAAAAGGTGAGTTTTATTTTTAAATTTTATATTTGCATTAGTTTTTTTTCCATAGCTTATACTGTAAATATTTAAAGATAAGAAGCGTTGATGTAATTTTCAGCATAAATTAAATTTATTTCTTTTTGTTTAGACTGTCAACTCAGTCTGTTTATGGTGTAAGCGCAGCACCCTCCTTGGGTAGCATTTTTGTATGGGAAGCAATTGTATTTGGGTATGTAATGAAATATGCGTTACTTTAACAGTATATTTCAACTTAAATTTAGTCCACCAGGTACACCTTATGAAGATGGCACATTCAAGTTGCAGTTGAAGTTCACTGAAGATTACCCCAATCGACCGCCCCAAGTGAAATTTCTGAGCCCGATATTTCATCCAAATGGTGAAAGTGATTTTAAAAGAATTTTTCATGCAATGATAACAGACTGTGCTGTAGTGTACGTTGATGGGTCCGTCTGCATGGACATTTTGCAGAGTCGTTGGTCGCCAACTTATGATGTGTTGGCTATATTGACATGCATTCAAGTAAAATTTCCAGGTTTTATGTTGAATTTCATTTTCTTACTTCTGCCTGAGAAAGTGATAAAGCAAATGCATTGATGTTCTTAATTTATGAATATTTTGTTTTCATTAGTCGCTGTTGAATGAACCGAATCCGCATTCACCGGCGAACCCTACTGCAGCTTCTTTATTCCAGAACAATTTTACAGAATACGCGAATCGGGTTCGCACTGAAGTGGAGAATTTGTGGCTGCATTCAAGCGATGTTGAAAAATTGAAGGGTAATGAAGGTGAATAAATAAAAGTTAAATGAAAGCTGTTTTTTTCATTAGAAATAGGATTGCTGGAAAGTTCGGAAACGAGTCAGGAAACTTCACAAACGGAAAGTGGTGATGGTAATGCGGAAGGGAATGTTAATGCCGGTGCTGACCAGAATGAAGAGAATACCCACGAAAACATGGAATCAGATAATGCCGGTGCTGACCAGAATGCAGAGAATACCCACGAAAACATGGAATCAGATAATGCCGATGATTCAGAGAATCCTGATAATTAGAAGGATTTATGGCATTTATATGTGAAAACTTGAATTAAGTAAAATGAAGTTTGGTGATTGTTTTTCTACAGTATGGCTAATTGTTTTGCTTATTTTTAATGATAGTCAGTAAGAAAATAACACTAATTTCATCTCAGTAATTTTCAGCAACAGAACTTAAAAATTTATCAATAATTAAAACAAAGAATGTATTTTTTATATACTCAGTGAACTCTGAATAATTATTGTAACGCTCGTGTTTGCTTGTGTTGACTGGTGCTTGGTGATTTCTGCTTCACTAAAACTTAACGAAACAACACTACACTTAACCAAAGAGGTTGCCTGAGCAAGAAAGCTAACCATATATAAATGATAAAAACTAACCCATGTCATAACTAACTGTACATATCCGTTATTGATCTTTAAGTGCAATTATGCGTGCAGTATGTTGAGACGATACATATAATAACATATGCTGCAATATCTATAAAGCTTTGCAATAATTTTCAAATAAGTACACAGTTATCATTAATTATCTGAAGACCACATAGCCATAAACTTTTTTAATTAAAAAAAAAATTTTTTCATTTTTACTACAATTTTTGATGAAGCAGTTATTAAATTTAAAAGTTAGTTTATAAGCAGCTGTAAGTTAATGTTAATAATGAATGTGCGATAAAGCATAATTTTTGCTGAACAGAGAGAGGGCTGTGTTCTGTTTCAAAAAATTGAGACGGCAATGGATTTGTAGCATAATTAAACCTTGTAATACAATTATGATAATCAACATTACTTAATCACTGGGTGAATTATAATGAATCAATCAAAAAAAGTAGAAAAGTTGTGTACATAGGCAAAACTTCATTCAATACTGTAACGAATTGAAGCAGGTGTAACTTTTGAAAAATATATTTAAATTTTAGTCATTTACTGAACATATATAAACACAAACATTTTGATTTTAACGTCGTCAATTTGTATAACGCACAAGCAACAGGTAAACAAATCAGAACAAAGTAATTGATGTTTTATTGCTAAAACAATTTTTATTATTACTAATTTAATGTGCTTTTGCATTAAACAAGTTTCACATTTTTGACTTGTATTTTTCTTCAACGTTTACGTTAAAAATGTAATTCAAGAATATGAAAGGAAAATTAATATTATGCGATGTCGTGGAGCGCAGTTAGATTAAATCAAACAAATGACATTAACTGCTCTAACACATATTGTCTGTTTCAAAAATATCGCAACACTATCTCTGCAAATCAACTCATCCGTAACTGACACCCCATCATTCAATTGTACATCCTGCGTTTGATTATTCATTATAATTTAATTTTAGCATTATTCTTGCTCATTTAGAATTGAGATCTACTACACGCTTAGCGTATACTGCCTGTCTGTTGCGGAAATTCAAGTCGCCTCCAAATCACCATGTCAGTTTATTTAATTGACCGAAATAGCTTTTAATTGCTAACCGCTGAAGGTTTCAACTAGAAAGTTGCTTATAATCACACTTTCGCATTTGATTAAAATATTTTCAGAACAAATTTCAAATTTCCGGCTGGGTCATATTTTTCTTTGATGCCCACTGTCCGACTGAATCTGTTTTTGCGCCAACTTTTCCATGAATTTGTAATTATTTAACGTTGGTTCGATTTTTCTGTCAGTTTCCACTGTCCTTTTTTTGTTTTCAAATCAACACTGTAAAACTATTTTCTGTATATATTTACTTTTTCAGAATTTTAAAAAATCAAGTGCTACTACTAATAATAATACAGTATTTCTTGATTTGCAAGTTTTACTTATATTTACTCTCACTTAATTTGAGCCAGCTATATGAATGTACGACTACTGGTATCTTTAATTATCAGTAGAAATGAAGGCGATGGAAATTTGCATGTGAGTTCAAATTTATTTGCTTTATGAGCTTCATTTGGAATAACTGCAGAGTGATGGCGTGTGATGACTGCGGATTGGCGTTTTCACTGCTAAACCGGAAAACCATCAAAATCAGTTTTTCTTTTCTTCGTTTTATTGTTATTTCTCAACAATTACTCATCATTTTTCAACGTATCACAAACAGAAGATGGACTTCCAACGATGTGAAGGCACCTGTTTCTGTAAGTTGCATTTTTTTTATTTTGATCATAATTCCTGAAAAATATAGTTCTCAATAGATGTCCACTTTGAAAATTAATGATATAACTAAATAACATATAATGGCGAACGGATACAGGATCTGAAATTTTTTCAAATTTCACGTGTTGCCAATTTGTTATAGTGTGCAGTAATTGTAGTGGCCAATTGTAGATCATATACTATGCAGTGCAATGTTTTAATGTTTGAAATCAGCGGCCATGATAATTTGATTTTTTAATGTTACATTGCCAACATGGCGTTGCTATTCATTTTCTCAAATATTGATAATTCAGCGTTTACATTAAGCGTTTACTCATAAATTAGGTCAAACAACACGTTATATGCGCCTCATTTATCTATTATGCAAATTAAGCAAATTAGTGCTTTCTTATTTGATTAATGTGGCTAACAGTAGTGTCGTACAATTAATTTCTACCCATTTCATAATTTTTTTCTTTAAAGCAATTTGTTATTATTATCGTTATCACTGTTATCATTGCATTTATTGACTTAAAATATAACTTAATATATTTTAATTAATGAGACCAGTTAAATGAAAAATAATTGCTATAAATTAATATTATACGTAGCGTTGGGCATTCCTTAATTTCATGACTTGCATATTTTATATAAATTCTTCTTCATTCAGTTTGATCTAATTGTGCAGTTAAAATGCAAATTAAAAATGGACGTTGTCTCATCAGAATGTATGAAATTGTGACAAATAACGAAGAATAAATAGTTAACGAAGATTAAAATGGCTTGACAAAACCTCAAATAAATATATACCACCCCGTGAAATTTTCGAAAAGGTTAGCTATGCAAAATTCAGTACACTATTTTAGCGCTTAATCATGTTGCATTTTCAAATAGATCATGTTCCAGCAACTTCATAATTTTACTTTAATTATTTTACATTTAATGTAAATCTTTACTTACAATATTAGTAAATCATTACCAATTTCATCTACCTTTACAATAATTTTGGCTTGACATACATTAATATGCAACCACAATATTAAAAAATGTTTAATTCAATAAAACATGTTAAAAGCACTTCATCCACAGTCATTTTTTGGGAGATTTCCAGCTGAACATGAACTTTCAAATGTATTTCCAGCAGTTTGGCGTTTATTTTCAGCATTTATGAAAGCTAAAAGCATTGCAAACACGTGAATTATATTACATAACATATGCATCATAATTACACAACATCATGATATATCTTCTGTTTTTAAACACTGAACTGCTTTTACCTGTCAGTATTAAACCAACGGTTAATGTCACGATCATGCTGATGTTACCAGCTAGAACTGAAAATCGTTGCAGTATTTGACCAACAGACATTGTTAAAATGACACCAAAAACCTTTAATAGTATTATTTTAATATGTTCATTATTTAATTTTGTAAGCGCAATTTTGTACTTGAGCTGATCCATTCATTATTCCGGAGGTAATACCTTCTGATATGGGATAAGTTATTTCAGCGGCGTATTCCAAGCCAAGTGGCAAATAACCCGTCATGGAAAATCTTTAAAATAACCAAAAAATGTTTTAAATATTGACTTTGCGTTGTAATACTTTTATTACCCTAATATTGAAGCGGCTAAAAATACAATTTTGATGGAACCTTTTTCAATGCATACCGTATAAATGATCATACCAAGTAAAGATGCTGCATAGGTAATTGTTACAATAAATCTAAAGAAATATTAATAATGCAAATCGAATATATGCAATGAAATAAATATGTGCGCTGTATTACTTGAACATTTTAGTCTTATCAAGCCACCAGCCGCAAAGCACAGATCCCAGTAAACCGGTCAAAATGATAAGTAAACCGACAATTCCGATATTTTTTTCTTCATTCTGTCTATGGTGTTAAAAATGCAAATTTGATAGAAAAAATAACGTTCGTTTACGCATACAGGAAAATAAGGCAACAGCGTCTGATTGAGCAAAGTTGATACTGCATAAAAGGCACCAACGTTGAGCCCTAAGATCAAAACATCTGGTTATCGAATAAAAGATAGCAATAATAAATTAATTGCTTAACAAAATGTAAAAATTTCAATGTAAATGGAATTAAACTTCTCTTGGGCTATAATTATTGCACAAAATTTTCAACAAACAGCATTTTAAATTTAAATTGCAGGATTCATTCAAAATTCAGAAAAAGTAAATTTAAGATGCATTTTAAAAGATATGAAATATATTTATAACTTGATAAAATCATTAAACTTTGCTAAAGCAAAACGTTAATACCATATGTGAAGGCTAGCTGTACAAATGATGCTTGCTTTGCCAAAGAGTATACAGACTGTTTGAATTGTCCTTTTGTATATGTCGAGTTATCGATGAGTGACTGCGCAATACTGGGAGGAAGTGGAGGACGTTCTGATACACCTAATAATAAATGCAACAGTTAATGTTAATATCAAATCCAGTAAAATTCAGAGCATATTTATATGTAATTAAAAGCATACGAATAAAATATAAATAATTATTACCTAACAGGACAGCTAAAAATACAGTAGAAGTAAGAGTGGCTGTCAAAAAATAAAGATTACGCAAGCCATAAGTAATGTCTTGTTGAACTGTTGAGCTGTGCACAAACAATGTGGGAATCAAAAACCCTAAAGCTATTCCAACCTAAAAAAATTTCTCATAAAAAATAATTTTCACTTATTAAATATAAGAAATAAATCTTTTCTAAAACGCAGTTAAACATGCACTTGCATTGGTAATAAATTATTGCTTTTTACCTTGAAATTCATTACTGAAATGAACTCAATGAATTGTTAAGTAATGAAAAATCAATCAGCAAATTGTACTGAGAGAAGCATCTTTTAATGTTTTGACAAACAAATCACTTTTAAAATAATATATTAATGAAGTAAAATAAACGTTCCAAAACTGTTTTAACATCTCAATGATGTGAATATTTTGAATTTTAAAATAAATTTACTCTTGATTTTCAAACTATATATGCAAAAATAATTTTGATCACCGCAAAAGGTACATAACATACGTCCAGTATGGCAATATATGCACTTAAATGCAAAAAATTAACATTATTCATTGCACTTTCAATAAAAGGTAACTTTATTATCACACATTAAAGGACAAGAAATCACAAAAGAATATTCATGCATTAAATGTAAAAATATTGCAAAACATCCACAATTGTAAATTTCATTAGCTGAATATAAAATGAAATTAGAAAAAGCTATAAATGTGCACTGTTTTCCACCGTTCCCTTATGATATTTACGTTCATGCTATTAAAATTCCCAACAACCGCAAGTTCAAAAAAATTAATTACAAATATAACTTTTTTATTTTCTGCAGACAAGTTATTATTATATTAAATGGTTTTGTGAGATATTGTGGGATTTTGTTGCTGAGCAACATTTGCAGTAAACTGAAAATAGGATTACCAACGTTCAGAGGATTATTTTCAGACATTAAATTTACAAAGTTGGATCAATTTTTGTTGTCGCGGTTTTCGCATTTTACTTTGAAATACCTGAATTTGAAAGACAAATGCAAATCATAGTTTCTAAGCGAGCCTAATGCACAATGTCTGCCCGTATAAATTTAGCAATCGATTTTCAAACAACTATAACTCTTCTTCTACTTTGCCTATAATGGATCATCGAAATTAAATGGGCGAAAAATTGCTTTGATCAATATACTGAATGCATGCTAGTACTCTGCTCCAAGCGCCACATGCCGCTTTTTACAGAAGTATGAATTCGACAACAATTAATCAAAACACTGATTAAGCATGAAAATTCTTTCAATAGTTTAATTATTTCAACGCCAACAAGCAATGTATCATACGAGCAGTTATTTATAACTTGTATGTTCAACAAACTATTTTTTTAATGACAAGCAAACTGAAAACAAGTTTAATTTTTTTAGATATTACCAAAATAGAAACAACCAAAAGTAAACTGAAAAAAAACAAGCCATTTATAAATAGAACATACTCGATAATAGAACAATGCTATTTTGAAAATCAAATTAAATAATTAAATTCAATCATAAATCATGAATGCATCCATTGATATTATTACCTCATGAAGAGCTTATCGAAATTAAAAAACATTTCGTATTAATTATTTAGGCACTTTATTTATGGACGCTTATTGGAATGACAAGTGGTATTTTCATTTTCCGTTGTAAACATTCAGTTTGATTATGATTTAGCAACTAAATTTCCAGTTTAAACTTAAATTTCAAATTAGAACGCATTTCTGCAAAACAAAATCTGTGAATTAAATTACATTGAATTTAACTTTTTAACGAAAGTAACTGTCAAACGTAAGAAAGGAAAAATAAACGTACAAAAGTAAAACAGACGAAACAGTAAAGCTCACATTAAATTACACTTTCGAGATTAAGAAGGGAAAACTTTGCAAAGACGCTTCAGGGGAGAGAGTTCAACAAAATTCATCGCTGTTTTTAAAAAATAAAAAACAAAAATTAAATATCATGAAAAATCCCACGACTACCAAGTAAAATAAAAACTTATTCAACAGCAATATGTTTTGCTTGATCGATCAGTTCAGATGCTTTTCACCATTGTCGCCGATTTCGGTTTTCTTCACCGAAACGACAGCCAAGATTGCATCTTATCTCAATTTGCAAAAATAATTACGCGTTTTATGCTTTAATCGATGAAAGGTTACACAATGAAGTAACGTTAATCTTTGTCAATAATAATGCTTTCCTTTTCTGCATCATCCAAATCTATTTTATATGTCAGATGTAAAATACATTTGCAAAACATGCACGACTGGTGAAATATGAGCAAGAGAACGTTTGTTCAAAGCGGTGTTTATTCAATTTTATCTGTGCATAATTTTCAGTACAATTTATTTGATTTTTGATCAAATAAAATATGAAATAACTTTTCCCATGCTACTAGTTTAAAATAAAGCTGCTTCAAGTCTTACTTTCAATGTAAAAATGTAAATAGCAGACGACAAACAGTTTGATAGTAGATGTTTCTTAAATGTATTTGCTGAAACGAACAATTAGAGAGCAGTTGAAATTGTGTTATAATTTATTACAATTATTAATTAACGAGAATTTTAATAAACAGAAATGAATTGCTGTTTCTAGGTAGATGTAGTAAATTTTGAAAACGCTTTTTCATCATCATCATCAATTACTCAACATCCGGATTAGAAACGAGTAACTATTTCAGCTTAAATGAAGTCGTTGTGTATTGTCAGTTTGAAAAAGCATATTGAATAGAATATTTAAAACCGCTTTCAAAATGATTTGCACTGCAATAAAGCACCTCATCGGTTCATCTGTTGCAACGGAAACACATTGCAACAACAATTATTTATTGCAGCACACATTATTTACCTGTTTAACTAACAGCCATTCAGTGATAAAAAAATGCTTTTCTTTTAACAATATCTATTTTTGATAGAAATATAGATTACTATGTAAAATTGTATTTCAAAACAAATGCAAACATTCACAAAAATGATATGCAAACTAAAAGTGATTAATAACATACTGTTTCAATCGTGTTGACGCTCTAATAAGGAAGGAAACCAATTTTTTGAAATGCAACTGCTGAAAGCTACGCAACTGAAAGCAAAACTAAAAGTTGATGAAGAAAATTCCATTGACGATTGGTGTAAGTTTCATTTATTATATGCGAGCTCGTTAGCTGCTTCAAGCATGATCGATTACTGACAAAAATTTCTTATGCGTATAATTTGAATCTGCATGCAAAATCCCCTGAATCGCTAGTCAGCAACTATGTGAGTAAGCTGCAGTTTTTATATTTATATTGAGAAAAACAACTTGAAATTTTAATAAAGCATTTATTCCATGTCACGCCTGTTTTGGAGACCGTGTGGGACAATGGGTGACGTCAGTTTTACCTGAACACATTTGAAGCAAAGCTTTAGATGCTGGTCAACTTTTCATAGTTGTCTTGTGTGTCTGATTGACAGCAGCGTGTAATTTTTCCTTCAAAATTTATTTTCCCCCAGAACAGTTTGAAAATAACGAGCAAATGTTTTGTGAAACATAATCGTTGTTTATCAATTCTAACGGAAGCAACAACAAGTAATTAACTCTAAAAGTGTAGAATTAATTGATTCACTTGTCTTGCTAATCATTTTAAAGTGCACAGCTCGTTTTACATGTTTATCAGCTTGCTGAAACACAAAGATGGTCGTTTCTGTTTCCAATTTTTAAATATAAGCCGCAAACAAGTATGCTACCAAAATTAATTACATTTATCAACATCTTTTCTGTTCAAAAAAATGTTTGCAAAACGATTCGATCAAATAAAATGCCAGGTAAGAAAATACACCCCCTTCGCATGTTTTCAGTAAAGCAGTGAACTTTCAACTAATAAAGTATTCAAAAAATTACAATACCATGTCTTTCAACATTTTAATTGTATTCCCTCGATCATATTAACCAAATGAAATGTCAAAGGCAAATGCCAAGCATAGAGTATAGCAGTAGTTATTACATAACTATTACATTATGCTATGCTATTTTTATTATTATCATGACGCTATTAATTTGCCATCTAACAACAATAGTTTTTCCTTTTACTGCTTATGTTTAATTTTGTACGAATAACACAGTTTGAAATTCTCCATCAGTCTCAGTAACATTATCCGTGCAATATATTTACTTTCTAAAAATAATACACTACATTGTAATATTTATAATTAAAGATGGGATAGCTCAGATGCATTCATAAAACAATATCAGAAAATATTTTTACAGAAAATCTACTTTTGGTTAGTATTAGATGACATTCGATGCAAATCATCCAGTAAGATATTTGTAAAAGAAATACAACAAAAACCACAATAACTTTTTAACATATTCAGATTTAATGCTTATCACAAGAACGACATTTGTACTTTTATTATGACTATTATTATCTAATGAAATGTTGTATTAATGAAATTGATTTATAAAAATTCTTTGTTTGACATTTAAGCATACCTAAAAGCAAAACATTTTTTACGCAAGTTTACAGCATAGCTCAGATCTAGGAAAACCATATTGTAAATAAAGCAAGTAAAAAAGCCTTCCTCTAATTCCTGAAAGTGTATAAGCGATTTTATTAGTCGCGAATTCATCATAAAGAAGTGAAAATGCATTTCAGCAATGAAATTTCATAAACTTCTACATCAATAAACGCCGGAAACAAAATTGTGATTAATTACTTAAATGTGAATTGACATTCCTTATTATTAATTAGCAATTTGCTCATGTATAACAATTTTCTGTCCATCTTGACAGCTAAATGTATAAAGTAATGCATTGTTGGGATGTTGTTTTGAATGATGATTTTTTTTTGATGAATGAATTTTTGATTGATGGATGGTTTTGATGAGTGATTTTAAAATTAGATAAACCGTAAAATACTATCAAAAGATAAGCATAAAAATAAGCATATAGTTTGAATATTTTTATCAAAAATTTTTCTTATGATTTTATAAGGGTAAAAATTATTTGAGCAGAATAATTAGTAATATATTATCATACCTGATTGCCGAACACTCCTATCGCGGTAGCTGTGGAGACTTCGTTACGGCCGAACCAGACGGCAGCTAATTTCGGCGGAACGCAAAGTATAAATATCTGAGATGATCCAACAATTGTCTGACCAAGAAATGCAATAGCGAAACGCGTCGGAGCAGCTGATGTGCACTTAATCCAAGAGCCTAGACAATTTCCAAAGGAGCCTAAAATAAGCACCAAACGTAAGCCGTAGCGATCCATCACCCAAGTAGCCGGTAGAATGAGAGGAATATAAGCTATCATGTAAATAAGTGAAGTCCAGTCGACGGCAGTGTAAGAGACATCATAATAATCGACGATCACATTTCCAACTGTGGCATATTGGATCCATTGGAACGAATTGGACATAGACAGCATGCAAAAAATTGTCAACACAATCCATCTGCGCTTATACAAGCATGGTTGTACAGGAGTGGATTGTTCTTTCATTGTTGATGTTTGCTTTTGCAATTCTGTATCGCCTTGCAATTTTTCATCAGAATCTTGCAAAGATGTTTCGCACTGCTCTTCCCAGGGTGCATGCAGTTTGGCTTCACTCATCTGCCCACTGCTAGTTAACTGATCGTTTGAACCGCTGTAAAAAGTTTCATATAAAAAACAAACAATAAAAAACAATAAAAATGAACGCTTCAGTTGTTTGCTGTAGAACCAGGGGCTGGAACAACACGCGCGCCAGCTGTTGCTGGCAACAACTAGCTTAGTCGGTTAACTAACTTGCTAGCTATATATATTTTGCAATTCTTTACGAAAAGAAGCAAGCTTATTTGTGCTAGGCGAAGAATATCGATCAACGATAAAAGCAGAAAACTCGCGACAGCGCATCACTGTCAGCACAGCTTGCTTCTACCGCTTTCTTAAAAATTTCCTTGCACTTGTCCAAGTTGCCCTCCAGAGTTATATTACCTGTATGATAGTAACACGCCTACAATGTTGAAAAGCCAACCAGTTGCGCATACCGGCCAGAAAGCAACAATTGCTGGCTAATAGCGCCACCTATTGTTTAAATTCATAATTACCAAGTAGGATTCAGCGTTCAGAGATGTTGATAAGAAGCTGTTCTTCATCGTTAGTAAGAAATTTTGTTCTTTCTCTTAATCTTCTGCTTTATCAACCGTTCTCACGTTAACAGCTTGAGCAAATCATCATCATTTGATTACTTGATGATGAAAAATTAATTATGCTTCATTTAATGAAACATAAAACATGGCGTATTAATTTTTTTCGAAATGTATATTATATATATATATATATATCACAAAAAATTTTCTTCTCAAATTTCTCGTCAAGCAGAGCCAAAAGCATTTCAAAAAAGCACGAAAAGACTAACTAGAATGATAAACGACTGACTAATAGTTAAATATATATCCATGCACACATATTATATGTCTCTGCTTTAGTTTAATAATTACTCATTAGCGATGTTTTGCAGTTGTTTTGAGAAGCACAATCTGACGTTTGGATGTTTCAAAAATAGCCATTTCATTTGTGAAGAAGCTTCGTTTATTCATTTTGCAAGAATTTTGCGCAAATGCATTTATAAGATAAAATAATTTTATAGCAGTGGTTATAACTAGCCGACTGATGATTTTGTCTCAGTTAATTGGACTTTTAACTTTGAAGAATGGGGTATATATATATCTGCATATGTTTTTTTCCAACAAGAATGCTTTTTATTTTGACCATGAACTAGAAAACCTGTTACATAAAGAAGATAGCATCTTTGATGTTTAATAGCGAAACGTGATTTCATAATTTTATATAATTGCTCGTAATTGATAAGAATGGAACGTAGTTAAAGTAAATAAATTAAAAGGCAAAGTTTAATAATTGATTATGAAAAGCTTTCTTGGCTTTCTACAGGTTTGACGTCACATTTAAAACTTTTTCACAAAAAAGAGCTTCCGTTACGTGCACGCAAAGAAGAGTCAGCAACATTGACAACTGTATTTCTTTTAGCAAAAGTAGCACGCATGGCAAAAGAATTATTCTGTTTATTCGAACAATAGATCGCATGCGAAATATTGTTCATGAAAAATTATTAATATCATAAAATGGAATTTTGATAAAATTTCCATTAAAATGTAACAAGATGAGACTGGAAAAGTGAAAATGGTGAACACATTAGAAATAGATTTTAAAATAGAACTAAGCGATCATTGAATTGTTAGTTTGATGTAAATTAGTCAGATTTACTGAATAATGGTTAAAAGCATGTAGCTCTTTCTTTTTCTCACTATCTTTCCCTTTTTTCTTTTTCTATTGATCGAAGAACTCAACTCAAGTGCATTTGGATGTTCCTTGCCATAATGGGGAAGTAACAAAATTTATTATATGTAAATTTTTTCAAGTTAATTCACGCAGATATTATGATAATGCTGTATAATTAAAAGCACGATGGTAATAAATTTAAATAAACAAATATACTTACTGTTCAACTCGCCTTAAACGAAATACCACACGAAAATTTGGAAGCATTGCAGAATTTATCTTCATCTTCAAAGTAAATATCAGCATTATACATTGATTGCGTAAAAAAACATTATGATTGTTCAATTTTTTCATAATTAGCATGCATGAAAATTAAGCATATTCATACATTATAAAAATGCATATTCAGTTTTGCTACATGAATGATATTATATAATCAAAGCAATTAATGTTGAATAAAGTTTACAGATTTAACTACAGAGCATTAATTCAGAACAGAAATAAGAAATATAATATATGCCACTGATAAAGTTTGGGTAGAATTCATTGTTTTGTTTTAGGAAAAAATTTTTTTAGCCGAAGTGTTTTTCATTATTTTTTAAATATAACTTACAAGGAAATAATTAAAATTAGATTCGACATTTTGATAAAGAATGAAAATGCAATTAATCATTTTTAATTACTGTGGAAAAAATAAATGCTATGAACTAACTTACCATAATGTTTGACACTGTGAATAATAAAATGGCCTGTTGAATATAAGGCTAGTCAAATTGTTGCTTTAAGGAAAATCTTAAAATTTTGAAATTGAATTATAACACTGTGCGCATTTATATATTATGCATTGAATTATAACACATCTTCAAATGTGCAATACATTCATTTTATTTTCCTTATGTATATAATTATTACGTTTCAAGAAAGTTCTTGATTTCTTCCATAATAACGCAGTATTTGGAAATTTTCACAATTTTTCAGTCGATAGATAAACTGTAAAGCATTTCATGGAATTTTTATAAAACTAAACTGACTCACAAAAAATGTTGCAGAACAACAATATTGAGCATGAAGTGATTACTGGTGATTTAATAAAATTTTTAATTCCCATTTAAAGCTAGTATCCGTTCATGTTACTCATTGAAACACAACTCAAAGAAAAAGATAACTACTTGAAAATTTTTACTAAATGGTTGTTGTGGGAATTTTTTTTTTGTAAATTCATTTGTAAATTGCATATTTTAAATATCAGAGTTGATTTCTTAAAATTGTATTCATTGAATTTTGGAAAAATTTTTGCCAATTATTTGTGAATAATAATATTCAAATAATTTGTATTTTTCAGGTCAAATTTACTGAATTTTGACTTGATCAAAAAGCGGAAAACTCAACTTGAAAGTTATGAAAGTTAGTATCACAAACCGAATGATTCCCCACGCAACTGTAAGCAAGCAATTTATATTTATTCATTTATTATTGCATGATTGTATCTGCATGATCAAATTTTTTTAATTAAAATCCTGTTTTTACAGTCTGAAAAATCGTGCTTCATACAGAATGGAAAAAGTTCTTCAGCATAAATAGTCACATATAAAAATCTGAAAAAATATATAATTGAAAATTGTACCATCGTAGTCATTTTTATATCAATATGAGGCAAATGAATGAAACGCAAAAGATGCCAAGCTAAATTCATTGACCTTTTTTTCCATTCAAATGACCAGTGTCCAGTTGACCAACCTGATGTCAATAACCTTAATCAATGTTAAAACTATGAAATTACATTTCAGTTTCCCAGTCGATGAGTATTACTTATCTTCGTGGTGTTCAAAATGAAACCAAAGCTTCAGTCTTCAGGCATTAGTTCAGAAGTACATAAATCTGCCATTTTTGGACAGATTCTCAACATCTTAACACTGATATTTTTGGGAGTATTTTTATCAGCTTTTAATGTTCGCTTGCAAAATAGAAAAGATGATGTGGCAAATCGAGTAGAATTACTATTGGTGAGTAATTTTAATAACAGAACATTTTGCTAATTGCTTTATTATTAGAAATTATCTGATGGAATCTGGAGTGATGTAAAAGATTTACAGCACAGTAGAATACAGAAAAGAAGCTTCATAACGGTTGACAAAAATACTCAGTGCACAGGTATGTGTTTCTGATTTCAAGTACAGCGATTCAGCTTTGTGATTTACATTAGGATGTGCAACAATGAACTGTCTTCCTGGACCACCTGGGCCACAAGGATTTCCTGGTAAGTTATATTTCATATCAGTAATAAAAATGTTCAATTTCAATGCTTTTTTGTCAGGCCAAGATGGTCGGCCAGGAATAAATGGCCAGCCTGGAAAGCCAGGAGTAAACGGCCTTGATGTACCAGGTGAACAAGCAGTCAGATATCCGTGTCAAATATGCCCTGCTGGTCCGAAAGGTTTTCCAGGAGAAACGGTACGTCCTCAAGACACATTATCATATTAAGTCAATCTGTATATTTTATTTTATTTTATTCATGCAGCATATGTTTAGGGTAATGAAGGAATTCCAGGACCTCCAGGAATTCGAGGACCGCCGGGACAGCCGGGTAAACCTGGAATTCAAGGTTCACCTGGAATTAACGGTCCTCGTGGAGCTAAAGGTCCGAAAGGAGTTCAGGGTGCTAAAGGTTTGCCAGGAGATGATGTATGTCTCATTTTAGTTTTAAGATACGTTTTATAATTGTGACTTATAATTAGGTTGTGGGTGGTAGAGGAGAAAAGGGTCCAGTTGGACCAAGTGGACCTTGTGGACCTCGAGGTTATCCAGGACGTCCAGGAATACCATACATGAAACCAGGTATGTTTGTTTACAGCAATTTTTTTGTAAATAAAATCTGTTTTTTGCGTGCAGGATTACCAGGTGATCAAGGAGCACGTGGTCCAAAGGGTCATCCAGGAAAACGAGGTGAGCTTGGTGAAATGGGAGAGAGGGGCCCACCAGGAGAAGCAGGTGATGATGCAGGGGAATGTCCAATGAGTTGTCAATCTTTGCCAGTTGTGGACGAAAAAGAAGCCAAGCCCCAAGTTAGAACTCTTTACACATTAGGACTTCCAATGATCGGTGGCTACGGATGAGCTGATTTCCTCTTTTGTTATTGTTCTTTATTAAAGATTATTGCATGCTATGGTATTCAAAAATACTAAAGTGAAAAGGAAATAAAATTTTATTTAGTTATCTCAAATTTATATGGCAAAGCGTTTTAAAAATCATTTCATCTTCATCTGTTTAGGACCTTCTATACCAAAATCTTTTGCCTAAATGTAAGAAATATAAATTATCTATAAAACTGAAAAAGATTTTACCTTTCTTCCAAGAGATTTCAACGTCACACAGACTGAAAATAAATCTCGGGATTCAAACAGATCAATAGTTTGAAAAGTCTCTTGGTCAGGCACACCAAAATCACGACATGCTTGTACAAATTGATGTATATTTTCCATATTGGCAAAATTTGTCTTGGATTGGTTGATCTTTTTTATTTTTCCTGGTGAGATGGCATTTATCAAACTAAATCATTTATTTGCATTATTAGTTAACACAAAGCTCGGTGTTGACGTACTTGCAGAGTATAGTTCCATCTCGCAAAGTTTTTGCAAAACTTTCATAATCACCATCAGTCGGGAACTCTTTTTTGGTAATTTGTTTAATCCACTCTAGCAAATGTTTCCCTTCTTCAGAATTGAATTTTCCTGCTTGCTAACGGATCGCAGTAAAACGTTGTAAACAAAATTCATGATATACGTGAAATTGATATGAATGTTTAAATTTGATTATTAAATGAAATTTACTTTGCTAAGTTAAAAAAAGCAAGATAAAGATGGATTTATTTTGACTGAGTAAATAAATAACTGTTTCAGCATAAACATTTTTCCTTTATCTTTATACAGTTAATAAGGTAATAAAGCTTATTCAATGTAAAATGAACTGCAGAATGCAAATTGTGAATGGATGCACTGCGTTTAATATTTGTAATTACTAAAAGCTGGTAATGAAAAGGTTTGTTGATTAAGACATTTAAATTAAATAATGCCATTGAAATGTCGTTTTATGATTTCTTATTTGTTTACCTTGTCTAGGACAGCTTGTCCTAATCCATATCCTCTCGGTCTTCTTGACATGTTTGAAAGCTTTTATTAACGAAGATATTTGACAAACTTTGGCTGCTAAACTGATTCGATTGATTTATATAAAAGCACCAGTGGGTGATACAAATGAAAAGCTAGCTGTTCCACAAATGAAAAGCATCCGTGTGAGTGATCATTCAACTAGCCAGAACTTTATTGGCCAGTAAAATAAATAACGGGCCGGTTCCTTTCAGACCGATTTGCAAATACTAGCAAATAGTAGATAAAACAACTCTGCGCAAGATAAAAATTTAGCAAATTGTCAATCCAGTTCCAACAATTTATTTAATAAATAAATAAACAGCAGAAAGTACAAAATCTGTTAGCAGAGGGTATTTTTTCAATGAATAGAAAAAAATTTTTTTACCGTAGCTTTTTTCATTGTTAAAAGTGTTCAAAGTTGAGAGAGGCGTTATTTAAACTACGTGCAAACAAAGTTGCTTTCGTCAAAGAACAAATTGTATCACTGGAAAACACGTCTCAAAGCTGGATTACATCATGATGGCTCCTGATCAGATGTCAGAATAAATGTTCTATTCCTGTATAAATTGAATCAGTTTTAGAATTTTTTGTTATTATTCTGAAATGTGTTTGCCCAATCGAGCTGAATTGCAAATTAAAACCTTACTGACAAGCACCGCTCATTGTTAGCACTGTTATTTTACCTTGGAAAACATCGCTAAAAAATCAAAGCATGAATTGTTGGATCAAAATGTCATTTAACATTTCAATTTAAACCATTTGAATTGTTTCCAAAAGCCGCTGTTTTTATACAGATATTATGAAATTTCATTCTGAATTCTTTATATGGTGAGATACAAGGACTTCCAGTACATTTGCATTCTAGTGAAGTTTTTTAGCTACTAAATATTATTTTGAACAAATTTATTTAGATGGCAATGACGTAAAATGAAGTATAAATGATGATAAAATTAATCTACAAATAAATAGATGCGACACGATAAAGCTACTGTTCCATTAAAATTAAAAACTGGAAGAATATAATAATAAGCAAGAGAGGTAGCAGGTCATTTTGCTTTGGCTTTGCATTAATGCCGTTGGCGGTATGGTGTGCGATGCATGCAAAAAAGAAACGCACTTATTTGCAGTGATGAAATGATTGGTCGGGTGATGAATTAAAAGGTGAAAAGATCTATTCTAATTTGTATTTGCCCAAAAATTCAAGTTTATTTTATTTGTACATTTAATAGCGTTTTTTCAGATTTTTAATTTTGAAATTTAATTACTGAATTATATATAAAACCCTGAATGTAATGCTATGAGAATACTTTGGCAATTCAAAAATTTTGATCATAGCTTATTGCTGACATAATGAAAAGCATAATTAAAAAAAATTTTATTTAATTGTATAAAGTAAATCACACCAAGTATTTATCTTAACTGCTTTGTTTAAATTTAAACAATTCTTTCAGCTTTAAACAATTTATGCTTAAAAGAAATAACTTTAAAACGCTATTGCTCAACGCAAAACTTGCAAAATAATTTTTATTTTGTTTTCATCCATCTTTGGCAATGGACAGTGGTCAACTTGCGGAAATTCAACCTGGAAGCGTCCTGTTTGGCCGTTTTGAAATGGTTAGGAAATTGGGCGTTGGTAGTTTCGGTGCGGTTTTTGAAGCAATTGACGAAGGGTCTGGACAACGAGTAGCTGTGAAAATAGAACTGAAGAAGTACGGAAGATATGGGAAAGGGGAAACCATTTTGAAAGAGGCTAAAGTAATGGAAGCAATGCAAGGTGTCCATCATTTTTTGGAATATTATGGGTGTGGCAAACAGCACGCCTGCCATTATATTGTAATGGAGCTCGCCGATGCAAGTGTAGCGAAACTGTTGCAGCGGTCAGAAATGGGCAAATTTTCTCTGTCAACGTCGGCATATTTTGCCTATAATTTTGTTGAAGCACTGAAAAAGCTTCACAAAGCTGGGTTTGTGCACCGCGACATTAAGCCAGCAAATTTTCTCGTCAAAAGAATCGGAACAGTCCTCAATGTATATCTGACTGATTTTGGAACTGCAAAGTCCATTGAAAATTATTGTGAAACGGTGAAGCCGCAGAGTAAGGTTCCATTTGTGGGATCAATTAATTATTCATCCCCCAACGTCCACATGGGGAAACCGTATGGCCCCGTCGATGACTTGTTTAGTGTGTTTTACAGTTTTTTGAAAATTAGCAGTGGGACTCTTCCGTGGTGTGGACGTTTCAAATCAATTGTAGCTGTACAAAAGTTCTGCATTTCCCCCACAGAACTGATTGGTTGCAAACCAGAAACTGTCTACCAGATTTATGAAAAACTGAGTTCTCTTGCTTATGATGATTCAATCGACTACGATTGGTTCATTGATAAGTTCAAAAGCTTGATGATTTCTGATCTATCTCCACTCGAAGAAATTTCTGAGTGGTTTACTGCCTAATTCTAGTGATATGAAATTTTTTTTAATGTTTTCTTTTTCAGAATAATTTATTTTTTTTTAAGCTTATCATCTTCTTTTGAAATGAAAATATAGTATTTTCACCTACTGTTGTCATCAGTTCACATTGTATATTATTTTTCATTTAATATTCTATTTTTCAGCAATTAATGTTTTTCTGGAATTGAATTTTATCATATTTCTTGATAATTTATGTTATTTTAGCTTATTATTTCAAATAAATTATAAAAAAATTGTCTTGGGAAGTTCTGATGATTATTTATCATTGACGCAGGGCGCAGACTTTTGCTGACATATTCAAACTGAATTATTAAAATTTTATAAATGAAATAAATAAAAACAAAAATAAAATATTTTCATTTTTTCGGCATAAATTTGTGGTGAATTTATTCTCGTGTCCTATTCATTTGTAATTTTATTCAGTTCAATTCAATATTATTTCGTGGTTGAAATAAATGTGCAGTTGTTATTATGATTCGTCTTTCACAATGCCATATAAATTAAAAAAATTAACAGATATTTTCTGAACGAGAAATTTTGAGTTTGTTTTTTTATAAGCACCTAACAGCAGCAATTCAATCATTTTAGTAAAAATTATTATGGAATTATAAAATGAAATATGCTTTTTATAAGTAAATTATTAATTATGTAATGCACAAATTCAATGTTTTTTATTTTAATAAAAATGCGAATACTACCAGTGGAGTGTTCAGTTACCAAAGAAATATCGCTATGACTAGTATGTACGTTATTGCTGCTGTAAGCAGTTGTTTCATAAATTAAAATTATTTATGTTTGATAAGTAGAAATAATTTTTAAACTAAGAAAAACTGCATTCAATAAATTGCTGAAACAATCCAACGCCGATTTTCATGGCGAGTATTTTTTTGAATAACTTACTGTGGTTATGAAATAAGTACTTGATTTTGTTTAATTCATTTGATAGTTCTGTAGGTGTGTATTTCTCGCAGATGCCAACGGCCTTTTTGTCAACTGCTTTACACTTGATTGTTCAAAGATGTGTAATGACAGTGATAAACTGGTTTTAACGAAAATTTTCTCTGCTTCTCTTCATGCTGTTTTGTTGTTTTCGTTTTTTTCTCTTTGAATTTCTATCAACCTCTCCAGCGTGTTGTGCATCTTGATTTGCTAGCATCGTTCGCGGAACAGCAGCAATGAACGCGATTATTTATTAATTTCATATTTTTAGATTTTATTTATCGTTGGGTCACTGAATAGCCATAATAATTTTTTTTCAGCCAAAATGGAAAAGGTGGTAAATATTTATCCAAATCAGCTTGCCTGCTGCAATGTGTGCAAGTAATGTGGTTGTTGTTTCAGGCCGGCGACGCATCGCTTTGCAGTCCGAAAGTTGGCAATGTCGCTAGTCTGGTGCGACGTATAAGCTCTGAATTGAAATCCAAAAGCAACGCACCCAGTGATCATTGTCGCAAAAGTAATTTGTGTGATAATTTTCAACACTGCAACGCGCATAAATAATAATTAATAATTGGAATCTTGCTAAAGGTGGTCAATTTTAAGTTTCGGAGTTTGTTTACAGTTGTGCGCTGTTGGTTGGAAAAAATCCTTCATTAGCTTGTTTTTGCTTCTGAAGCTTTCTCTCAATCGATGCTAGCCTGGCCATTGTTGATTGTCACGCGAACGCCCACCGCAGTTCTTGTCCAGTTCGGTTGCTTGTCTTCAGTTTTCTTTTCTGTCCCGCCTATATTCACGTTGATGTCTTTTTTTTTCTTGGTCTGTCTCCTTTGCCCGAAAGGTTTCATGCTTGCTAATTAGGCGAACTTTGTGAAAAGCACTTCAGAGTAGCAGTTGGGCGGAAAGTGATCAGCTGTTGTCGTATTTTGGACGCGCGGCTGTCCACTTGTGCTCCATAATTTTCTCTTATGTCTCGGTCGATAGAAAATTGACAAGCAGTAATTTTTCTATTATTCGTTCTGTTTCTAAGAGAAACCTTTGCTGATGCATCCTTCTTTAGCTTTTGAAAAAAAATTATGCACTCCAGCTTGCTGCCGCATCTGGCTGTTTACTTTGTTCAATAGTGTTAGTTTTTTGCACAAAAGCGATTTTACTTCTCTCAGTGTTAGCCATTGCACTGATCAATACGATGTTAATAGTGTTGTAAGCCATTGCACAACAGACCAAGCCCATTTACTTTTTTTCGGTATGGCATTTTTGATTGAGTGAAACAAAAGTCACATTTTACATCTTATTACAAAGTTATCAGTTATCTGTTAATGTAATTACGTGGAATATTTAGAAGTTTCGTTTTCAATGCAATTGCTTTTCTGTTCAGTAGGCATTAAGCAAATTAGATTCTATAAATAACAGCAGCAAAAGTAGTTGCAATTCAAGCTTTCAGATAGATGTTAAATGAGAAAATTCCACTTTGCATATTTTTCTTTTCATCTCCGATGAAAGCATTTCCTCTGGGCGATGTTGTAAGTTTCATTTTGATGAAACGAAATTCATTGTTCAGCAGCGACTGGGTGTTGCAAATTTTATTACTTCCTGCCCAGATGCTGGCGATATTCGGATCGCCTCGTTGATGAAATAACATCAATGAGGTGTTGCATGGTGTACTGTATTATTTTAATGACCTACAAGGTGAACTCTTCGTCTGACCCGTCGTTTTGAGACTGCAGTGTGTATCAGCCGCGACCGTTTGACCCTCAGTGCAAAATTGTTATCAACTTTTCTTTGTTATTTAAAATATTTTGAGAAGTGGTTGGCATTTGTGAAAATTTCAAAAATATTTTTTGTTCAATAAGTTGAAAATTAACTTCGAAATATAAGTTACTTGTTCTCACATGACGATCCGAATAGGAAGTGTTAATATTTAGTATATTGTTTGTGCAGTGAGAATATTTTAATTTTTTCCACTTACTTCTCTGGTCATCTTTATCCTTCAGTTCAATTTACACTTATTCAGCAATCAGTTTGAATTTGTTTCTGTTTTTTTTTTCATTATAATCTCGCGGAAACGAATAGGCATGTGATTTTGTATTTTCTTTTGGACAAATTCACTGGTTTGAAACATGCATTGAAATTGTGCAACTGCGCAGCAGGTATTATTATTCTTTTTTTAAATTGAATTTCTATTCTGTTATCGTAATTCATTTTATTTATTGTAACAAAATTTTTCAATGTTGAATTGTAATTTTGAATTGATTTTCGATCAGCTGTCAAGCCCATTGCGTTTCTTTAAATGTATATATTTTTTCTTTCATTGAAATATTGTCATATTTTTGCATTTCTTTGTCAGATAATTGTTGTTGTTATGCGTGTGAAAATTGCATTCCCCATTGGCAACTTGTTGGTATTTTTTGCTTCTTTTTTCTATAACTCATGCATAAAAGTGTGTTGTTCCATTATTATTGGTTGTAGTAGTATTGTAGATGATTGTTTGTGTAAAGTTGAAAAATTTCTTTTACATATATGTATGTATTTTTGAACAAGTCTGTCGAAGTGTTGAAAGCTAACTTTGATACTAGTTTTCTGTTTAATTTGCAATGTCACAAAGCGTTGCAAGTGTGAAGAAGTTTGAGTTCAACAGACGTTGTTGACAAAGTAGTCACCATAATAATAATGATAATAGTAATAATGATAAATAATGGTGATATGTAGGACTGAGTGTTTGTACACGTTGTTTGCCTTTTGCTGTGGTTGTTAACCTTTGCCAAATTTGATGGCTAAAAATTTTTTCAATTCCAATACAGTATACTGATTGATGTTTGTTTGTAGGCGTGAGTGATTTTCGTGGTCGTCGTCTTCGTGTTGTTCAAAGTTATACTCCGGTCAACGAGGATGAACTTCGCTTGGAAGTGAACGATTTGGTCGAGATGATCGGTGACGAAGAGGACGGCTGGTACAAAGCCAGGCTGAACGGCAAAACTGGCATGGTGCCAGCTAGTCACGTCAAACCGTTGGATGTGCTCAGCTCGCAGATCAGGCACCACGATCACAACGTCGACCCTTCGAATCTTGCTTCTGATTCGTGTAAATTTCTTATTTTTTCTCTTTTATTTAAATCAGTTGAACAATAATATGTGCGGTTGAAATTTACAAATTGAATTCCCCTTGCAGCCGACACTTCAGTATCGGAAATTCAACCGAAAAAAATTCACGGGGTCGGTTTTGGAAACATTTTTGCCGCCAACGACGGCAAGTTCGGCTTGAAGTCGACAAAATACGTCGCTGGAATAGCCGAAACGAAGCGACCATTGGACACTAAAGAAGACCAGCAGCAGCCGAAAGTAATCATTTTTATATTCTTTTTTGTTGAGCAAATTTTTCACGCCGGGGAAAAATTTTTTCATGCAACAGTGGCAATGTTTAATTTTTCCATTATATTTCATCACAACTAACAACTGATGTGTGTGTGTGTGTGTATGTGTGATACTTGTTTCAAAAAATGAACAATTCTGCATTGCTGGGATTGGCAATTTTCTACTTGCACATCACCAGTCAGTGTTATCTTTTACAAATTGTGATTACTGTAGTGTACTGTACCATACTGTATGAATCTTATACAATCATGATTTTTTAAAAAATTTTCTTTAGACATCATGAAGTCAACAGGGAAAGTTTTGCAAATGAGGTTGTGAAGTTCAATTTTTTTTTTATATAAAAGGACGAATGGGAGCCTCCTTGTGCCATTCATGCATATATAAATGCATTCAGTTTATCATTTTTCCTGTTCAATAATTTTGTATTTTTTTGAATAAATACCATAATGTTAGCACAGTTAAATGTAAATTTTATTTTTCTTTTCAATAATTATTATTTAGTCACCCATTGCTGTCAAGAAGCCGGTTGAGGAGCAGAGTGACAATCTGAGCAAAGGTATTTTTTGTCATTGTTATATATATTTTTTTCTTTAATTTTATCGGTAATTTTCAGTTTATGTGAAAGCGAATTATTGTTACGAAGCGGAAAATGACGACGAATTGACTTTGCAAGTTGGCGACATTGTTGCCGTTTTGAAAAAGGATTGTGAAGATCCAGGCTGGTGGTACGGTGAATTGAACGGCAAACGGGGCGTGTTTCCGGACAATTTCGTCTCGCCAATCAGTGCTGAAGAAGTGAGCTGCGGTTGCGGCATTTTAGCAATTCTTTTTCTTAAAATTCTTTTTTTATTTATCTTTCAGGCACTGAAAAAGTGGGCGCCTCCGGTTGTGCCGGTCAAGCCGGCAAAGCCGAACGCGTTGACCACGAGCAGCGGTTCGTCGACGACCGCGGACGTTGGCTCCAATGGCACCAAATTGACCAAGGGTGGGAATTTGATCGACCAAGCCCCCGGTCGGTTGATAATTGCTGGCAAAAGTCAACAAATTGCCCCGTCAGATGAGGCTGTCAAAATTAAGAAAGGTAGGTGGTGGTGATGGTGGTATTGGTTGCAGTTTTTGCTTCTCGGCTGTTTCGGTTTTATTTCAATTGTGCTTTCGCATTTCCACTTTGAGATGTGAAAAGTGAAACACCGACCGGTATATTGGAAAAGCATGACAAAGGCGGTGTGTTTCGTTTGTCGTTGCTCAGCAAGAGCAAAGTTGCTAAAAATACCGAATCCGATGTCACGCCAGTGAAAACTGAACTGGACGGACACAAAATTGAAAGTAGGATATTTCTTTATTATAATAAATTCGTGCACAATAATTTCAATCAACGAAGCACGTTGAATGAAGCGGGCAGACGTTCAACATTGACGATAAGAAGATGTGTTTTAATATAACCTTTTTTTGCTCAGTTTTACTTTCTCGTTTCAAAAATATGTGAAAATTAGTGAAATGTTGGTAAATGGGACAAGTCTGGTTTTATTGTCACCAAATTTCGTTTCATATAATTGTCAAATGATCAGTGATAAGTGTCGTTGGTTATTTATTATAAAAGGGAATAACTTTTTCTTACTGAAATTTTGACTTTTACAAACACTTGAAAGTGTATTTTTTTTGTTTGTTTCAACTGAGGGGTAAAAGGAAAAAAAAGTTAAAATACAAAAAGCAGTAATGTTCAATTTTTATGAAAAGTCACTTTTTGTGTTGATTTATTAGAATTATAATTTTGCATTTGCAGTTGCGGAACGTGATTCAGTTGAAACGCCCAGCTCGAAGATTTCTCAACTGATCACCAGTCGACCGAAAATGAACAACAAGAGGCTCCCTTCGTCGGCATTTGTTCAAGGAATGGTATAATTGACATTTGTCTTTTTTGTTTCTTGCACTTTTTCAGTTTTGGTGTTCGTTCATTTTACTTTTATCAGGTCGAAAGTGCTTGTGTTCTACCCCCTGCTACGGCCGTTCAATCGTCGGTCAAAACTGGCCACGTTGCTAATAAAAGTTTGAAATTATTTTTCTCTTTCTTTTGTAAATTGTAAAAGTTAAATTTATTGTAAATCACAATTTATTGCAGCTGGTCGAGTGCAATTAATTCAAAATTTCCCATTCACAACGAATTGTTTGAAATTTAATCATTTTTTAAATAGAAAAAACATTTTTTGTTGGTTTACAGTACGAATAGGAAATTAAGTTCAAAAAATGTTTTTTTTTCTTCCATTATAGAAGGGAGCAATGATGGCCAGTTGGAAAATGGAAACGTGAGAGATGAATTACTCGCTTTGCAAACTGCCTTTACAGAATTTTCGACAAAACTGATGGATCGAATTGAGCAACTGGAGAAGCGTATTGTCCGTTTGGAAAATTCGACCAATATCAAATAACAATTGAGTCGAATAAATTTTTGTCAAGTCACTGCTTTCCTTCACAACGCAACAACAACATTCAACAGCTGAACATTTTGTAGTAGTTTTGTTTTCCTTTTGGATATGCTGTTTATTGTAATTTATTATTTTACTGCTTAATTTAAATTATCACGATGCGAAATTTTCACTTCTCGACAATTCTTTTTCAGATACATACACTTGTTTATTTGTTTTTATTTTTCTCTTCTTTTTTCTGTCATTTGCACATGGTGGTGCCTTTTCGCTTTCGTTTCAAATCACAAAACGAAAAGAACATTCATTCTATTTGCTAGTGTTCCGACGCTTTAAACAGTTTTCGTACGTCGTTGTAGACGCTTGAAATATGCTTAATTGTTTTTTTTATCATAAAAGTATATCTAATAACGAAAAATTATGATTATCTTTTCTTCCAGCGCCTAATATTCAAGCTGTTGTTTGATAAATAATTTCTTGTAATATTTTCAAACAAAACTGCAATGCTGTCAATTGGTATATAATTGTCGACCGATTAGACTATTTCTTTTATTTTTTTAATTCCTCTTTTTTGATACGGTGATTTGAAAATTTTTTTGAACTGTCAGTTCACTTTTAAACTTTTCTTGTATAATACAAAAATGCCAACAATCCGCTAAAATTTATACACTTTTTTAAAAATAATTTGTTTTTGAAAAAATGATTTCTTAATTTACTGATCAAATGTTTTATTTTTTTCAAACTGCTATTGTGGCTGAAATTTTTGTTGTTCAACTTTTCTGTGCTTCTTTTGTGTATATATTATATGTACGGCAGTGAATAAATAAGCAGTGGCTTATAAACTGCTTACGGCAAATTATTCATTGTGTAGGTTTTCTCTTTTTTCCTTCAGACAAACTTCTGGTTGCAAAATTAACAGCATTGTTGAATTGAATAATAAAAGTTGAATATAATAATTGAAAAAAAAGTGGAAATTTTTCTTTTCAATAAAAGTGTCAATAATGAATGACATTTTATGCAGTATCATTTGCATAAAAGTGCATTCGTCATTGTTGGTGTTTTGTTGCGTATTTCTAGTCAATAAATTTGTTCATTTGAACAGTGAATTAGTTGGATGATGAATCTTTTCTATTCAAATGACTCGTCAATTGGTGCAGCATGGAACTGCAAATAATTTTTCTACTTTATTTCAAATTTGTGCAGTCATCTATCTCTGCGTTTGCTACTCTTCTCTGACAACGTTCACCAGACGTCTGAACTTTGTATTTTTTTTGCGTGATTTTGTTTTAGATTCTTCTCAACCAAATGGATAGATTCGATCTGAACGATTTTCAACGAAGTATGAATATTTTTCATTTCTACTTTTCTTTTTTTCTTGTAAATTAACAAAAATATCACCTCACTTCAAGAATGTATACTATCATAGATATATTGAATTTTTTCTTTGTATTTATTTATATAAAATTAATTTTTGTCAATTTACTTCAAGTAAAACAATTCATGGACGATGCACGACTGCAGCGAATATTTTTAAACATGCAAATTTCTTTTGTGGAATTTACATCTGAAATTTACGGTGCTCTGCAGAGAATGGAAGATCGACTCCGGATGTTGGAAGAGATCACCTTTCAGCAACTACGACAACAACATCGCAACGAAAATTGTGATTCAAACGGTTAAAAGAAGAATGAAAAACAATCTTCATCTTCTTCTCATGCTTTCTTTTCCTTTCCAACGTACTGATTTGTGAAATCAAGTTGTAATCATTATTCACATTTTTTTTTCTCAACTTTTGTTGCTCGGTGTTCAAAATTTTGTCTGATTCGACATTTTTTAAATCTTTTCTCAACATGTGGCTACACGACACTGTCGACTGTAATTTTTACCAACATGCTATTATAGAACTTCGACAGCGTAAAACAATTTGACAATTTTCCTGATTTGGTGCCGGTAAAATCAATTTTCTGATCAACAAGCTGGCAGTGCATTTTGGCTAACTGAAAATGAGAATTGAAAAAAAATTTTTTTCTTTATTTTGCGCAGGTTTCAATTATGCGCTTCGGTGCAGCAAACTGTAAAAGATATCAATTGAATACTTTAAATCATTCGAAATAAATTTCAACTACAAACAACCTTTCCAACTATGGAAACCAAGAACTGAACATTTTTACGTTTTTCAACTCTAAATGTTAAAATTTCCCCCATATTGCAAATTTTTGAAATAAAATGAAAAAAATTTTTAATTTTAATAAAAAAAATTTTTAATTTAACTTAAAAGCGTTTTTTAAATAATTTATTGTTCAAAATCAAAACATTTTCATTGCAATCTTTTATTAGTTTTTTTGTTCTTGATTATTTTTTCTACAGTAAAACAACCTGGAGTGAGTCATTGTTTTTTCATGTAATGAATGTTTTAAATAAAAGATCAAAAAATAATTGATTAAAGTAATTTTATTTGAATGTTTCCTTAAACCATGTGTTTTTAACTTTTAATTTAATAAAAATTGTTTACTATTTTTCATTATAACTGGAAAATAGAAAAATTTTGTTTTCAGACGACCAGCTGTTTTTATTCCATTTGTTCCGAGTGCACTGTTCGTTGGATTGCATTTTTTCAACAGTATTTTATATATGATACTTTATTTATTTTTATGGTGTTCTTTTGTTTCAGTTTCAGTTGTTCAGTATGTTCACGGTCGGCCCAAATTACACAAAATTGAAGACTAATCTGCGTCTGGCGATGAATCGGTTGAAGCTGTTGGGCAAAAAGAAATCTGAGATGGGGCAAAAGGCTAGAAAAGAGATTGCTGATTTTATTACACAGAACAAAGCAGATCGAGCTCGAATCCGTGTCGAACAGATTATTCTCGAAGATTACAGCATTGAAGCTTTCGAATTTGTTGAAATATTGTGCGATCTTCTGTTGACTAGATTTGATTTCATTCAACAAATGAAGTGAGCTTGTTTTTCCTTTTATTTTAAATAAAACACGCTCCTTATTAATTATATTGTTTGACTTATTTTTCAGGACTCTGGACAGTGGCTTGGAAGAAGCTGTGAACAGTTTGCTCTGGGCCAGTCCTCGTTTGATGACTGAAGTTCCTGAACTGAAAGTATGCGCGTTCTGTTTCTTTTTATTTTTTGTTCTTATTAAATTCTTTCATTTATCAGTATTTAAAATTTTAGGTTATATCCGACCAACTGGCTATAAAATATGGAAGGCAGTTTGTGAACGGTTGTCGAGAAAACAAATTTGCCAAAGTGAATTGTAAACTTTTGCAAAAGCTAAGCATTCATACACCATCGCCATCGTTAGTTGAAAAGTGAACCTTTTATTTTTATTTTTTTGTTTATTTTGAAACTTTATAAGCTTTTGTATTAGTTATACACAATTTTAGTAAAATTTTGTTATTTAACAAAACAACTTACCTACTTGCAAGGTTGTATTTTGTCATTGATAATTTCTAATCAAATTGAAGTAAAATAATGCGCTAGACATTCAATGATATTCAAATATGGAAACATTATCAATTTGTGAATTCAGCGTTGTGTTGAATTTTCACTTGCTTTTTGTTCAAATAATTGAAACTAATAATAAGTTGGTTTGCATGAAGTGGTACGACTGTAATTGATTTTTATGTCATATTCTTTTAAACTATTTATAGATACATGATTGAAATAGCAAAAAGTCATCAAGTACCATACACTCCAGATGAACGATATATGAAAGAGGAAAGCGACGTTTCAGCAGCTGAAGGATCGTTGATTGATTTGGATACTGATTTCAACAAAACTCAGAAGCCAAAGGTATTGTAGAAAGTGTTGTTTATTAAATGCTTTTATTTGTAACTGTGTATTATTCAAAAGTTGTATTCAACTTATTCAACACCATTGTTTCAACAATTTTGCCATTCTAACTGAAGCATACGAACTGTTAAATGTGATTTATGTATTTCAGCAAGAATTGGGTTGGATTTTTCCGCCATCATATTTTGAAAATCCTGGCCAAGTACAAACAAATTCGGCAGCACAGCATCCGCTTTATCCTGAAGTATTGGAGCCGAAGGTGGATGCATATTTGGAAAATGATAATTCAGATGAGGATAAACGTTTTGTGAAGGTATCATGTTATGGCATAAATTTTCTATTCTTTTTTGATTTATTTGGTAATTGTAGGATTTACGTTCTCTTCATTTTGAAACAACCACTGAAGTGGTTCTTCCAAGCGCTCCGCTTCTTCCAACGGCCCCAGAAAGCATCATGGATTTGCCTGAAAAGGGTATGTATGTACCTAATCCGGTTACTTTTTTTGGAAATTAATTTCTCTGATGTAGATCACAATGAACGTACTGAAGATAAGGGAGTTGACGTCAACGTAAATTCTGCTGAAAATGAAAAGAAATTTGATTTCGATGAATTGTCTCGTCGATTTGAAAATTTGAAGAAGAACAACAATTAATTTTCTTCATCTCGAGCTGCTTATTTCTTTATTATTTGAATTGAATATTGCAGTACGGATATTTATTTTTCCAATTTTTTAAAATTGTTTTCTTTGCATTTTAATGTACGCATTTTTTAATTTATGTGCATTAAATTTTGTATTCTAAATGTTCATTTACATCAAAAGGAAGTTCGAAATTATTGCTTTCTGCTGATTTTTTGTTTGATTAAACAGGTTTTATTACAATCGTTGACATTTAGATGCTATTGTTACTAATGCTAGTCGTATGAAGCATGTTTCAGTACGCCATTCATTAGTTCAGCATGTATCAACATGTAAAAACATCATGTATGTGAGTCATCACGAACTGACTCGTACTTGGATTCTGTTAGTAAGCGACGCATTTTTGTTGAAGTTAAAAAAAATTAAATACTAGTTTATGTATATTAATTTATTTATTTACTGATAAAAATTATTTTTATTAATGCAAGTAAAATTTTTAAACGAATGGAATTGATCTTACATTGAAAATCTGAAAAATGCAAAGCATTATTTATGTTTTTTTTGTGAAGCGGTTATGATCAGTTGATCTTTAAAAAATATTAACAGAGAAATATTATTAAATGCTGGCAGATGGATGTACAGTAACGCGTGTATGCCACTGCCGAAACGTAATGTAAATACTTTTGCATTCCGTAAGTATTTGAATTATTAGTGTCTAATTACAAATTAAATTTTTAAGTGATGACTGAAAAGTTTTTAAAAAGTAACAAATTTTAAAGTGATCACTTAAAAGTTTTTAAAAAGTAAATTTTAAAGTGACATGTAAAATACATATTAACTATTGGTCATACTTGCATTTTATAAACTTACTGTATTTTAGCAATCAAGTGACAGGGAATTAATTGTTAAGCAGTCGTTACAGTTTTGTTGCCGTGGTTAGTGTTTCACCGAGTTTTATTTTAATATATTTTTCGTATAACAGAGTTTTTGTTTTTTCTTGTTTTTTATTTTTATTTATGATTTGATATTAGTTATAATGAAAATAATTTTGTAGGAATTTCTTCGACATTTGCCGATGACAATGCTACCCGAAAGCAGAATGAAAGCAGAAGCGGATATTTTATCATCTAGTCCGGAATACAAGGCATTTGAAATTGCAGTGGAGAAGTCGTTGAAAAACTTTGAAACATCCGTGCAATGGGTGGATAGGATCGTAGCTTTAGATAAACTTAATAGAGTAAGCGACTTAATAAATAATTTTACTTTATTGCTCTTTATATTTCGCTGGCTGGCAGTGTGAAATGATACGGTGATTTAATTTATATTTTTGAACAGTTTTAATAAGAATGACGATCACCGTCGACCAGAGGTTTTATTCGTTTTTGAAATTGTTGAACACTGTAAATTATGAATGTTAAATTTCTGTTAAACAGTGTACTGTTTTATATTTTGTTTTACTACGACAGCTTTTATAGCTTTTGACACTTCGCTTTGATGATAAAAAAACATTTGGAGCTGTTGTGGTGTATAATTTTTATCTTCCTGATATTGATAGTATTTGTTTATTTTTAGCTGTTGACCGCCAATTCTAAATTTGGCGTTGTTCCTCGAGATGTACAAATTTCAAAGCAGCTGTCTTACTGCTTTCACCCGTCATTACCTGTAGGTGTTCATATTAAAGCTTTGGAATGTTATGAAATAATATTCGATCTGTTGGGTGAATCGGATCTGGCGAACAGTTTACATTTATATGCATCTAGTTTATTTCCACTGTTTTTGAACGCCTCCATCCAGGTGAAGAGGGAATTGCTGAAAATTTTTGAAAAGCATTTCATTCCTTTGGGCGTTAAACTTCTGCCAGCCTTGTGCGGCTTTCTGAACAGCGTACTGCCAGTAGTGGAAGAGGGTTCTGAATTTTTCGACCAGTGAGCATTTGCTTATTATTTAATTTAACTTTACATAATTTAATTACGATTTTGTTCATATGGTAGATGTTTGAATATGTTGAACGCCGTCTGTGACAAAGTTGGTCCAGGAGAATTTTTCACTCGTCTTTGGTATTGCGTTATTACAACTCCGTCGACTCGTCTTTCCGCTCTGTTGTTTGTAAGTAGGAGATACAGCCCAGAACGTTCAATCGAAGATCAGATGTGCATCATTGGCAACGACTTGAATCGAATGGTATTGCGTATTGTTTGTTGATTTGTTTATTTTTTAAAATAAACATGATTTAACTTTTTTTATTCAAATTTTCGATTGACGCCCTCTGTTTGTGTGCCGAAGATGAGATGCCTCTCGTGCAGCGTCGGCTGTTGGATTTTGTTTTGGCAGCTTTTCCATTGCACACAGATTGTTTATTGCGTGAAGATGTTTTCCGTCTCGTTCAAAAGTGTATTTTTGTAATGCTTCGCAATGATCTTTCCTTGAACCGTCGTCTGTTCCACTGGCTGTGCGGTTCACGCAGCAAACATACCGACTTGTCTTATTTCAAAAAACACGCCAAGGATGTAGTGCTGAAGTCATTGGACAGTTTGTTGGAAGCTGCAGATGTTAGCTGGGCCCAGTGTATTCGTGTAAGATTAATTTATTTACTGTTGAACAGTGTGGATTATTTATTCATCGGTTTGCTTTTCAGACGATCCACCTTTTGTTATGCCTGTTTGAGAAGCCACTGCTGAGCAAGGAAATTACCGATCATGTACTTTTGTCGTGCTTGCTCGCGGTCGAACGATTTTCCACTTCTCCGAGTGAAAATCAGTGGACAAACTGTGATGGGAAGGATCTGTTTTTTCAGCAACTCGACGTTTTATTATCTAAATTGCCAAACGATTACATTTGGAATCACATGATCACCATCATTAATCGACGTGAAACAAATGAATCGCTACTGGTGCGAATTTGTCGCCTGATGATCATTTTGCACAACTGTACCGATGTGGTGAGCAGTTGGTTGATTTGAATATTGGATAATAGTAATGGCAGGTTTTTTATTTGAACAGGTCATACATGCAACATTGAATATGAACATGCGAGTGAAATTATTGGAAAGATTAATTTCAATAATTTTTGATGAAACTGATTTGCACAACGAAACTGTGGAAACTATTCTCAAAACAGCTGTTGGTTTGTCGGAAAATTTGAAAAATAAACTGGTAAGGGAACAAACAAAATAAGTTTTCGATAAGGATTTGATTAATTTTGAATGGAAATTTATTAATTTTTCTCCTTTTGTTTCCATTTTCAGGGGATCATTGTTGACGAAATAATATCCGCGGACACTGTTAAACATTTTAGTAATTTTTTCAATGTTGTCAATGCGCTCCTACGTCAACTGTATGCCAATTTGAAGATGCCAAGCTCGAGAAAAGTGTTATTTTCCGTCTGTGAATTGATAATGCACGTGTTAGAGTTTCCGTTACCGTCATGCGACATCAGTGCGTAGAGATGATTCAGATTATTAATTATTATTATTTTGTTGTTGCTGTTTTTGGTTTTTGGTTGGTAATGATTTGCCTGTTTCGTTTTGAAGGTGATCATATGGATGTCCACTTGTTGGTGGAACAAATTGTTACAATGTCGTTGGGTTCGGATATGAAGATTGGATTTTATTGTGCTCAGATGATTTTGTATTTCATCAACGTGCAACGAATGGACGACGCATCTGCTGAACAATCATTGAACGGAGAAATACCTACTTTGATGCTGTTGTTCGGCAAAACACTTTTCGCTCATACCAACGTTGACAATTATGCGGATGTATTTATAGATGTGCATGTGTGTATGTGTATATATTGTAAATTAATTTTTCTGTTTTCAAGAGCATCATGTACACCAGTTGGAATGCAATTGAATTCAATCAACAGCATGCATTAGCCGCTGGACGAGTGTTTGTTTATATAAGTTCACTGTTTTCTCAAAAATGTGAAAGCTTCATTTTGAAAAATCTCTCCTCTGAAGACCTGGTATATTCAATTGTATTATTTTTCTTTTATAAAAGAAAAAAAAAATAATTTTTATCCTAGTCTGTTCGCGCCCAAGCAGCATCGAAGTATGCCTTCGTCTGGTCGTTGTTCAGTGATGAGACGAAAAGCACTTATCGATATCCAGTGGAACTGAATCCGCTTGATTTGTAGGCTGTTTTATATAGTTTTGTTCATTTGCTCAAATTTGATTAGTAGGCAGATAGATTGTGGATGATGAATTTGACATTTAATTGAATATTTAATTATTTGTATTTTTATTGATCATGATTTGTTTTTCAGGGCTGTGCTTGCGATGATTAGCGGCATTAATGGCGACGATAAGTTTGCGTTGATTTGTCAAAGCTGGTTGACGAATGTGATACAGCACGGCGATCTTGCTTGCCTGTTGCAGGTGATTTGCTTGAAATTGGCCGACCCGGCGTCGGCTCGATTTTCGGTGCAGCAGTTGAATTTGGCCAAGGTCGAAGGAAAAGAGCATTTGTACGAGTTGCAGTTGGTGGAATCACCGCAGCATAAGCTTTACCACTTGTGCATGGACAACGAAGCCAAATGGACCGTAGATTTGCAAAAGTTGATTCTGTTCAAGCAATCGTGAGTGGAATTCTCACTTTCTCCTCTTGTCAATCTTGTCGGCACTATTCGTAATATAATTGTGTGATCTTGTGTATTTTTTTTTTGCCATTGCAGAGACAATAATTCGAGTGCTTGTGCAAATGTGGACGGTCAGTTGTTCGACGACGGTGCAGATGATGGTGATTTGAATGCACGGTTGTCCGAACGACTGACTGAAAGCGTGATATACGGAAACAGCATGTCTTTGTTGCCAGCGGACAAGACGGCCCGGCCGGATGACGTGAAACCGATTTCCCCGCATCCGACTGCTGCCGATCAAGCTCCGGCTGGCAGTTTCTGGTACCATCCGTTGCATGCGCATTTGTTGCTTTACCGTCATTGGTACGATCCTGAACCGCTTCTGCACGCTTACAATTGTTTGGCGCTGGTGTTGCGCTATTCGCCGGCCAATTTCGCCAAGACGTTGCTCAGCACGCCTGTTTTTGCCGCCAACTCTGGCCGCACGTATTTTCCGAATGTGCACACGCGTTTGACTCACTGTATGAAGTTTCACCGTTTGTCCATATCTGGCAGGGTGGATTCGAAAATTGTGAGTTTTTGCATTTTTTGATTGCCGTGTAATAAATGACACACCTACCCATTCACATGCACACATATTGCTTCTATATATCATCATTAGGAGGATGGTTCGGACGACGACCGGCTCACGTATTGCGTGCTCTACATGGATTTGTTGCTGACGTTTTCCACGTACATTTTGAGAAGCGTCTTTATCAACAACCCAACCACGTCGGGGCAGCGTTTGCGTATTCAACATCTGGGCAGAAGGGTGAAAATCGCTTGCCTGCGCTTCTTGACCGAATGCTTTGTGGCCGTTGACCAGCTGGCAGCTGAGAATGGTTCGTCGTTGCTGCTGCATCTGGCCGACGTGCTCGACCGTTGCAAAGTGCAAAAGTGCATTTTGCACTTGCTGATGGCGACCGTGTTCGACGTTCAAAATACAACTGAATCGTCAAACGCCAGACGAACATTCTCCGAAGCAATTGTCCAATTCAATTTGTGAGTTTCTCCTTCTCTGCTTGTGAATTTGTTATAATCATATAATTGCATATTGGCTCTGTGTTGCAGTTGTACCGGTTCCACGATGGTCGACTCGTTCTCTGTCTACCAGCACTGGTTGCTTCGGTTTGTGCAGTCGTTTTTGCGAATCGAGCACACCGTGAGCAAGATCTGGATGGACGAACGTTCTTCGGATCAGCTGCAAGCCAATGGCGGCCTGAGTGTCGTCGAGCAGAGGTTGATACTGGCCAAGAAGCGTCTGTTCGCGAGTACGATACTCAAAGCTCTGCAAGCCGGTTGCGAATTTCACGAAATTTGGCTCCGCTTCGTGGTCGACAGCGTGCCGTTCCTCGGCTCGGTGGGGCCGTTGGTCATAGTGAACAGCGTCGAACAGGCGCTTTGCAATGTCGAATCGGCTTATTGTCGTTCAACCGGCACCGCCCGGCTGCCCCCTCTGTTTCCCCAGGCCGGCGCCCTGTCGGCTTCGGACTCAGTGTATCCTGAAAATTACGTGCACACGGTGTTCGACTTGCTCATTTTGCTCTTGCACTCGTCCTTGTTGGACTCGTTTGCGGAAAATTACAGAGTCAACGCGGTCGAGCCGGCCGTGTCGAAAAGCCTCTGCCCCGTCCCGGCCGGCGGCACTGCCGAAACCAAGCCTGGGATTTTGCAAAATTTGTTCAAAGCGTTCACTTTCAACGACACCTCTCCGGTATGATGTTGTTTTCTGACGATAATTTTTGTTCGATAATTTTCCATTTTTTATTTGCATCTTTTGTTATTCTGCTCTTTTGCAGCTGGACAACGCAGATTCGGATAACAGTTTCGTGCAATCCGTTGTCTTTCAACGTTGGCAAATTTTGTCAGCTTTTCCAAATATATTGTTCTTGATGAGCAGATTGTGGAGCATGGCCAAGAGAAGAATGCCGACAACAGCTGCATCAGTGCGATCCTCAGAGGTCAATTCTTTGCATTTGGCTTTTAATTTATTTTACACTATTGTTTGCTTTTTGTTTTTAGCTTGTTTTGAGTTCAATTGTGGAATTTCTCAGTCCTCTCGTACTCAACTTTCCAACTCACCTGCTTTCTTCATTTGCACTGGTCTGGTCGTGTCAGGAAGATGACCACCGCCAACAGCAGCAGCAACAGCAACAACAGCAACAACACTCGATTCCAACGTCGAACGTCCAGTACTGTCATCCGTATTCCGAAAGCCAGTGTGAACTGGTGGCGCAGTTATTGCAAATCAACGTTCTCCCTTTGGACAGTCTGATCAAAGCTTACGGTGAAACAATCAAACATCCCATCAGCGTGAAATACAAATCCGACACTCAGGTCCGCGAATGCGTATTTATTGTTTGATCGTTGTTTCGATCGAATCTGGATATTTTTTGTAAAAATTTCATTTCCACTTTTCACTTCAGGAACGTATCCCGTTGGAAATTCTGTTGCTGGAAATGGTTCACTGCACCGTGCAAACGGCTCCTCTGTGCGACTTGAAAGCTGCTTGGACGTCGGTTTGCGACCTGTTACTTCAGTGCTTGCAGATGATCACGCATGGGCGGTCGAAATTCCTCCTTTTCAAGTATGATTCATTTGTTGATTTGTTCTTTACAATTCTGCTTTGATCCAAAATGGAGAAAAAGTTGTTGTTGTTGTTTTTTTAGAATTTTTACCGATGCCATATTTCGTTTGAAAAATGAGCAGAACATTCTTTGCACCAAAGATTGTCAAGTGATTTTGATTATTAATATTTTGCACTTTGATTGCTAAAAAAAATAGTACACTTTCAGGATGTTGCTTTGAAATTGGTCGGCATGTTGAACGAGATGATTAGCCAACAGCTTGAACAGCCGTACTGGTTGAAGAGGACTTTCGTGGTGAAGATTCATGAAGAGGAAAGTGTAAAAACTGAACCGTCGTCGAGCAGAGCTTCTTCTTCTGGCAGTTGTCCGAATTTGGACAACATCAGCCCTGTCGGCGAAGAGGAGTGCCTCTCCAAGAGGAAAAAATTCATCTACTGTCAAAAAGCAATCGCTCTCCTTTCCAAGGTTTTGGGCCAGTTTTAAATTTTGGGTGTCATTTTTTGCTTAATTTTCAAAACTGTGAATTTTTTTTTCAATTCCAGCGTCTGATGATCATCGTCAACTATTTGTACAAGAAGGAAGACGCCGAACGTTTGCTGCACTTGTTCAACAGCGTTTGGGTGAATTTGTTGCCATTTTTGAAAGCGAAAAATGTGGCCGGCAATAGGATCAATTTTGAAAACGCCACCGGCCTTCTCGTTCAGCTGAGTGAACATTCGGAATTGTTTTCAGCTTGGCGAAAAACCGCCTTCGAAATATTCATCGACCCGTCCTTTTTCAAAATGTCCATCTCTTGCTTGAAAAAGTGGACGATTGTGATTGAACGCTTGCGAATACTGTCCAAAGATATCGTCAGTAATTAATTTTTTTTCATATATGAACACTTTTTGAGCTTTATTTTAATAACATTATTACTGATTAACGTCATGTTGTTGTTGTTGTATAGGTCGTGTTTTTGCACCACAGAGTTTGTTTCTTTCCAAAGAGCAAGAATATGAATTACGCGCAGCAGCTTTACGTCGACTGTCATTTTTGCTGCTCAGTACCGCCGTTGATCAGTACGATGATGTTTTGACTGAAATTCAAGGTAATGGATTTGCACTATTATCCTTTTTTCACCCCCTTTCCCTGTACAATTTCAATTGATTGATGTCGAATCTGTTCTTTTTTTTTCTTCAAGACCGCATCACGGAAAATTTACGCTTGTCCCACGTGCCGCACATTCACAAGGCAATATTCATCTGCTTTCGCGCTTTGGTGATTCGTTTGTCGTCGAAAAATTTGCCTCACTTTTGGTACATTATTATAAACGAAATTGTGCAAGTGTTGAAACGTTTGGAAAATCACATCGAAGTTGGCAATTCGTCTGCCGAAGATTACCGGTATTTTTACTTTTAAATTGCATTCCAACTGCAACTTCCAATTCCACGAACATATAATGAATTTATGCATTTGATTACTTTGTTGATTCAGGTGTGCCAGAGAGGACCAATGGTTGCAGTTGTACTTGCACGCGAATAAGCTTTTGTGCACTTTGATGCTGTATTCTTCAACCCATTTGCCCGAATTTCAAATGTGAGTCAACCTGTTCAGCACAGCTCGCGCTGTTCTCGTTCATAAAGAGGATGGGGTTTTAATGATTTAGGTACGAATGGATTTTTTGCAGCCCCCACTTCAGTGACGTAGGTACGGATCAATTTTGGCCATTTGTGAAAAGAATTGCATTCTTGCTGCGCACCAAGGTTGGTTGGTTGTGTGTTTGTTCGTTGTCTATTCAAGTTGATTAGCAAGTTGACATTTTTAGCTAGGTGTTACGGAATCGACCACTATTACCGTTAACACAGAAAAAGCGGCGGGAAATTGTTTGATCAACTTTTTAAATAAACGCCAGCTTTCCTCTTTGACTGATTTGTCAGAACTTTACTTCACCTTGTGCAACGTTGCCAGTGAAACTAGCCGACGTCCAATCCACGCGCAGGATGTCATCGAGAAAATCGAATTGTCCATTTACAGTGACTTGGCAGAAATGTGACAGCACTGTTCAACTGATCATCACCTTCCCAGTCTTTTTGCTTACTTTCCTTCATTGTTTTCTTTGTCACTGTTTTACATTTTGTCCCGTTGTTGAAATTTTATTGCATTTCTTCTTTTTTTATTTCATTTTATTTATTTTAAATTTTATTGCATGCTTTTTAAAAAACAAATATTAACAATTAATAAACATAATAAACAGACGACGTGTTCCGGTGTAGTTGTCGAGGAAATTAATTATTCTCAACTGGAAGCAATTAATGATTATAATGAAAGTTATATTTAGAAAATTATAATGAAATTCATTCAGCACTGAAGTTTAATACTGCTATTCTTTTTTGATTAACATTACTTTTAGGTATTTTTTTCAATTATGCAAATCAGTTTTTCTTGAAGCGATACTGTTATTAGTAACCGAGCGCTCGTTCACTTTGCTGACGCGGCAAATTAGATACGCTAGATTACGTTCACTGAGAGAGCTTCATTACATGTAATGTTATGGCTCAAAAAAGGTGTATTTCGATTGAACAATACTGCTCATTAACTAGGAAGCACCACCAGAATTGGTAAAAGTAGATACGTTTAAACTGCTGTTTTCTATTTACATAATTTCAAAATTATTCATTACAATCCAGAACAGCAACAACTCAGCGTAATGAAAAACTGGTATTGTAGTTGTTTACCAGAAATCGCATGCAAATTTTTGAACGTTGCCTTAACGTTTGTTTACTTTTCAGCTATAGCTTACCACAATCCTGAACTTTTAATAAATCTATGAAGATTCATTCGTAAATTCATTTTGCTTATGTTTTCATTGAATTCAACGGTATCTAGTCGTCGAAAAGAACATAATAATTATTACTGTAAACTTCAAACTCATATAATCATCTTTTTGGTGTGATTTTAGATTAAAAGTCGTGAAAATTTTCGTTTGTTCAAAGTACTGAAAAGCAGCCACAGTAAGACTTGTTTACCAGAAAATCTATGCAAATTTTTATTCCACTGCTGTACGTAAGCTGACGTGGCTTCAGCTTTAATGGTTGTTGGCGTACAGTGTGCGGTGAAAGTGCAGTGGCGTTTTCTCTGTAATGAAGTTAAAGATATCACATTGTAAACTACATTAATTTTTTATTTATTATTACATTGTTTTATTGCATGAATTCTAGTACACTTAAAAACACAAGAATGCAAGATGG
>NW_003526948.1:2158122-2158812 GCF_000181795.1 Trichinella spiralis | reverse complement strand
GGGGAAGTACAATGTAATAAAGAAGTGATGTTCTTCGATATATGGAAGCATTATGTACACTCTTAATTACAGGATCCTTTGAATTATTATCATTAATTATTATCAAAGATATGTGACAGAATGGCTTGCTGGTAAAGGTATCATTGTCTGACAGAAATAATCCAATATTGAATGAAAAGTGTAATTCATGTGTTCAACTTCAATTAATTAACGTATCTATATCGTGTGCAATCAATAAAATTGCTCAAATAAAATTTTTTTAATTTGAAGATTACTGTATTACAAAAATGCATTTCAGGCACAAATGCCATTACGATCACGAACATTGCCTGGAGGAAATAAGACGTAATTCTTGTATAAATAATCATAGAATGGAATTTTGTTGCTTTTCATTAAGTTCACTTGTTTTATTTCGTTTTCCCTTTCTCCTACTAAAATCGCATCATTCTGCAAGTTTTATTCCAATATCTCGGCAAATACGCTTTCATGAAACGTGCGACTAGGTTAGTAGTGATTAATTTATTTTTTCTAATCAATTGAAATCATTTTCGCAAGAATTTAAAATTTTCGACTTTTCAAAAAAGCAAGGCTATAGTCTTTGCTGTTTTGCGATTTTCGAAAGTAAGCTTTGTCACAAATTTCGCTTTTTTTGTAATATGCTAAATGCAAAACTATAGTTCTGGAAAGTTC
>NW_003526948.1:2151483-2156562 GCF_000181795.1 Trichinella spiralis | reverse complement strand
TATTCGTTGAAATTGCCAAGTTTTGTGCAATAATTCGTTGTTTTGCGCAAGTCGATTTTCCTTCATTTTCGGTCAAGTTCTTGAAATTTGCAACCTTTCATGCTCTTTTGACTTGGTTGTTTTTGCGAAAATCTACGAAAACTTTGTTCTTCCGTTCATTCTTACTTTTGCATTGTTATTGGGCTGTCCATCGCCTAAACTTTTCATTGATTAAAATTGTTCTGCTTTGATTAGCTACAATTTTTTTCATTTAATTGGTCCAAATTTTTAATTACATAACAATTTATTACGTAATCTTTGATTTCTTTTAGTGTTCTATCGGTGACGTCACCAATTTGACAGTTAAATTTTTTCAATTTTTTTAGCTGTTTCTCTTTTAAATATATTACTTTTCCACTTTGCACTTCTAGTGATTAGTAACTGTAATATGATTTAAAAAAATTTCTATGTTTTACTGACGCTTGAGCGTGTATCACTTCATTTTGTCTATTGGCTTATGTTGGTTCCGTAATTCACAAACTGAAATTCATCATTATTTATTCCCATCATTCGAAAAGGCATCTCAAAAATACGAAACAGAAAATAGCACAAGCTATTGAAGTGAAATAAGGAAAACTACAATTGAATGTCTTGTTGTTTACAATTTAAATAAATATCTTTATTATGCAACTGCATTATTCTAATCAAATGAACTGCCTAACGAAGAGATAACTGAACAAAGAGATGTTAAGTGAACATGCTTATCTGGGTCATTCATTGTTTTCATCATTCGACACGTAATGACGTTTTACGATGGCCGCAAAGCTAGCCTTGTCAACGAATTTGATAATGAAGAAAGCTATGCAGCGATTATCATGAGCAAAGTCAAAATTCATTTCACAGGATTTTCTGAAATTTCACTAGATCAACACAAATATGGATTAAATTTCCCCTAAGCTAGCCGAAAGCATTTTCAGTTCAATCTGTGCAGCAGCTACGCTGCATCTGAGAAATTTTTTACATGAAGTCAGTACATACTGCACCAAATGTTTATTAAACATTTCACGGTACCCTACAGGAGCTAGAATTTCAGTATTTGTGAGTAGCATGATGCCGCAGAAATGCGCAAGGAATAAATTCAAGCGATAATACTGCTAGTCCGGAATTTTCACAATACATGCAGCACAATGTGGTTTTACATTACAATTTTACAATACATTACAATTGGCGCTGTTCATTGCTTTCTTTCTGCTTTTGAAGTGCTTCACTTTTATTTATCCATCTGAGTTTAAAATTAAAAATACGGTTCAAAAGAAATGTCAGCCATCACTTGTCATATAAATTACCTTCTTAGCTAACAATTAAATAAGATTTATGCCTAAGGTTCTTTTCTGTTTGTCAGATATTGTTCTGATGAAGGCTACTTGAAGGCTATTGAAGTACAAAGGGAAAATCTACAATTGATAAATTGTCCACAGCTGGAGTTTTCAGCTAAAACTGGGTGTGGTGATTGCTGAATTTTAGCATCGAAACACTTTTCTGATTTTCCCTGAATGTTCTCTGAAAATGATTCTGGTTCGCAAAAGAATTTAATCTTTCTTTCGCTCCTGTTCACAAGAGTTATTGTTTTTCTTCTTATGTTTCATTTAAAGAAAAAATAAAATCTGGAATTTTGTTTAAAATAGAAATTTGTGATTATACATTTTGTGTAAACTGTATTAAATTTGTTTTTCAATATCTAAGGTAAACCGACATCTAGGTTGATAAACATTCAAGTTGCAATTGTTGTATTACGATGATAACCACATGTTGAACATTCCAGATCAAAACGGATCTGTTGGATTTTGAAAACATTTCACCAAACAAAAGTGAAAGCAAAGAAAATTATTTTTCCTCTCACGTTATCTTCTTCTAGCACTGCATATGTTCTGCCAAAATATGATCATTGCTAATTATCATCGTCGACAAGCATAAAGCATATATTGATCTGTAATTGCCGTCCTTGACCCTTTGCAAATCAGCTAAAGGTTATTCAAGTACAAAGGGAAAATCTGCAAGTGATAAATTTTTCAGAAGCTGAAATGAGAAAAATAAGTCGATGCTAACATTAAGCAATCACCACTCCTTGTATTGGCTGGCAGCTGCAGTTGTGCAAAATTCCGTTCTATTTTTAGATACGGATGTTTCCTGTTTACATCGCTTCGGATGAAGCAAACAAGCGTTGTTTCCTTCATTTCTATCCATCAGACTTGACAGTTGACTGAGAACATGCATCGGCGATGAAATTTTTTTAAATCATATTACAAATACTAATGACTAAAAGTGCAAAGTGGAAAAGTAAATATTTAAAAGAAAAAACAGCTAAAAACAATATAAAAATTCTACTGTCAAATTGGTGACGTCACGGATAAAACACTAAAAGAAATCAAAGATTACGTAATGAATTGTTATGTAATTTAAAATTTGGACCAATGAAATGAAAAAAATTGTAGCTAATCAAAGCAGAACAATTTTAATCAATGAAAAGTTTAGGCAATGGAACCAATGCTATTACGCCATAACTATGCAATGAGAAGCGATCCAATGAAAATCGATTTTTTACCAACCAATGGAACATTAGCACTGAAAATTTTACCTAGAGAGACTATCCCGTATCATTCGTCTGAAATACAATTAAAATTATTAATTTTAAAGTTATTATAACACGTAACTGAGATTCCAGTTTTGTTTAAATTTGAAAACAGGCCTATTTTGTTCATCTTCAGACTGTCATGTATAATAATACATTTGCATGATAAATTTTTGTATGCTGCATTCACCTCTTTTTTAAAATCTAACGCCTTTGTATATTTAACATTAAATGAAGGAATATAATTTTTTCACAAAACTATAAATATGCACTTTCGGTTTCATTTCTACTCCATAATAATTTTTCTGCTGGTAAAGAGTGGTTCGACCGCTCACGATTTCACAAGACAAGACATTCTATCTTGCGGCATCCCCAACATCAGTAAATACTGTTGATCGTACCATTTCAAGCACATTCAAATTTTTATGACAGTGCCAGTTACGTAAGAATCAGGAAATCAATGAAAGCAGCTAAGAGCAACATTTCCTGCAGCAATTTTAAAAAAATTCTCCTGGCTGAGGCTATGAGTGAGGAGATAGTTGAGATGGTGGATCTGCGACAGAGTTGGGACCTGAAATGGAGGTTTTAGGAGGGGAAGGTGGAGAAGAGGTATTTAGTTTCAATGCGCGATTTATATAGTAATCAGAGTGGCAAGCTCCCCGAATATAACGCATCACAGTGACTGCCATTGGAACATGGGACCCAGAAATTTGTGTAGGATAAAGCAGGCCAAGTTTTTCCAAAAATAGGTGCAAGACAGGGAAGCCCTAGAAAGCAAGTGCATTTGGGGTGACCACCGGTAAACTGTATCTGTTCATCAGGTTGATTTTTTGTTGAGCTGGCACGGGAATGTGAAGCTTGGCAGAAAATCATCAGACGTCCCGTTGAGCGCAAACAAGCACAAAAGGAAAGAATCACAAACGGCATGAAAATACGTCTGGAATTCAGGCATGAATCACACAGCAATAAATTAAAAGTATATGAAAATCTGCACGTATTAATGTAACTGATGATAGCCGGCTTGAAAGCAACACAGCTTCATTGTTGTCAGAGAAGTAAATAAAATTCTCATTTCACATAAATGTCGTATTTCCAGTAGACAGTTTGATCTTACATGAGAACATAAAAAAAGCAAAAATTGGAAATAAAGCAGATAAAATGGGGAAAAGTAAAAAATTTTTATAGTATTTGGTTAAAGTTTACTTCAAAAATAAAATCACGGAAAGATAATTAATAATTCAAGATACAGAAAGAAGCATTATTTAAATTGCCAAATTAATGATAAGAAGGTTACTGAGCAATACACATGTTAGCTACTATTTTATTACGGTGCTGTTCGATAAACGGTGGCGATGCGTAACCAAGGTGCAAGTACAAGATGCTACATTCAGGTGAAAATTTAATACTGAAACTTATTTTCCTGATGTTTTGCTATGAATCCATGTATATTTAAGTATTTAAACACTTTTCAGTTTGAAGATGTGTAAGACTTGAAATACGTTTAAAGCAGAATTCTCAATTACATATAGCTGAACGTTAACGGTTTTGAACAAATCCATATTTCAATTCGCTATTTTAGGTAATCATCTAGATTTAATTGGAGAAGACGATAAAATTTTCAATTTACACTTGCTTATTGCATTCAATTTCATTCTGAACTGAGCAGGTCAAATATCACTAAGCGTATTGTTTTATCTATTATGCAAGACAGAAAAATACCGTTTTCATACAGAAATCGTTTTCAATTAATTTTATTATCACTTTATATTGTTTTCTAAATTTTAAGACATTAGATACATCAAATTTTTCATATAGTTAATTATGCTAGCATAGAGCGCAACAAGTGTGCTCAATCGTTGTTCATTTTTTGTTGACATTATGTTCTAATTCATATTAGAGTAGCATATCCAACTTACGTAAGCCGGTGTTTAACGCTACGTGCGCAATGTCTGTCTTTTATGCAAATTGGGCCGTTTGAAAATTAACTTCATATTAGCAGTGCACCAGTTAAATTGACTTTGTTGACTAAGAGTAGCATCGACAGTGATGTTTGCTCGATCTATTTCTGCGTTAACTACTGAGTAAGGTGTGTTATTAGATGTAGAAGAATGTTATCTTATCAAACATGGGCGTTGTCTAGTTTGAATGCAAATTTGAGTGCAATTTCAATTTGTTTGCTTTTGAGCTTATGCGTGACTTGCATAATATTTGTTCAACAAAATGAGGAATACGTTTCATACTTGCTAATCAATAGAAATGAACTTTATGTAAATTTTCCTGAGGCTACTATTAGTTGCTCTAGAAATGCATTTCAAATGATTGGAGGCGAACGATGTGCGGCGAAGGAACAATGGCGGCTTCAATACGATGACTACGTAGGGAAATCAATAATGGCCCTTGCTGTTTTTTTTTGAACCCCGTTTAACGTACTGAGGCCCCCCGCCCCGTACCCCAATTCCAAGAAAAGTATT
>NW_003526948.1:2149385-2150485 GCF_000181795.1 Trichinella spiralis | reverse complement strand
AAATGGATGAAAAAGTTCCATATTTTTCAAAGCTCACCTCTTCCTCTCCCGATGCGGTACCAGAGGCCTGCCGCCTTGCTCGGATCCCAGCAATGGGATCTCAAGCAAGGTTTTTTTTTCAGCCCGACCGCCCCCGCGCCGCCCCCCCGCCCTCCTGCCCGTTAACGGGGACTTCCCTCGGCGGAGTCTCCTAGTCCCGTGCTGGCCAGAGACCGGTTTCAAAGAGATGACCCTGTCCATTTGTGTGGTAGTGGACGTTGTTTGAAATCTTGTGCAATGGGATTTCAACACCTATGTGAATTCGTAAGACGTATCTGTCCTAGAGGCAGTTATGCAAATTCGCAATTGACGTAGTGCCGAGACTCTGTTTCGGTGCCAATCTAGTGGTGATCGTTACTCCCAAGAGAAACGGTAAGCGTCGCTATGCGTTTGTGTTATTGTCTCGCTGGCTCTGACACTTGGCCAATGATTGACATCAGATTTGCCGTCACACCTTTAACTAGTTCATTTGGCGTTGCACCTTTCATCAGTTTAGGCATTAAACATTTGAAATTAATCTCCATCGAGAGTTTCCCCTTATAATCATGCTAAATAGTTTAAATTTGTTAATATTTTATATATTAATTTATTCATTTAGGAACTTAAATGATAAATAAAATATAATTTTTATTCATCTAATAATTGGGCAAATTCAATAATTATTAAATTTCATAAAAGTTTATCAATTTTTCATTTACATTTCATCTTATAAAAGATTTTGATTATTCATTAATTTTATATTGATAATATATTTTTACTGAAAAGCAGTTTTTTACTTAAATGTATAATGTCAAAGTAGATTTCTACTTTAAAACAGTCTGACGTAAACAGTTAAAGGGATGTAATATAGTAAACATTAAATTAGCATAATTTTATTCATTAATTATTTGTGAATTAGCCATTGTTTGAATATAAATTTTTTACTTATGAAAATGTTAATCGGGGTCTCCTTTAATTAGGCAGTGGCAAAAGTAAACTTGGTATAAATGAATTAAACAATTAGCTTAGACAAGGTGCAACGAGTTAATCTTTTTTAATAAATAGGAGGTAATCTTCTATAA
>NW_003526948.1:2123255-2123943 GCF_000181795.1 Trichinella spiralis | reverse complement strand
TTGACCAACGAACGGAATTGACCAACGAACGCAATTGACCAACAAACGATTCGATCCAACCTATCCACAACCTTTCACCGATCTTGGCTTTCTCCACTTGTCTTCTTTCTTGTCCATGTGCATTATTTTTCCATGGTTTGTTACGTGTTTACTTATTTGTATGCAATGCTTTCCATGTGTCAGGGGTTTTACAAAGTCAAACTCAAAATAAAAGAATCAGAGAAAAAATATTTGGAGAAATAAGTTAAAAGAAACATGCAAATGTACAATATTAGAAGAAAAAAAGGGAAAATCAAAGAAATCAATAGAAATAATAGGAGAAATTAAAAAATGAATAAAACGTATAAAGTAAAGTAAAGAAAAGTAAAGTATGAACGAATGAAAAAAATTGAAAAATAAAAATAAAATAAAAAGAATTTGCTATGGAAATGGTACAAAATTAAACTATGTAAAAAAAAGAAAACCAAAAATTGCAACATGAGCAAAAATCAAAAATTATTTCGACACATGAAAGCAGTTGCATACATAAATTTTGCTGCGTGAAAGACCAAGTACTGCATTAATTCAAAACTCAGCCATGTAGGTTGGTCGTTAACTTAATTACAACTATGGGATAACTTCGCCCTTTCGAAGTATCCCAATCCCAGACCTACAGAATTGGGGTCCCAGGAACTTTGCCTTCTCTTGT
>NW_003526948.1:2121630-2123245 GCF_000181795.1 Trichinella spiralis | reverse complement strand
CATTTGTGTGGTAATGGACGTTGTTTGAAATCTTGTGCAATGGGATTTCAACACCTATGTGAATTCGTAAGACGTATCTGTCCTAGAGGCAGTTATGCAAATTCGCAATTGACGTAGTGCCGAGACTCTGTTTCGGTGCCAATCTAGTGGTGATCGTTACTCCCCCAAGAGGAACGGTAAGCGTCGCTATGCGTTTGTGTTATTGTCTCGCTGGCTCTGACACTTGGCCAATGATTGACATCAGATTTGCCGTCACACCTTTAACTAGTTCATTGGGCGTTGCACCTTTCATCAGTTTAGGCATCAAACATTTGAAATTAATCTCCATCGAGAGTTTCCCCTTATAATCATGCTAAATAGTTTAAATTTGTTAATATTTTATATATTAATTTATTCATTTAGGAACTTAAATGATAAATAAAATATAATGTTCATTCATCTAATAATTGGGCAAATTCAATAATTATTAAATTTCATAAAAGTTTATCAATTTTTCATTTACATTTCATCTTATAAAAGATTTTGATTATTCATTAATTTTATACTGATAATATATTTTTAGTGTAAAGCAGTTTTTTACTTTAATGTATAATGTCAAAGTAGATTTCTACTTTAAAACAGTCTGACGTAAACAGTTAAAGGGATATAATATAGTAAACATTAAATTAGCATAATTTTATTTATTAATTATTTGTGAATTAGCCATTGTTTGAATATAAATTTTTTACTTATGAAAGTGTTAATCGGGGTCTCCTTTAATTAGGCAGTGGCAAAAGTAAACTTGGTATAAATGAATTAAACAATTAGCTTAGACAAGGTGCAACGAGTTTAATCTTTTTATAAATAGGAAGTAATCTTCTATAAATAGAATGCTATTAATCCGTAACATGTAGGAAAACAATGTATTAAATATGAGATTAATTTTAATATGCTAATTAGAAAGTTTAAAAGGCAACGTAAATGCAACACTGAGTATTTTAATTTTTAATTAGGTTAAATAACGTCACTCGTAGCAACATTTTTCAGCAGTGAGAGTTTTTTAATAAATGATTAACATGCAATGTAAACACAAAAGTGGGGCATAATATTTTCTAATTAGGTATAATGACGTCACTCGTAATTACATATTTCAGCAGGGTTTTTTAATAGTTAATTAGAATGTTTAAAATGGAATGCAAAAAACAGCAAATTACAGTAGTCATCTTTATTTAAAAAGATAAGTAGGCATAATACATTAAATCAATAATGATGAGTTGTAAATCATACGGTAAGTATGCAAACATGAGATGGTTCTGCAGGACAGTACATTAATACTGAGTGTCAGGTGTGACGGCAATTTGATGTGCATGAGGCGGCAAGGCTTAGTAGGCGAGACGATTCACATTTGCCTGGCAGCGCACGCCATCTAGTGCGGAAGCTACGTCTTCGGCGGATCAGAATGGCCATCTGGTCCGTCGAGGGTGGATCAGATGGATCCACCCAAGGTCATCTCGGCCAAAATCGTGAGGCCAGTACGTGGGCTAGGAGGCGATGATGCCTTGGGGGGTCCCCGGGGCAGGAGGGCGGGGGGCGGCGCGGGGGCGGTCGGGCTGACCGAAAGGCAGGCCTCCACCGC
>NW_003526948.1:2117947-2119140 GCF_000181795.1 Trichinella spiralis | reverse complement strand
TTTTCACTTCTTCTTTTCTTCATTGGTCATATCTGTAAGAATGGTTAATGTTAAATCAAAACTTTTCGCACTTTATTACACAGTGGAATTAAAAAACTGAACAAATAATTTAGAAAGGAAAGAAGTAACTGATTTTCAATTAAAGATAACCTTAACAAAATGATTATATATAGAGAGTTTCGAAAAAAAAATAACAACGAGAAAAGTTTGAATACTTTCAACAATTAAAAACCGACTTCAGTAGTTACTTAACGCGAACGTTTGACGTTTGACAATGCTGTTACTTGCCACGCAAGTAAAACAAACAAGCGCACCGTTACTGATTGATGATAAAGCAATTTTCAAGCGATATTAATTTGCATACTGTAGCGTTAGAAACCGGTTTGAGTTGATTGGAAAATTTTCTGGACGAGGAATTAATTCTAATCGAACGCTATGAAATTAGGAAAATTGAAACCTCAAGCACAGCGAATGACCTACATAAATGGAACTCATCGCAAAATCTTTTCACTAAAATATAAGCACACTCGCTGCCAATGCTGACAAACAAAGTTAATCAAACTAAAAAAAACGTAATTTACCGAATGTCTTTGATGCTGTGAAATTTGAAAATATAATTTAAAGTGAAAAAAAGTTAATTAATTTTCAATCTTTCTAAAGATGAAGTCATACCTAATCTGAATATGAAAATTAAAAAAAACTGTTTTACAATGAAAAATATCTCACTCATATACTACATACTACAAACTTGAATAATTTCATTAAACTAAGGAATAACTTCACCCTTTCGAAATATCCTTAGCCTTGCTTTACAGATGCACAAGAAATCGCATTTACCTCTTGCCTTCTCTTGTTCTGTTTCGTGTCGTCCGTGTTTTCACATTTTCTTTGCTCCATTCTTTAAACCTGTAATAATGATATTAAATCAAAACTATCCTCACTTTATCACAAAATAGATTTACAACAAATATAATAATTAAGTGCTATATCTCATTTAAAAATAATTGTTTACAAAATGAGTAAACAAAGTTTAAAAAAATGACAAGCAGAAAAGTGGAATACTTGTCTGTAAATCTGAAGCGGCCTTCAGCAGCTACTTAACGCCCGTAATGAACTCAGAGAACGTTCAACGATGCTACCAATTGCCGCTTATTAAACAAACAAACGCACCCTTACTGATGATAAGGCAGCGT
>NW_003526948.1:2072056-2117937 GCF_000181795.1 Trichinella spiralis | reverse complement strand
CTGCTTCGTGTCGTCCGCGTTTTCACTTCTTTTCTTCATTGATCATATCTGTAAGAATGGTAAATGTTAAATCAAAACTTTTCGCACTTTATTACACAGTGGAATTAAAAAATTGAACAAAGAATTTGGAAATGAAAGAAATAACTGATTTTCAATTAAAGATAACCTTAACAAAATGATTATATATAGAGAGTTTCGAAAAAAAGTAAGAACGAGAAAACTTTAAATACCTTCAACAATTAAAAACCGACTTCAGTAGTTACTTAACGCGAACGTTTGACGTTTGAGAATGCTGTTACTTGCCACGCAAGTAAAACAAACAAGCGCACCGTTACTGATTGATGATAAAGCAATTTTCAAGCGATCCTCATTTGCATACTGTAGCGATAGAAACCGGTTTGAGTTGATTGGAAAATTTTCTGGACGAAGAATTAATTCTAATCGAACGCTATGAAATTAGGAAAATTGAAACCTCAAGCACAGCGAATGACCTACATAAATGGAACTCATCGCAAAATGTTTTCACTAAAATGTAAGCACACTCGCTGCTTGTGCTGACAAACAAACTTAAACAAACAAAAAATATAATTTACCAAATGTCTCTGATGCTGTGAAATTTGAAAAAAATAATTTAAAGTGAAAATAAAGTTAATTAATTTTCAATCTTTCTAAAGATGAAATCACACCTAATCTTAATATGAAAATCAAAAAGAACAGTTTTACAGTGAAAAATATCTCACTCATATACTACATACTACAAACTTGAATAATTTCATTAAACTAAGGAATAACTTCACCCTTTCGAAGTATCCTTAGCCCTGCTTCACAGATTCACAAGAAATGGCATTTACCTCTTGCCTTCTCTTGTTCTGCTTCGTGCCGTCCGTGTTTTCACATTTTCTTTGCTCCATTCTTTGAACCTGTAATAATGATATTAAATCAAAACTATCCTCACTTTATCACAAAGTAGAATTACAACAAATATAATCATTAAGTGCTATCTAATTAAAAAATAATTGCTTACACAATGAGTATACAAAGTATTAAGGAAATGAAAAGCAGAAAAATGGAATACTTGTCAGTAATTCTGAAACCGCCTTCAGCAGCTACTTAACGCCCGTAATGAACTCAGAGAACGTTCAACGATGCTACCAATTGCCACGTAAATTAAACAAACAAACGCACCCTTACTGATGATAAGGCAGCGTTGTGACGATCCTTATTTGCATAATGCAGCGTTAGAAACCGGTTTTTAGTGCGTTAGAACTTTTGGCTGAAGATGAAGTCTAACCTAAGCCATAATATGAGCAGAAGAAATGCACTGCTAAATTCTATCAATAAGGAAAGGACTATTTGAAAATTTAAAAATGACCTTGACATTTACAATTCAGTCAAAATATAAACTATCTGACAAAAAACGCCATAACAAAGCAAAATTCATTTAGACAAAACACACCTACGTATTTTTGAAAATTTTCTTAAATCAGAAAACCAAGTAGCGAAATAAAGCTAATTTTAAGTGAACAATTTGCGGGCAAAAGCTTGCTTATGGTCAATTGAAAGTACATGTTAGCTATTGCAAAGGTGATTTTCGAAAGACCATATTTTAATAATAGATAAACAATGCGTACAAGGTGTATTTAATGAATCTTAACTGTACGGAAATTTGGCGTTTATTATGCCACCTATTATCTGATTTTGAGAATTCTTCATACAATATGTTGAGATATTATGCTCAATATCGATTCTCAATTATATTGTTAACTAATTAGGACTTAAAAATGAAAAAGCTCCCACTTACTGCTAAATGCGCCGTCTACTCATTTTTGATGTTCATGCTCTTTGGATGTTGATTAAAAAATTATTTTTCAGAAATTATTCCAAAAAATAATAATGAATAAAAATCAAATCTGGTATTTGGCTTCAATGTTTGTCTTCAGTCAATTTTCTAATCAAAACGCTGAGCTACCATCCACGGACGCCCTCAAACTGAAATGATTTCCATTATGTCAATAAAGCAAACGACCTCGCATGTAAATTTTTATTTTCTTCATTTCTGCTGATAAATATGGCTACTGTACATTTTTCATTGATCTGAAAAAAGAAATGCAGGTTTTGTGCGAAATCCGTTCAGTTGTCGTGGAATGATGGTCTTCTAAATTTGGCACTTTGCCTATGTCAATACATCGTTAAGCGAGCAACTTTTTTTGGGATATATCGAGAACTGTGCAACTAGTAACGACGGGAATAAGTTTGTTGTACTTTTCTAATCATTTGTGATCGACCGATAACCATAAAGTTCATTTTGGAATTCCAAGTTTTTCCTCGAAAATTGCCTAATTTCATGGGCTATAGACTTGCTTTTCTTGAAAAAGGGCGTAAAGCTGTTTTTTGAAATTCGTAATCGCAACGTACCCATATATATATATATATATATATATATATATATATATATAAGAGTACAATAAAACATTTATCGAAAAGTTGAAATACGCAGCGTTATTGTCCATTTTTCAACTATGTGCTTTTGTATATTTGATTGCTATTAAATTTTTTTGAATTGAAAACAAAGTGAAAAATGAATTAATTTATTTTGGAAAAGTCAATCAAAATAGGTTGTTAAAAAATTTTGAACGACAATACAACATTACTTTATAAAGCTGTGCATATGGATATAACTAGAATTCAGTGAATTATTTGTAAAAATTGCAATTAAACTAGTTAGTGCTTAATAAATCTTTTGATGCATTGTTTTTGAAAATTTGAATTTAAAATAAATAAATAAATAAGAAATAAATATGTTTGTTATTTTGTTAATTGGTTCACGATTACAAACGCAGACTTATAAAAATATGTATGCGAACGGTTGTTTATTTTTTTGGGCAAAAAGCAGCGTTAAGAATAAATTAAAATATACATAAATATGATGAATTGAATAAAATTATGTACAAATTTTCGTTGAGCCTAGAAGGTATGTCGTTTTGGAACTAGAATTGCAAAACAGACAATCGCGAATAAAGAGAGAAGTGGAGAAAAAAAATACTGAGAGAAAGTTCATTTGACAGTCGTTTCTATATTTTATACAACCGTCATTATACAACTGCTATTATTGTTTGAAAAAAAAAGAAGAACAACTAAACTTCACTTCACTTCATGAAATTATGAAGCTGAGATAAAATTCCATTGTTGTGCAAAGTGAAGCACCGAATGAATAACAAAAAAAAAAGAAAAGAAGCATAAAATGGTTTATGTATAAAGAATATAATAATAATAATAATACAAGGTTCGCCGATAGGGTGCGTTAATGTAAAAAGCGTAAACAAAGCGTAAAAAGCAGAAGTGCAGTATATAATACAGACAGAATGGAATAAAAAAAAGACGTACAACTGGAAATAGTAAAAGCGTCAAAAATAAGATCATAAAAAAATCCAATAGCAGATGTAGTGATAATTGAGAAAATAAAAGATGAAAAAAGAAAGAAAAAAAAACTTTTCTGAGCAATGCCTTCCTCATCATCAGTGTGCCTGTCTGTCTGCCTGCCAGTTGAACAGTAACGAAGGTAGATAAAAGAAAAATAATGAGCGGTACAGATATGGATACGGATACGGATACGGATGATGACATTTGCAAATGATGCTGGTCAAAAAAAATGATGCTCGCCAGTTGATACTACGACGTTCGTGAGCGTGAGAAAATTGAAATTTCTATTCGTCCCATTCTTCTCTACATCCATCCATTCTCATTTGCCACGCATTTGGCTGTGATCATTATATTACAATGGGATTGGATAATTGAAACGGTGTTCGTTAGACGAAAAGAATAAGAAAAATGCCCACTTCTTCACACAAACACTGCTGTACACTTAGTGATGTTAAGCTGAGAGAAAAATAGAAAGAAAAAAAAATATTACAATTTCTCACACTTGCATTGAACAAGTATCGATGATATATCGACGTTGGAAATAATAGGCAGGGATGGATACGTACGTGTTGGGATCAAAATCATGAACATCATTTCATCTCTGTATGGGTGGATGATAAATATGACAAGAAATAAACCTGCGCTTTACATGAGTAACTGATGACTTTTCAATGCATCATTCGTTCAACGTCGTTGATGTTGTCTGTCAATCGACCGAAGTCGCATGTCCATTCAACAGTGCACCGTTACCTTCACGAGGATCAACAGATGATGCGAGACGACGATCACGCCTGGTCGGTGAGGATCGTTTCATCCAACTCTGAGCCGAGCCAATTTTCGCTTGAGGTACTCGGTTGTTCTTACAAAGCGGTGCTTTGTGATGATCCACTGCCGAAACGGACATCGTCCCGCCAATTCCAATGGTCAACCTGGGCCGCCTGTCCGAACGACCACCACCACCATCCCGTAAATGACGTGAATGACCCTGTGAAGAACTGCACTGCAAGAACGGATCACCAGCACCACAGGCTGCTCGTCTCGATATTCGAGTACCTTTGATACCATTCTTACCGCAAAAGGAAATCTGAAATGTAAAAATACAAATACAAATACAAATACAACATATATATATATATATATATATATATATATATATATATATATGACTTATATATGACGTACACTTTTAAATTGACTAGGAAGATCGTCGTACAGAGATGCGGCCAATTCTGAGAACAACGGTCGATCTTTAGGATCGTATTTCCAGCAGAGTAGCATCAAATCGTACATACGCTTGGGACAGTCTTTGGGCTTTTCCATAATTTTTCGATGATCCACCACCAGCCGCATTACTTCTTCATTCGCCAGACCCGCGTACGGCTGATTGGCAAGCGTGGCAATTTCCCACAAAATCACCCCGTATGACCAAATGTCCGACTTCGACGTAAATTTCGCATCTTTCAACGCTTCTGGTGCCATCCACCTGACCGGCATCAGCCGTCGACCCTGTGGTCGATAATAATCTTTCACGTACACATCACGCGCCATACCGAAATCCCCAATTTTACAAGAACCATCTACAGATACCATACAATTGCGAGCGGCCAAGTCACGATGGCAAAATTTGATCGCCTCCAAATAGGCCATTCCGTCGGCAATTTCGGCCGCATAATTGAACATTTCTTCTTCGGTCGGTGGAACCAAATTGTGGACGTTCTCTTCAGCTCCGGGACGTCTGGAGCGAAGATAGTCTTTCAAATTCCCTTTGCTCATCATTTCCATCACCACCAACGCCGGCTGGCCTTCGCTAACGACGCCGTATAATTTCACAATGAAAGCGGTGTCGAATTTTTTCATCACAGACGCCTCGATGAGAAAATGCCACCGGTCATAAATGGAAGCCTTGTCCGAGACGGTTTTCACTGCACATTCTCCGAACGTGTCGCCCCGGACCGAACGAACATTTCTGCCCCGGCCGGCGTAGACGGTACCAAAAGTGCCCCGGCCGATTTCCTTCAACAGTTCAATGTCGCCACGTTTCAATTCCCACTCGTCCGGCTTGTAAACTTCCAACTGGCTTATGTATTCAGGATTGGCCGAAAAGACGTTCAACAAATATTCGGGCAATTTTTTCTTGTACTTTCGTCGATAGACGGCAATTACAAGCAGAACGCCGAAAATGATGGCAAAAAACGAACAACCGAACGCGATCAAAATGACCGTCGTTTCGGTCACTTTGGCCCTTTCCGGTATAATGAAGGCGAAATACGAAGTCCAAGGACCCCGTTGGGCCAACGACAATGCCCGTATACGAAATGAATAATTTCCCGGCGGAAGATCTTGTATTAGAAAGCCCAACTTTTCCATGAAATCATTTTGCGTAATGCAATCTCGCTTTGGCTTAACATCACCGTCCATGTTTCTCAAATATTCCATTTCGTAGGATACAATCACACCATTCGGATCTATCGGCGGTGTCCAAGAGATGAAACGATCGTGAGTGGCTTCGGATGCGTTGTAAATCAGTACACTGGAATCGTTGATCGCGTCTTTCGATTCGATTAACATCGTATTTTTCATAATAACCACTTCACGTCTGCTGCAATGGTTTTCGGCAACCGACTGATTCTGACATGCCCATATCTTGATTTCGTACATGGTAAAGTGGTGCAAATGTTCTATTGTAAAATTCGTATCCGTGACGTTGACAACGTTCGGTTTGATAACAGCTCCATTGGCACCGAACGCAACCGCGTAAGCTGCCCTGCCACCGCTGTTCATGTTGTTCAAAGAAGTGAAGTCAAAAGTGTCATCGTCCACATTCAAAGGACCAATTACCTGCCGTTTGTGACGATTGCTGACAAAAACAATATTGTGAATAATGTTTTCAAAAACGGCACGCTCTTTTTGTTCCGAAGCAAGCAGTTCGTGATTTGGAACAGGTCCGGATATGTTGCTGATCGTGGTTCCACTGCATTCGCAGCATTTCACTTGACTGCAAACCCCTTCCGAAGAAGAACCGTGATGCCATGAGCTCAAATCCATCTGAGCGGCAGTTAAAGCTCTGTGCAACGCAGCAGCCGAATTCGACCCAGGCAATTTGTCCAAATTCACCGAATAATCCGGCGGCTCTTCGCAATAATTTCGGTCCGACGATGTGGCACGTACTTTTTCCACATAACTGATCATGTAATGGGTAACTTCGCCGTTCGGCAACAGTGGAGGTTCCCATTCCAAGTAAATTGTCCACGGACTTCGACTTTCGACTTTTTTCAAAATTATTGAACTCGGATCTGCAAAACAATAATCATCGAAATTGCAATCCCATTTACATTCCCACCCGGTGCTTACGTCCGAATGCAGTTCGAACATAAACCACTTTGGAAATTCCACCCCTGGCACCAGGAGAATTCACCATCAAAGTGGTTATGTAAAAGGCATACAATGTGTAAGGCTTCAATTCGCTCAAAAAAGCGCCCCGTTCGGATGGTTGGTAAAATAACATTTTCCAACTGAAATTAAAAACACAACAATAAAATTTTCAAATTACCACAAAACAGAAACGCACAAGATAAAATTACCTATCATGGCAAGCGTCACGATTTTCAACAATGCTCACGTTTTCACTGTCCACTGGCCGATAGTAAAGCTGATAGCCGAGAAACATCCTGTGATCCATCATGCTGGTGTTGAATGTATCCCATCGCAAAACGATCGTGTCCGGTCCGACAAATCGTCGTTCAATTTCAATTTCTAATTCTTCGCCTAAGAGCAGAGCATCGACAATCGATCAAAAATTCCCGTCAAAATAGAATATGCAATAATGTATAAGTAAGTCTGTCTATACAACACATACAGACTGCTTTGTTTCCATTAGACATAGGCGATACGTCAAATTCGTGCAAACTGTCCTTCTGGCCAACTATTTCCACCAGTTCAACAATAGTTCTATAACAAAGATTGGGATTGTTGTGAAACTGCAGCTTGCCGTTTTCGATGTGAAGCTTCTCTTCGCCGGCTGTAAAATTCCACAATTTTGACAAATGTTCGTTTTCAAAAACTGACAATGCATATCTGAAAAAAAGTATTAGAAAAAACCACAAATAAACGTGCAAAAATTATGCAATAAATAATAATAGAAAAGCTGGAAAAATAAAGAAGCCTACTTACTTGTCGTTCCACAATTCTTGACCACGAATGATGCGCAAATTTTTCAGCATGTTCAACGAGACAAACGACGGGGAAAATGACACTTTCAAATAGTGGGTAATTTCACGTATGTCGCCCAAATATTCTTCCAACTTGCCAGCTACGTTTCCTTTAAAAAATAAAAAAACACAATAGAAATTTCCAATTTTTCGTGTTAAAATGCAAATTCGTAAACCTACTTTGCATCATGATATCCAGAGGACCAAGAACGATGTTGCATCCTTTGAACTGGGCTGCTTCGGCTAAGCTTCTCACATCACCACCGAAACATTCTGCAACAATTCGAACGACAATGTAACAATAGCTTATCGAACAATAGTTGAACAAGCAAATCACTTTTCAAGCAAACTCCTTGACAAAGGACACATTTGCGATCATCATTCGGATCTTCTTCATATCCAGTGGGACATTTAAGAACGCAAGAACCTTCGGCATCCAGAGCTTTGTATCTCAAAATATCGCCCGTTACTTCATCTTTAACCGGGTGACGACTGATGCATTCTTCTTGATTAATGCAACGACGATGTCCAAGCTAATCAAAAAAAAAGAAAAAAACCACGACATAAATTATTTCAAAATCAAAAACTATCAAATAGTATTTTTTTTTTGTAAATCACAAACTCATCACCTCGTATAAACCTTTCGGGCATTTATCCAAACATTGGCCTTGATAAATAACATCGCGACAAGCATAGCAATCTCGATCAGTCGGACCAATACAACCGCCAACACAACGTCTGTGACAACAAAACGGTTTTTCCATTGTTGTATTACAAGCTAAATTCTTTTCAGTGCATTCTGCAGGGCAAGCTAAATAAACACACACATATATATATATATATACATATGTGTATAATAAGTGGTTTGTTTTCCAATTTTCCATATTACCTAGTTGACAATTTTCTCCATTCCAACAAGCTTTCGACGGACCTTCTGAATTTGTGTGCTGGGCACAAAAAGGGTCATTGGTTGTATCAGTACATTTTTCCGAGCATAACACTGCAAAATAAAATTATAATGAAGAAATGAAAAAGGAAAGAAAATTAAAATACTTAATACTGTGAAAATCTAATTCATGTAAAATAAAAATGTGCCATACTCGGATCTCGATTTCCTTCGATGACAATGTGCGCATCTTCTTCACGACACAACTGCGACCAGAGAATCGTATTCACATAGCACAGTTCACCGTTGTTGACGATTCGAACACCACCTTTAGATATTTCCGTCAAATTTGCCAAATTGATCTCTCGAAGATTGGGATTTTGAAACAACACCAACGCATAGTTGTAAACCAAACCATTTCCACGAATGATACGCAAATTAGGAAACAACGCCCCAAGAGATTCCAAACCTCTGCAGCAAAACAAAAAGTACACAATCGACAAAAACAAGCAAACGAACAAACTTTCCACTTACACTACTTGAAAAACCAGCACAGAGCCGGTGATTTCTCGCAAGTTGGGCATGATGGCAACGTTGAAATCTTCTTGAGTCATGTTGTCCCGAGTCATCAGTATCAATCGTACATCCCCTTCGATTACGGTACAGCGACGCCATTGGAGGCGGGCACGAGGTCCCAAATTTTCAATGAAACGCTTTGGAGAATTTCGAATGTCAAAACCACCACACACTAGAATTGGAAACCTTTAAAAATGGAAAACGTACAACTTATTATAATCAAAAAAAAATAAAGAAAAGCAATTTTGCAACACCCGCTGTCGACGATTGTTTCGCGTCTGTAAGTGAAAAATAATAATACCAACTTGTGCAGATGAGAAAGAAAAAAAAACTAAAGCTAGCTAAAATTCATCAACGATCGATGAAGCACCGGAAAATAGTTACTGTTAAATTTCAAATCATACAGTACTCCGTAAGTCAAGTTCAAAGTTCAAAAAAGTGAAGAAAAATTCGTTTCAACATTTGGTGCATCTAATTTCAAAACTATAATATGTAGTTACAATTTGCATAATTAAATTTTTGATTAATATTCATTGTTCACTTTCAATTATTTTCAAACTTTCACGCAATCCAGATAATTAAAAAACTGCATCCTCACGTTGAACGAAAATACTCACTTGACCATCAGTATGAGCCAATTAATTCGTTTAGTGCCGAATTAAATTTTTTGAAAAAAGTCAAATTTGTACAAGTCAACAAAACTTCAATGCATAAGAACAACAACAACAACAGCAGTAATAATAATTTCTATTTTCTGTCCAGTATTTAATTGATCCACAATTTAAATCAAATTCTTAATCCAAATGGACACTTGACATAAAATTTGAAAAATCAGCAACTCATGCTGATGGTCAGGCAAGCTTGTTCAACAGATTTGCAGGTGTATAATATATTTGCAGATTTAGAAAATAATTTTTCACTTTAATTCAAGCATGAATCTCCACTTCAGTATCCAGCATTTCGAATACAAGTCTACAAACAGTTGCCATTTTTATATTTGCAAAATTATATTATCTAAAAATATATACATCTATTACGAAATGATAAATTTGCTTCAAATGGGTTTCTGAATTATCACATTTGCATTTTTTGTTCAAAATTATTTTTTTCATTACAAATGACGATGTAATTTGGTATTTAATTTTTCAAGTTGCTACTTATAACCACCACCACCACTACTATTACTACTACTACTATTAGTACTACTGTTGCTGCTGCTGTTGTTGTTGTTGCTTTTGGCTTTGTTTTTGATACTGCTTTTACAAAATAATCTATTTACACTTAGCGCACAAAGCGCCTGGAGAAAAACATTCAAAATGCATACTGATGGCGGCAGGATCAAGGCAAGTCAAGCTGGATGGTCAAGAAAACAAAACATGACAACCTGGTCAACAAGTGTGTTTCAGTTGAAAAGAATTCGGTCGATTTAAACTAGACAGTGGAATTTCAATTCAACATTAAATTTTTGCAAATATCATCATCGCACTAGAAAAAGCGGGACAAGTTTTCACGTCGCTCTCATCAAACTTACAGTATACCCACAAGTTAGCTTACTGATAAACTTTTGTCGTCATTATTATTTTTACGATCAATTATTAATATTAAAGTTACAATACATATAGATATTCGACTTCCTTGTATTTGAATAAGCAAAATGTGTTCGCCTTTTATCATCATCATCAATGATGAGAAATTTCATTCGGAAAGCATCCAAAAAATCAATTTGCAAAAGCTTTTTGCAGAAATGAGGATGAAAACAACCAATTTATAAAATCAAAATAAATCGCCCAATGGGTGGTGTGATCAACTTCACTATTTAATGTCTTTTTTTTGACGAACAACAGAACCAATTGCAACAACAACAACAACTTAATTCACAATGTTCAAGTGATTAATTGGCCAATTCAATCATTCCTATTCCAACTGTAGATGAAAATTTTCCTCTTCTACTAATTAAAATTAACATTTTGAAACCCCATTTTCAACAATAATCACATTTATACGTCATCAATGAAATACAAATTAACATTTTAATTATTTATTTCTTGAAAAGAAATGCTCTTTTCAAATTGAAACTTCCAGAATTAAACTATCAAATTCCTCTTGGACTAATTAATTGAAATTGTAACACTGAATCACATTTTCAATCTTTCGCTTAAAACTCCATTTCATATGCAATTTTACAGATAAAATGGATTATTTCTTATAAAAACAACAAAAGCTATTCAAATTTGAGACAGGTGTGAAATTGACACGCCCCGCTAAAGAAAAACGGGCGTAACATGTCAACTGTACAACAGAGGAACATTTGTCACAGAAAATTGTGAACAAGTTGTTAGCTTAAAGATAAATTCTAATCGAAAGATGAAAAGATTTTTCCCTTCTTTATCCAATATTATGTCTGATAAAATCGACAACAAAGACGACGACGAAGAAGAAAAACATGAAAATAATCAATAGCTCATATAATTTCAACAATATATTTTCCAACTGATGTGCATTTATCAAAAGGATTTAATTGCATTTTTGATTGAATTAAACAATGGAAAATCAATTATAATATCAGGTTGGTATAGAAAAGTATGCAGAATAGCATGCCCATCCGACAAATGGTTGACTTGAATTTTTCATTAAATTTCATTCTTCTGATAATAATACATTTTCAAAATTAATTCTACAATATCCCTACCACTGAGGACAGTTTTCTTTTTCACTTATACTTTTAACGGTATTGCATTAAAATTTCAAAAACGATAAATTCATAAATCTACAATGTACTTCTCTCTCTCTCTCTCTCCTCCCACACCCCCTTTCCGATAAATATCACTTCCGCTTTTGATAAACGATTCGATTGAAATTTGAAATATTTGCTTTTGTAAATAATATTTCAAAATGTGCAAAACGCCTCACAACAATGTTGTTTCAAATAATCATTACACACTTGTGCAACTGGATACTTTTTTGTGTTCTTCCTTTGCAACAATACACTACACCGGCTGTGTGCGTATCACTGCCACAGTGGCAGACTAGTTTTAAAACTAAGCTTCTGATATTTCACAATAATTAAACAAACAAACAAACAAACAAACAAACAAAACAAAAATCTATTCCAAACTAAAGTGGCCAATGTAAAAATGTTTAAAAAAATACATAATAACTGACTGATACACGCTTTCCAAATCACCAAATTCTGCTGTTCTGAATGAAGTCCGTAAGCATTCGACGATTCCGTTTTTCTTCCTTCCCAAATCAACTGCAATCATACATACATACAAACAAACGAACGAACGAACAAACAAACAAACAATTGCATTGAAAAGCGTATAGCATGCGAGGAATACATACATATATGTGTGTGTGTGTGTGTGTGTGTGTGTACGTGGGTGTGGGTGGGTGGCAGATGTATGTAATTTAATTTTCTTGATCTCTTTTAAATTTCATCATCAGAGATAATTATCATTGATAAGAAACAGACTGGGGAATGAGAAAAATTGAAAAACAAACAATCAGAAGTAGTAAAAGGGAAAAAGAATGGAAAATTCAATGGGAAAAACAGTGAAAGAATCGTTAAGACGAAAGCAAGCAAGCATTCGAGCAAGCGTAGAGCGATAAAGCAACGTGTAGACAAAAACAAGCACGTCCTCAACACAATAATCAATCCAATCGACTGCGGTACATGCGAATGTATTTTTATTGGCAAACTTGCAAACCCTTGCGTGCTGTCCGACCAACTAATCCCATCAAACCGGGGACATGTATAAAAATCAACATCAACAAGAATAATTATAATTATTATAATAATAGAAAATTTTCACCAATCAGAATATATATATTATTATGGAAAACAAAAATGAGAGAAAATAACAAACAGGAAAATATATTGTAAGAAGTGTACGAAAAGAGATAATATAGATAAGAAATGTTGCAAAGAAATTGCCAACAACAAGGATGTAACATCCAAGTTTCCCACCCTGTAAAGAGTGGTACCGTCACATTACCTATAACTAATACCTTTTTCAAAATTACAAACATCTGTCAAAATATTTCCAATCACTCTTCAATCAGTACATCACATATACAGAAGATTTTTCTTATTAGTATTATTGTTATTAGAGTTTTGTGCACAAATTCTGATATATATATATATATGTATGTATGTATGTATACATATTTTATTATCACGTATCACTCACCAACTTCTTCAAGACATTGGATGATGTTACTGGTGAAAAGGACCACATAGACAAGCAACGCTATAAGATGTCGGCGGTCGGCCGACGCAGCTCTCATAGCGCCGGCACGACAGAGATCACTCAACGTTGTTGATAAAACAGTCTGGCCGGCAGCCCTGCTCGGGCGCCGTTGTTCATCACGAACTGAACAAAACAACGAACGGCGTCGCTTGGCACGCACGTTATTCTAAAAGCACAAGTGGATAAATATTAAAATATAAAATTTGCATATTGCACACGGGTGAAGAGAAAGAAAATTTGCAAAACTGGCAATCAGAGAAAAAGGGGGGGGGGGAGAAAACAGTAAGACGCGATGAGAAATAATACAAAAACGCCAACGCAGTTGACCTGGAGCGAAAACGCAACGCGACAATGACAATAGGTCGACGCGACAGAATATCAAGGACGCGAACCAACAGTCGACGTGCAGGCAATAAAATTCAAAAGCAAAGAAAAAAAATCCAATATCATATACTGTACACACACTTCCTGCACTACACTGATGGATGTATTTAAATTTTCCAAGAGTTCGAGAAAATAATCAGACAAAAAAAATTAAAATCTGCCATCAATATTCGAATCAACGGCGCAGAAAATTGAAGGAAACTGACCAGAGTAATTATTGGCAACAAAACCCAATAATGAATTATTCAAAAACAACCTCACACTCTGTTGCTAATTAGCATGAAATGCAATTGAAAAAAATACGAACAAAACAACTTTCGGATCAATCAATCAACGCAATAGAACAACTTCCAACACTTGAGATAATTTAGGAAAATGAAATAACAAAACTGCAATTCAAAATTGGTAAAAAAAATAATAACATCCATATACGGATGGATATACATAAACATATATATTAATAATTATTTGCATGCAGAAAAAATTACGAATAAAACAAAACAAATATGGCTAAAGTAATTAAATTTAAAACAATCATCGCAGTCAAACTGCAACCAGGATCATGCATCAAATGGAAGAGAAAAAACAATCGAAATAGAACTACAATCACCTACAACCAGCAAACTGTTCAGAATCAATTGGCAAGTATGTTGGCAATAATGGTCATAATCAAAATCGACCGCGAACACACTACATCATTCGGTAAAGTTGAGTTGGAAAAAAAGCGGCAAAAATGCGAAAATTCAATTTTTGAACAAAGTGCGTGGGCGTGCCCAGTGCAGCGGCGCCTTGGCGCAGCCTTAGCGCACGAGCAGCGGCAGCGCTCCGGAGCGCCGACCGCCGGCGACCAATTACAGTATCCTTTAATGATGAGCAAGTAGAAATAATGGATTGTTCGGGTAGGCATCGATTGTTAAGTTGCGTCATCGAAAAGACGGCTGTTGACACATGCGTACGCAGACGCGCGTGTACGCAAAGGCTGAAAACAGCGACAAGCTGGCCCGAAGCCAGAAAAGAGTTCGACACGTTCTCAGCCAACCAACCAACCGGTCGACATCGTCAACAACACAACAGTACCTACATTTCCCAAGCTACGAGACGATCTAAACAACATTGAACAATAATTGCTGTTGCAAAAATTTGGAAAAAGTAATGAAAAGCATTTGGGAATGTTTTTTTTCTCATGTTGTTTTTGTTTTTATAAGCTTCGGAGGAGGGATTTTCTCAAGCGTAAAAAAGCAACTGCTTTTACGAGATGGGAAATTGTTAATCTTTTTTTAATAAAGTTGAAACAAACTGAAAAATCTAATTAAATAAATGAGCAATAAACATTTTTAAGAACAAACAAACAAAAAGCAACTGCTCGTCACCTTTCATCAACTGTTCTGCGCAAGAGGGCCGCTTTGGGGTTGTTTGGTATTTTTTCTCTTCTTTTCTTTGATAAGCAGGTGAACAATTGTAAACAGAAAATTCCATACATGCGCGTTCGCGTCGGGATGATTAAAATAAAATTAGAAAAAAAGCAAAAAAAACTGCTCGAATCAAATAATATCCATCGAGTGCTTGGAAATTGCTGGTATTGCAAATGGCAAGAGGTGAATGAGAAGATTGGGAAATTTTGAAATTAATGCAATTTTCACATTTTCTGATCTATATGTAAAATAGTCATTGCTGATGTTGTTGTTGTCGTCGTCGTCGTCGTCGTCAGCGTCGTGTTGCTGTTGGACGCGATCAAAGCAGCAGACTGACAAGCAAGCTGTTCTTCCTCTCAGTTTTATATGAAATTTCCGACTCTCTCTCTCTCCCTCTCTATCTCTCCTTCTCACACACACACAATGTCGTCCTCTCTCGCACACTGCTATTCGATTTTCTTCCATGCAAGCATAAAAAAGAGAAATAAATAAATACCCTATTCATTTGAAAATACAAGTGAACGAATCCCACGGGTTTGGAAAGCTTACGATTCTTCTCGGATGATTGGTCGGTCAGATTGGAATAAAAGGCAAGAAAAATTTCAGTTCTTCGCATCGGTTATATTGCAACACGTCATGCAACACTGAACAAGTGAAATTCCACTTCCCAAACCCAACACCAAACTAGGTGGTAACAAAATTTAAAATAAGAAAAAAGATATATATATATATACGATTTTTTTTGCTGTTGTGGAGCTGAAATTGCACGTGTATCAAATTGGCACAGCCTGTTGCTGTTTTCACCGTCACAGTTGGTTTGAAATGCAACATTTTATGGGAAAAAATGAAGTCGAGTTTGCAAAAAAAAAGCTACATGATACAAGTTTTTGCAAAATCAAAAAAAAAATTCAAAACCTTATTTTCTGCTTTTGCTGTTGAGAAAGAAATTTCTGCCCCTTACTTCTATCTATTTATTGACTGGAAAACAAAAATGGTGCCGAACAATTTATTAATTAGCAGCAAAAGATGAAGATGAAGATGAAGAATTCATCAACATTTCCATAAATTATGTTCAGTCATTTTGATATAAATGAAATAATTTGAATTAATTATCAAATGAAGATGAAAAACAAAAATATATATATATTTCAATCATTTCAATATAAATTACATGTACGTAAAAATAATTTCCCAATTCAAACAATAAAAACTTAATCTTCCAATTCAATCAATTCAATTCACATTCATTCACTCGGCTTTATCATCATCTACTAGAAAGCAAATTTCCTCCCTCCCTCTCTCTCTCTCTGTGAAATTAAAACTTGTTTTCTTTCCTCTTATAATACTTATTTACACTTTTTATTTGTTCATTTTCAATATATTATTAATTTTATAATTATTTTTTTTGAAAATAAAGTCAAATTAATATTCCATTAATAATAAATGAAACAATTTTGTTCCACTTGATGACGGAACAAAAAAAAATTAATTATAAAATTTTATAAATCATTATTTTGTCATTTGTTGTTGCTATTATTTTTTTTCATTCATCGCGTAAAATTTGAACAAACGTTCAAGAACAGCAATAATCAACTTACCGAAATAGAAGCATCGAAAAAGTCAATGAAAGAATTTTAAAAAAAACAGATATAAAAAATTCAAATAAGAATGAAAATAAAAGTTGTCATTGTTGATTTAAAATGCATGAATGAATTTATAATATTGAAAATGGGTAAAAGGAAGCAGAGCAAAAGTAATAAAAAAAAAAGTTGCAAAATAATAAAATAAAAGAGAACAACAGCAACTGCTGCTGCTTATGCTTATGCTTATGCTTATGCTGCTGCTGTTGTTGTTGTCGTTGTTGTTGCTGTTGTGATGGTGGTGGTGGTTGTTGTCAAGCTTTTAGGGTTGTGATAGCTTTTATGAAAAATTTCAGCTTTTCTGCAAAGTGTTCAATAAAAACTGGCGCACTAAAATGGCACCGCTGGCTTTTGACAAACGAACGTGCATTATTTTCAAAAATTTTCGACACTTCCCGACGACATCTGCCCGAAACCAGCTAAAATGGCCGACAAAGGTTTGACTAATGACCGACGACAATTTCAGCGTATTCATTTTCCAACGAACAAACAAAACGCCGGCCGGCTCTTCTAACGACTGACTGTTGGTCGACTGAATTTATTTGAAAAATATTCTTCTTCTTCTTCTTTTTGTTTCAGCTTTTTGTGTTTGCTGCTGCTGCTGCTTCTTCTACAGCATGACCCAACCAAGCAGTGGAAAAAAGAATCATTTTACCCCTCAACCATTTACCCCTCTGCTTGCATTTCTTCACCTTCACTCTAACCCCCCCCTCCCAATCGCTACCTCTCTTTCCCTCTTTGAATTTGTTGAAATTTCAAACATTATTATACGCGCATTTTGATTTTTTAATTTATTTAAACTTTTTATTTTTATACAACTTTTAATTCGAATGTTCTTCATTTTCGATTATTAATTTGTCCCGAAAAATCAAACATATAACCCAGATAGATATGCAATTCTGTTCTAGTTATTCGAAACGCTTGTTTACTCAATATTTCGACGGCTAAAAGGCTAATCGACTGTTAAAACAAACATCCAATACAGTATTGATCCAAGTTTTATACAATTACTTTTAAAATTAGTAACCATCGTTCGAATGAATATGACTTGAAAAATATATTTATTTTCTTAACTTATTTCTGATCAATTGTATAAAATTTGAAATATTATAATTTAAAATTTTTAAAACACAAAACAACAGATAAGAAGAAATATCAATATTGGCAAACATGTTATCAGTTTGATAAAAGTGAAATTTGAATATTAATGAGAAAATTTTTCTTCTTATTTTTAAAAGATTATTGTTAGTTGTATAATATGAGCGATCGGTTTGGTTATTTTTATTCATTCAGATAACATACACAATTGTTGACAGACATGCACACGAAACACTCGACGAACACAGCGGCGGCAGCACAGAAGAATTCAATAAAATGTTTTTATCTAATCGGCTAATCAAAATATAAGCCAGCTTGAGCTCAAAAGAGAAAAATAAACGTAACTGAGAAAATGCAACTAAATTAACCCTTTTCTGTGCAATTTTGCCCTGCTTTGTTGCACTTACTATATATATATATATATCTATCAAATAATAATCTGCAAAAAAAAGAAGTATAAAAAAATAGCAAGCAAAATATTTGTTTGTATTATATTGTATTGTATTGCGTTATGTTGTGTCAGATGATCATTTATAGATGGATAGCTATGCAATTTTTTTGAATACAATTCAAACATAAATCAAGTGTAAAAATTGAAAAATTTGTCAACAAATTTGTCATATTAGCAATAAAATGAAACTTAATAAAGAATAAATGAATTTATTTCCGTCCAAATGAATAGCTTGTTTGTCAAAAATTTGAATGAATGAGTAAAAATTGAACAATTTTCACGATGATCAAATACAGACGAATGTTTGTTTTATTACGTGGAAGAGAAAATGTTATTTTAATTAAATACACCAAGCCGAGCAGATGTGCACTTGCAAAATTGTTTATCCCCTGTACAAGCATAATAATAACAATAATGTTCCGCTTTGCTAAATGATAATTTGCAAAAAAAAAAGACAAAATACAATTAATAATTGCAATTGTTGAACAGAATTTTATGCATCATTTATGGGGATAAATTTCAAAATGAAACTTACTATATTCAATTGCTTTCTTGAATGGAGCGACAATTTTTTCTTTTCTCTTCATCACTGCTAGCAGCAATCAACAAACAAGCAGCACAGCTTGACAACATTGAGCACAAGTGTGAATGATGACGATGACGACGACGATGATGATTATGCTGATGATGATTATGATGAAAATGACACCGACGAAATAGCTGTGCAAATTATACAGATGGCGCCTCAGTGCTGTAAGTTTAACGATCGTCGTAGAGCTTATTTCCTTGAAGCGAACTTTTCTGTTTAAACAGAAAAACTAAACAACAAATCCTTCCCCGCCCCCACTCTACTTGTAAGCTAAATGTTGTAGAAATTGTAAAGCAAATGGTGGAAATGCGATTAATTATTATGCGCGCATATCGAACAAAACAACAACCAACGCTTGGGGTAACAATTAAAAAGGAAATGTACCACAATCGAATACACTTGATATTGAAATTTTCAAAATTATGCTTATTAAAAACGCAAACATTGTTGCAAGTTGGAAATTCAATTCAAAATTGTAAAGCAGAAGAAGAAGAAGAAGATGTTCATTACTTTTTAACAGTATTTCATTTTATTGTAAAGAAAAAATTCAAATTTAAATTCAATTAGCATACATTTGTTTCTTTCATTTTGAAAAAATTATCTCTTTTCTGAAAGCAAAATTCCCGCGCAACTTTCAAAAACAACTATTCAAATAATAAAATGCGCTACTTTTCCGTTTTAAAAAAATTTAAAGAAAAAATTAAAATAATATACATATTTAATAAGCAAAAATAAGAATTTGTAAAGAAAAGAAAAGAAAAAAGAAAATTGACTAAACACTTTTCTCAAAATTCAATTTCTTGAAATTCATCTCTTACCTCGGGCGTGGCTAATCTTAATCGAAGCAATTACAACTGCGAAAACTCCCCCTACTACTATTGTTACAACACTTATTATTATTATTACTATAAAATAGAAAAATAACGTCATAACATCATTGATTTTTATGGAAGCATTTCTGAAATTTGCATGAAATTTTAATTTACAGTATTCTGATAAACAAAATATCATTATTCAAGATAATAATGAAGAAAAAGAAAAATAGAATGAAAACTTCAAATCAAGCGAAAACTTATTGCTCCCTTTTGATATTGTCTGCTCTTGTCAAATGTTTCATTGTTAACATTATAAATGGCACTCATTTTTTCCAAACTTATTCCACTTAAATTATCCAAATAAATGCTAATAAAAGAAAATGCTCATGATAAGTAGTAAGCTGTTGTGGTGAAAAATTTTTTCAATTAACTGCACACAGTTTAAATTAGATTTATCGATTTTCATTTTTATTCTATTTTTTTAAAACTTGGTTAATATCTAAACATTTGATCATTTATTTTTGAAAAATGTTTTCTGGCCAATCAACAAATTAATCTCACTTGTAAAACTCTATTGTATTATTGGAAAATATTTTTCATATTAACTGACAATCTCGCAGCTGTTCAACGCATTCCAAGTTGCTTAGATACATAATTGTTCCTTTATTATGCATTGATATTACCGGAAAAATTTTATTTTTCAATGATTTTTTACTTCAATTTTTTTTCACACTTCAATTTCTTCTCTATCCATTAATGCACTTTTTGTTCGTGAAAAAATTCAACTCACATCAGCGAACGGTAAATCTATTAATATTCATGAATATATGCAGCAGTATGCTCGAAAGTTTGAAGAATTCATCAGTGAATGGTGGTGCAATTTCAATAAGAAGGGGGCTATTCTAAGGTCGATTAGTGATGGCATATTTTTTTTTCTAAATATCTTTTCTTTCTTCCGTGAAAAAATTGAAGTATTTTGCATGGCGTACAAAAAAATCAATAACATGCAATAACAAAGTTAATTTTAATGGCTCGAACTAAAAGTTGATTGATCAATGGAATACAATTAAAAATAACGCAACTTTCCAAATCACCATTCGTAAACTGATAATCAACTTCAATTATGCAAATAACTTGTCAAAACTTTTAATAACTTCCGTTCTTTTCATATTAATTATTATAAACGTTAGCTAATTGAACAATTTTTTATGATTTCTTTTATTACAATTAAAACTGTTTCATTTCTGCTAGATCATTTTCCAAATCTTACAAATGCACATCACATTATCATTGCATATATGTATCATTTTTAATTGATATAAAAAAGTTTTGCATGAAATACTCTAAAATAAACACTTACCCAGTAAAAGATTTTTTCTTTTCAAAACAATTCCATAATTTACAGTACGTTTCAAGAAAATTTTTACGGTTTTTTCATGACACCCAGTTTGGATATGCTTCTCTGATCTTGTTCACAATTTTGCACTACGGTGTAATTTTTGAACCTTTTACGACATTGTTTATCTGTTGAAAAAGACTGTTATGCAATATTAAAACCTTCAAAAATCAAGTTATCAAAATTGTCAAATGGTTGTTGTCCAAATGTAAAACTTGAATTTTATTGTAAAAATAAATCGACTCAAATGCGACCCGAAAGTTCTCAGTACACGCATCACTGTGTTTTCCTTTTAAAAATAAACAATTTCACTTCAATTTTACTCGTCTATTTCATATATTTATTACTGTTATGAGATTTCAGAAAATCAGAATCGATTTGAATAAAAAGACATTTATTTATTCAACAAAATTTCAATTCTTTGATCAAAAGATTACTTCTCGATTATTCACAATAAAAACAACAAATGTAAAACTGAAATTTTTTTATCATGAATAAAGTTTAAAAATAATAATATATTTTACTAAATTCACAATGTTAAAGTTGTGCAACATTTTTCCTTTTGAATAAACATTTTTATATAACAAAATATTTCAACAAATTAAAAAGTATACACAATTCTTATCATGTCTGTAATTTCTTTTTTGTAGATCATTTATTGATCAAAAGAACAAAATATTTATTAAAGAATAAATTTTAAATGTTTCATACTAAATTTTGCCACAAGCAGTAATATGAGTGGCTTTTTGTTTTGAAAATAATTTTTAAATTGATTTTCTTTTACGAACTTACTCAACCATATCAAAAATGTTTGATGACAGAATTATCCGCATATGTCAGAATCATTCATTTGGGATGAATTGTTTAAGAAAAGCAATTTTTTTTAATGTCATGCAAAGTTAACGACGGAAATATCAAAGACTTTGAATAATTTCTGGTTCAGAAATTTGTTTGCATTAAAAATTACGAGAGCGAATAATAATTGCCGTCTGCACTTTTAAAATTTATTGCACATTTCCGACAACTGCTGCTGTTGCTGAAATTCATCAACATTTCCAAGAAACCAATCCATTGACAATTTTGTAAAACATTTCTCTTTTCACAACAACTGCTTGAATTTTCATTGTTTTCACTTGTTTTCATTCAAATCATTTCCATGAATATTTCCAACTGGTAATTATTAACAATTTTATATAAAAGCAATTTCAGTATGAAATCACTATTCATAATTCTTGTTAATTGTTGATTGATAAATTGAATATTTTCTGAAAAAAATTGCCATTTATGATAAAACACATAATATTTATTTGAAAAGATTATTAATTAAAATATAAATTAGACTTTCAAAAAATTTCAGTAAGAAAAACTAATTCTGAAACAACAACATTCCTATTTAACACTTATTCGAAAACCACCATTTTCTGAGCAACAAAATGTATCATATTATTTCAAAAGTTGCGAAAAGAAAACTTGCAAGTAATACTAGCTGCGTAAAAGATTTTTTAGAGAAAATAAAAGACATATTATGCCAATAAAAGGCTGTTGGAATACGTTTCAAGTAAATATTATTACAATTGAAATTATCATAGTACATAAATTTACATTATTTTTTAAAGAAAAATTAATCTATTATCGTATACTTTATAGTACATAGTCGCATTCAAAATACGGAAGCTAGTTCACGCCTGAATTAAGTATACTGTAGTAAATGGATACAAATTCTGTTTTTGTTTTTATGATCTGAAATAACTGTCATTTGTTCAAAGTAATCTCTTTCGGGTCGTGATAGAAAAGAGATTTTACTTTCATAGCAACTTCAATAGTTAATTTGAGCAGCCCAGATGAAATACAGTATCATAAACGAGGATGAGTTCAAAATTTGCATTTCAGAAGATGTTTCTGTATCTCCTTTTTGTTTACTCATATTTGTCAGTGTTAGCCGAATCAGACAAAATAGTTTTGTGACGGTTTTGTGACAGAATTCATTGCATGGAATGGAATTAAAGTATGAACCTATTCATCAGTATTGATACTACAGTATGTGTGTTATTTTTACGAGTTGTGATTTGTGTGAGTTGACCATGTTTGAATTGACTTTCTGTGACTTCAGATGGAAACAGCGTGGCGCACTAAGCAGGATCACGGTGATAGTGTATTCGAAAAGTTGGCTAAGCAAAATTTGTACAAGTTTTCCAAGCGGTGTTGCTTCACTTGACGTTTTCAACTGTACTGAATATTTCGAAAAGGAGCATCAAATGATTTCCACGGCTGTATCTGTTATGAATTTCGGTCACTTCAACGTTGAAAAATTTTACTAAACAGCGAGTAAGTTTACAAGTTGTAGGCAATGTCAAGAAACTATGACTAAAATGCGCTCTGCTAGCTCTTATTCACTTCTTATTTCACAATTTGTATTTGATACAAGATCTGAATGGGAATCTGTTGTACCGTAGCCACTTTGTAAGTAAAATTCTGTTCAAGAAGGTGAATGGAAAACAGCTCTGAATAAGGTAGACCATATATTGGTTCCATATCTGAGAAGACGACACTGTCCGAAGAAGTGGACAGAAGACAGTTGTGAAACTTGCAACGATAAATGGGTTCAGATTCTGGAAATAAGACACTGTCCAACGAAGTGAATAATGCACAGCCCTGGATAATGTTGACAGATATATGGGTTCAGCATCTTCTGCTTCTTACTGATGATCTTCACTGATGCACAGTGTTATCCTAGTGGGGCTTTCGCATCTGAGGTGATGATCGTTACCATTGGTAACCGTTTTATTTGAAGTGTCAGCTACGACTGTACGCGACCTGCATCTTTATTTAGTGGATGAATTGAAAGTGATACGTGGTGAAACTTCATTTTTTAAAATTGCATAAATGGCATATGTATTTCGAAAGCGAATTTTTATTTGTTTGATTTTATTTTTCTATTACTATGGTAAACATATCTCTTGGAAACGGCAGTGTCTGTTTTCTTTCACCATTTTTTTGATTTCTACGTTCTTCTCTGCTGTTTTCTATTGAAATGACGGTTTCTTCATTTCCACTGGTGACGCAACATTCTTTGGTGAACTCTCTGAATTTATTGGAAATTAAATTTGATCTTTTGATTTTCTTCTTTCATTGTATGTTTAATATACTGGTTTTGAAATAAATATATATTTACCTGAATAAATTTCTGGTAATAGTTTTGGCAGCTATATTGCTCAATTTGAATTTAATAAGTTGAAGCAGCTTTACACCGTCCCATTGCAGTATCTCTTTTGTAAACTTTACCACCAGATCATTGTGATACTTGTCTTTATCTTTTGTTGTCAATTCCAAGCACTGGTTGATAAAGTCGACATGATTTGACAAGGAAAACGAAGATCTCGTCCATATAATGAAATGAGCAGTTGTTGCTATAGAACAAAAGAATAACCAAAACCATTGGAGAAAGAAGAATTTGTCATGAATTGCGTTCACACCAATCATGCATTGAACTGTGTGATTTATTACTTGGTTCATTTCTCTGACATTGAAATCGCAGCTGAACAAAATTTCCAATAAGCATTAGCATAGAAAAGAGTCGAATATAATTTACATCGGATACTTACAAAGTGGTAATTGGAAAATGTTCACTCTGACTCCATTTGCCAGTTTTTAAGTATTCAACTGCAACTTCGACACCCCAAAAGAAAGACTTCCTTTTGAAAATCCAACTGACTGCGATAAACTGAGTTACTGCATTTGTCAGAAAAAGGAATTTTACAAAAGCGTGGCTTAATGTTAAATAAGAACATGCGACATTGTTGAACCCAAAAATGCTGCTGTTGATTCTGTAGAATTTTAAATAACTGCTCAGTTTGAACTGCAGATGTTTACTAATTTCATCTTCTTTCGACGGGGATTCCACATTGGTATTTATTAATGACAAAATATTCGCAGTAGGTTCTGAAAAACGAATAATTTATCAGTTTAAATAAGTAGGTCAACTAATTTCATACTCTTTGTAAGAAATGCGGCAATCACTGCGGGCGTGGCAAATAATATAGCCTGAATTGCCAGTACATATGTCGCCCAAAAATGAAAGCCGTGCTTTTTTCCCTCCGTACCTTCTCTAAATAATAATATTAGTTGAACGTAATGTCGACAATTTTTTGCTTGTTTAATATTTTCTTTATTTACGTATGTCTGAAAAGTTGACTTCGATTCTGTTCTATTGATAATGTATTAATGTTTGGCGTTTGTTGCCGAGTTATAACGTATATTCTCATAACGTATAAATTGAAATTTTATCATGAAATAAAAACAGAAACACGAAAGCACTTACACAATAGAACTGTTGGTATAATAATACGTGGAATGAATAAAGCAGTATGTTTCGGCATATTGCTCCCAGGATTTCACAAAATGATGAGGACTCCAACACTTGATACGTGGAGTCAGAATGTCGGTGAAAGACATGACGACTAAATAAGTAACAACCACTTTCACCGTAAACAAAAAGTGCATGCGATCGATGAAATCTTCAAAACCATAAAAGTTGAAAAACATATCGAACTTGTTATCGAGGGGAAACATTTTGAAGACAATATCGCTAATATCACCTAAAACGTACTTATGATGAACACTCTGAATGTATCATTTTTATACAGTCATGTTTGTATTAAATCTGATTTTAATAATAAAAAACATCTGAATAACAGTGAATAAAATAATTTTTAATACCTGTAAAATAATAATCACGTGAAATAAAAATAAGTTCAAATGAAAACGTGAAAAGTTTGATGTGAAAAATAATAGTAGAAAACTGAAATAACAGACAGTCGTACCAACACAGCGTAACGGTAGCCGAAAAGCTTCACAAATGAACGCGGCCGATAAGTATCTTTAATGTTTCAAAAAATATGCAGGTAAATTTTTTAAAAATTTAATCGGCGGTATTATTTCAAATATATACCTCAAAAATTTTATGAATTCAAATGATATATTGTTTATTTTTATTTATTTATTTCATAAATAAATATATTTATGACTATTAATGCATATTTTTAATTTTAATTTTAATTATTGCATAAAAAAGTAAATTTGTTTTTTGATATTTGAACTTGACTTTCAAACAATTTTTATACTGTAAATGCTTTTTAAATTTCATAGTGCTGTTTTTTTATTATTTATGCTTTCGAGAAATATTTGTACTAAATTATTATAAAATAATTATAGATTTGGTCTTTTTCAGGGTGTTAAATAGTTTAGATGATTTTTTTCCCATACTAGAAGTCTTGTTTCGATTTGAATGATAAAATTAAGCAAATCGTGTACTCCTTTTTGTAGTTTTTTGTCTTATTTGAATGCATTGAATTGTTTGTTAGGTTTAATTTTTAATATGATTAATAATTAATAATAAGAAAATTTGTGGCTGAAAAAGAATTGTTTATTTTGGTTGGTTGTGTGCCCTTTAAAATGAAACCACTTAAAAAAAGGACCGTGTTATGATTGTGTAAACTTGCATTTTATTATTTCGACTCAATTTCAAAGAATCAATTTGACGCAATTACATTAGCAAATTATATGAAAAGCAAACTATTTTTTATTTAATCAAAGTGAAGCCAGAGAAATTGAAACAATTTATTCATAAAAAGAAAAAAAAACACTTCTATTGACTTAATATCTTGTTCCAATTCTGCTGATGATGTGGAATAAAAGAAACAAATACAAAAACTTTTTGTTGTTTTTTTAAAAACGAAATTATTATTTTTAATTTAATGAATTGAATGTATTTTTCAGTTTGATATTTCATCCGAAGTGTAAATACAAAGTAATTTGAATTTTTAAAATTTTTCAAAAGAACACGAAAAATCTCGATGAGTGGCAGTTGTCTATTTTGTTTTCAGTCGCAACTTGCTTTGAATTATGTTCTAATAGAATGTAATAATGTTCTTTGTTGTAAAGTAGATGATGCCAAATCTAACCACTGATAAAAAAAACACGAACCAAATTAACGTTGTGGAATAAATGCGTTTGATAAGTAAAGATGCTTAAAATATTTGTTGATTTGTAAAGTTCCGTCCGTGTAGTTGTTTTTCTTTTTTCTTCTTATTTACAGAGTGTAAAATTGCATCGCTTCAATTATTGGTGCAAAATTGAGTGGAATAAAAAATTTGCATACGAGTGCGTGATTTGAAACAATCTTACAGTAGTGCTTCGCGACGACTGCAAAGACTGGTTTTTTTCGTCGAACAGAGATTGGACGTCGATCGTCGTACAAATTGGATTCGAAAATTCGTCCATTTTTATTATAATTTCAAAACAGCGCAACGACCAGTTCGACTTCAACAATCTGAAGACGTCCGTTTTGGTAAGTTGTGCTTTTTTTTTCTTTTCTTTTCATTTTTATGGTAATTTAATTTTTTGCATTAAAAAATGGAACCTAAAATTAGTATATAATGTATCAGCGCAATCGAATCAACAAGTCGTTTGTTTGTTCAATAACTGCGAGAAATTTATGACTGTAGACGAGAAATATTGATGATATTTCAATATTTGAGATTATTTTGATTGTTAGAATTTGAATTTTTCATTTTCTATTTTACATTCAATCGAGTGAAGTTGAAGTTCTCAGAAAGAAAGGCAAATAAATTCAGCGTTCAATTCAAACCCCAATTCAGGCTACGTGGAGGTTGTTTTTCAATTATGCAAATCACTTGCGCCTGAAATTTCTCTCCAGCGTCTGGCGACGGTGTGCTGTTTTATCTAGGTCTGATGCGACTCGCACCGGGGCCCCCATTTATTCACCGCTTTCTCATTTCATTTCAGAATTTTTTGCCATCAAAATTATTTTCTGGTGTTTTTCTTTGAAATGTATGCCCTGTCCCTAACCATGTTCATTTTCGCATTTATAAACTTTTCTATAAATGAATGAGAAAATTTCAACACAAAATTGAAAATTAAAATTTTGCTAAATCACCAGACAAAATTCGGATGTGGAATGTCTTTGGTTTGGGCTCAATTTATTAAATGAAATTAATCTGCTTAAATTTGCTTGTTTGGAATAATTTTTTTGCCTTATTACGAAAGTATTATAATTTTGTAAATGATTCAATTGTCTGCATTCATCGACGACCATATTTTTGGCAGAATATGATTGGCTAATTGCACGTGGCTATAGTTTTGATGGATAAAAAATAAGTTAAATTAGTTGTAATTATTTCGGTTGCCCGTGTTTAATTATGCTGTTTGAGAAGAGGAAAGTGAATTGACTTTTGAGCGGGTAAAAGATGACTGACTGTATGGCGCCAATTCACCAGCTGCAAGTGTATAACCGGTGGCTGTGCTTAGGTCATGATAGGAACGGTCAGACAGGCGCCGGGTGGACAAGGTTAATATTTGAACGTCCACTTGGATGAAGTGGATCCAAGTTAGCCTTGCGAAAAATTATACAGAACTGCTACGCAAATGGCCCAATCCACGTTGTGTACTCAATCAATAATCTGAGTGCTTTCGAGTGATATCAATGTTCGTCTGATAAATGTGATGGAAATGGGCTCCATTTAGTACACAACCAACTGAAGTTTAGCAGCAAACATTAGCAGATGTTATTTTAGTGCACATGTTCAATTGAAAATGTCGAATACTTTCATTTAAGAAGTTTAAGTTTAAATTCATACGTAGTGCACACATTTTTCTAAATGCTGCTTTGAAGAATTTGAAACTTTAATTCTTTTATTGGTTTTCACTCATTAATGCGAATGTGCTGTTCATCTCGAAAATATTTAATGTCTACTGCTGCATTTTGAAATGTTGTTTTCAAAACATTTGTAAAACACAATAAATATGCACCTACCTACCTACACACACACAGAGAATGAGAGAGGGATACAGGTGCATTCGTTCATACGCATGCATGTATGTATACAATGTGTGAATGGAGGAAAAGTTTTCATTTACTGTTCTGCGTGATGATGCTTTTTTTGGTTGATTTTTGGATACCCACTTGACCTGCGTCCGGTCGACACTAGCATTGTTCTAAGGAAACGTGCCGAAAGTCTTCGTTGGAAGCGTTTAAGCTTGTTTTACAAAGTGGATAGCCACGTGCAGCTGTTTGTCGATGCTCTTGACCGTTGGCCAGCAACTGTCCATCACGGTGGGAATTCACTTGAGGCGGCTGTATGGCGCCGCCAAGTAGCTTGGAGGCGTTGGAATGCACCCTTCCATCGACCCACGTCAATCTGCCTGAAGGAAAAAGGATAAAAACGGTCAGGGCAGGTCGAGTATCACGGATCGGCTTCTTTTTTTGTTTTCAATTACGAAATCTTAACTACGGGATATTGGCGATGTGGATGGGATATTCTCAGACTTCATCTGGAGAATGGGGGGGAAATGAGAAAATAATTACTTTTTTCTTCATTATAAAACAAAATCATTTTACCTTTTTCTTTTATAACGTTTGAGCAAAATTATTTCTACTTTACTCTGTTATTTCAAAATTTTTGCACCCCATACTTTGTGCATTTTGAGAAAGAAAAAAAATACGTGATGATGCTTCAATTTGATAATTTTACTTCTCATCGAAAAGAATTATAATCTGGCCTTATTTACAAAAGTGTTAATATGACTTTGGATAAGGTTTTTCAAATGACTGATAGCATGGTCATCATTGCATTGTCAATTTTTTTTTTGAAATAAGGGCATTTTCTATAAATGTATGCATTTTTGAATAAATTTAAATTGTTGACAAAATTAAGAAATAATGATAAGAATTTAAACGAACAAAATCGATATGTTTAAATTTAATCAGAAAATGTTACAATTTTCAATTTCTGTGCAAATTTGTAATGAATTATATATGGATACACTTTTCGTAAAACAGCATTTCATAATTTATTGAAATATTTGAATATGGGAATGTAATTTTTGTTGCTCTTCTTTTTTTGTTTTATTTATTTGCTTTTCTTTTTTCTTCGACTTTCATTCATCGAATAGTTGAAATTGAATTGTTCAGATGAAGCATTGTAGCGTTGTTAATTTTTGCTCGGACCTGTCAAAGCTAGTTGCACGGCGAAATGGAAAAGCTTCCTTCCTCAATTGACCCAATCGCATTGATGCTTTTGGAGCAATTACAATTCTGACACGGGTATCCGGATCGATTTTTCTTTCTCCTCATACCACGCTTCAGAGCTTCACTTTTGTCGAAGAAATTTTTATTCATTTTTTTATCTCGTTTGTTTGTTTGTGAATTTTCAGTATTAGCACATATGAAAACAACATCGACTAACAAACACATCGCTTAATCGATTAACTTTTCACAAAGTGAAAAAGGGCAAATATTATTGATCATCGTGGCAAATTGCTTCGGGCAAAAATGGCACCCCATTACAAACTCACCGGGGTGCTTCTTTTTTTGATTTTTCAAAATGAAAATATATGCATTCATTTTGCAAGTTTCAAGCGAGCATTTAATTTCGCTTTTAATTTTCGAAATCAGCCAACTGGTTGGCCAACTTTATCATCCGCTTTTCAAATAAGCTTTGCCAACAGTGACGGCGGCAAATGTTTTGTGTCCACTTTTCGCTTTGTTCATGAAATTTTCCAACGCCCAACGTCGGCAAGCGTTGGCTGCTTGCAGTTTGGAAAAGATAAAATTTAAAATTGATTTTTATTTTCCAAATGTTCACCAGCTTGGCATGGTGGGAAGAAATTAAATTTGCTTTCCACTTTGGCAAAGATCTTCAGAGAGAGAGAGAGAAAGATTGCAAAAGGATGGGCAACAATTTTGCACCTTTTCAAAGTGAATTAATTGCTCGTGGGATGTTTAAATGCAAAAAGTTTTATGAAAATTCTCTTAACAATTTCATTGGTTCAGTTGATTTGCCATTTAATGTTTATTTGTTGCTTTCTTTGCAACATACAGCTTATAATTTTTATTGGCTTTATTATCATCATTCTATATTACTTGGAACTTGACCATCAGTTGCAGATGTTAAACATAACGTAATAGAAATATTGAAGTTCTAATAATGGGAGAAAAGCTTTGAATAGTGAAAGAAAAAAAAATAAAGAATGTTCATTGTCTGAAAAAGAAGGTTCACCGAGCCGAGAGACTTGGAGAGCGGCGAACAAGATGGATGGCCCAGCTTTTCGCTTAAGCAGATTATCAAGGTGAACATCTGCGCGCTCAAGCCGTCCAGAGCTGCAGCTAATGCGTTGCTTGAACGATTTTCAAAAAAAGATTGCCACACGAGCACCATTTAATAAGCTGGTCGGCACGGCTTTGTTCAAGCTTTCAAGCAAGCTCAAGAGCCGACGTTGTCACTGTTTGCAAATCTTCGTTGCGATTAATTTCTCTGCTAAACAATGTGCTCGTCAGCTGGAGGTGCTACCAGAAGCTGACCCGGCAGGTGTAACTGAACAACAATACATCTATATATATATAGATGTATACAAATGTGGAAATAGCCACTTGGAAAAGATGAACTTTTCTATTCTCATTCTATTAACTATTATTATTGCTCTTCTTCAAGCTTCCCCCTCTTCTGCTCTTCCTCCTGTTTCTCTGCTGATGGCTTTTTTCCTCTGCTTTCAGCATTGTCGACAAACACGAACGAAACATCTGCAATATTCGTTCGCTTGCCTTTTTCCCATTCTTCCAAGTTGGCTGTAATTTCACGATAAATCTTCTCTGCAAAAGCCAGTTTGCAGCATTTTTACAAAGCACTGCCGACTCATAAATCAGCAAGCTAATGATGATCAAAACCAACCAGTTGACAGGGTCGCTAGTAAAAGTTGAACGACTTGATCGCAACAATGACGAGTGGTGCAATTTGGGTCAATTTGTTATTCATTGATTTCATCATTTCTGCAATGCTGTTCATAAGCTGCAATTGTTGTAGCACCAAGTCAGCCTGTCAATTCACTCACTCACTGGTCGGTTCGAATAGTGGACGGCGGATGTGAATGGTGAAAAATGTTGGCACTTGTCAAATTGACACCATCAACTTGTTGTTGGAAAAAAAGAAAAGAAAGAAGCGAAGCAATATCCGGTGGCTTTTCACGTATAATTGAAGAATTGAAATTCAATTTTGAAAACAAATTTTGTTGAGAATTGAGCGAATAGAAAAATGAATCCTCCCCCAATCCCAAGAAATTGCTGCTGCTGTGTGCTTTTCCCCTTTTCGAACTATTAGCAACTAGCCGAGACGAACTGTACTTGGTGTTCGTCCAGTGAGCTCGAATCAATTTTATACGAGGACAATGCAAGAAGGGCTATTTCCTTATTCTGCAAATGGATACGGTGTTGTTGTGTCGACCTTTGGCATTGCTTCGCCGCGATGAGGTCACCGGCTGAGGATACTTTTGTCATCATCAATAATGCACAGTTTAAGGTCAAATCCGCTTTTCACTTTGCTCACGTTGAACAACACACCTTGTCGTGAAGGAAAAAATTGCCATCAAGTAGCCATTTTCCCTTCCACATAGAGGCACTTGTGAAAGTTGACAATAATGCTGCATTCGCTCTTGTCATCGTACAGCTATGCTGTTGGAAAGATTTTCCAACAATACCACAAATAAACAAGTGCCAATTTTGTCAACATGTTTATTCAAGATTGGAATATTAAAAGAACGAAAAAAAAAGAATAATACTCTAATGGAAAGCTCAAACGAAAAGTATAACAACCGATAAATGTACAAATTTGAAATTATCATTTTTCAATGCAAATGTCAAATTGAATAAAATGCTTCAACGTCCAAAAACGATATGATGATGATGATAATGATAATATCGAATAGGTCAACAATGGAACACTTCTAGTTCAAGCAATATGAACAACCGGCAAAATGGAAAATATTATTGAGTACAGTTAGCATTGTGTTCAATTTTATCTCATTTTCTTTTTTTTTCACTCGAGCATATCAAAATTTTAATATTCGCATGTTCATTATTCATTTTTTAAAATTAATTTATTGTAAAATTTTGTTTCAGAATTAGGTCGATTTTTGAAAACAAAGCGACACACATATTCACATTTTAATTTAACAAAATGTGAATTGTACGACAGGTGAAAAGAAGCTTAACGGTAAAATTGCCTGTCTTCCTTTTTGTTGTTGGGTAAGAAGTTTCGCATCGTTGCTTCGCAACCAAAGTTGATAGCAGATACGATGAAAAGTAATTAAAAATGAAAAATCAGAAGAAGAAGAAGAAGCAATCGGGTAATTAAATTAATATACGTATATATATATATATATGTGTGTGTGTGTGTGTGTGTGTGAAAATTGTCTAGTCTACAGTCGATGTTTGTCGAGATGAATGCTTTTGTAGGTAGACCAATGTACAAAAGCAGAGGGCAAAAATGAATTATACCACGATGAAGATGCGACACCGACCTCGGTCGGTTCGACAAGGCGACACTCGTTCTTGCTGCCTCAAGAAGCATCCATCGATCCGGCAAGCTTTCAATTTAATATTTTGTCGACTGGCAAAGTGGTTTGTCATTGATGCTTTTCTCTTTGAGCCCATATGTGCTTGTTGGCTTGCTTGGCTGCTTGCTCGTTCACTGCCAGAGGCGAACTTGCTCTTCTGTTCCAATGTGTCGAAAAGAACAACCAGCAAGCAGCAATTTTCAATTCAAAGATAGATAGCCGCAGAAAACTTTGTCAAAATTCAAACTATGAATTCGTCATTTTCTTACACATTATCTACGAGGTATGTAGAAAATTTCTTTTTTTTTATTATTATTGTGTTTTTACTTTTTAATTTTTTCAAAATTGTAATAATGGACAATTTGAATGCAGTTGATTCTTTTCCAAGAGCACTCGACAAATTCCGATCACCATCAAATGCTTATACACACTTGAATCAACAATAATCAATAAGCTCATTTGCGTATACTTTCCAACCCCCTTTTGAAACTGATTTGTGTGAAAACAATTTTAATCATTCGCACAAAATTCATAAATGCCAAACAAAAAATGATAAAGTTTCAAAATTCTGATTCTGCATGTGTAGTAGTAAGTACATGAAGAACACTTGTCAACAACAGCTGTCACAATGTGGCTGGCAGTTGGTTATCAGGTGGATTAAGCTTGAAAAGTGAGTTTGTCGCTCGCTTTGGCAAAGGATGCCAATTCTTTTCCTCTTTCACTGATCTTTTATCATTCTTTTTGACAACTTATTCTGACGTCGTCAAATGATGATGATGATGATGATGGTGGTGGTGGTTTGTGAGTGAGTGAGTGAGTGAATAGGTGAAAGGGTTTCTGAGCATTTTGAAAATTTAAATAATCACGAAAGCTTTATCTTGTCTCCCGTTTTTTCTTTGTTGTTTCAAAATGCAAATTGCTCCTCCACTGACCAAAATCAATTGTGAAATATTTCAATTAATAAATAAGTAAATAGAATTTATTCATCAAATGGGAGGGGTTGGCAATAGTGCACGGTTGGTGCAAGGTTAAGTGAGCAAAGAATGAGTCCATTGACGAGGTCATAATTAAGTGACAAAAATAGCAACGACGATTATTGCCTTGATAAGGATGCGCAAACAGGTGGCCACAGAGCAGAGCAGACGACAGTAGCAGCTACTGTACCCAGTTTTTGGCTGTTCTCTCACCTCTTCTGCTCGTTCTTCATGCCATGGGCACAGGGCAGGGCAAGGTGAGACCAGACAACAAGATAAGACGAGACAAGGTCGTCGACGTTACGACCGGTCAGTGCTTTCTCGTCCCATCGTGGAATTTGGTTCCAACTTTTTACTGCAAATTGCTTAATGCTAGTCAATATCCAACCGTACAAGCTGTGTGCAAAAAGAAAAAAAGATGAAGAATAATAAAATTGCCCCTTGCAGATATTAAAATTTGAATGTGGAAATTGTGGGGAAAAAGCAAATAATTCAAAACACCAATTGCTTGCTTGCTGATCATCTGCCCGATGGTCATCAATTTCTTGCGCTCACTTCCGGTCATTGTTGCTGCCAGAGTTGCACAATATAAACTGTCGGCAATAAATCTTCCTCCAATTGCCACGGTGCGCAAAAGCTCGGCGAATCACGCTCCACTTAGCCGTTCGGACCGAACGTTCGTCTCTTCGGTCATTGGTCAGTTTTTCAGCTCAAGCTTTACCTTCGCCTGCTGGTTGTTGTCGGTGGTGTTGTAGTTAGCTTGTCCAGCGTTGCAACCAGCGCGATCCATCTCTCTTCCTCAGTTTGAAAATTTTCACTCTTCTCTGCACTGCACTGCACAACTCGAAAGCACTTGCTTTCAAATGACGATCATCAATTATAAATCAGAAGAAGAATCCATTCAACTGCATCTACTGAAATGCGGTATTAAATATTTATCATGTTGCATTTGAATTTTTTATTATTATTATTATTATTCTCTCTTTTTTATAAATTACCATTTTCCAATGGAATTATTATTATTACTATAGGAGTTGTGGTGTAGTTGTTCTTGTTTTTCAATAGTCGAAATTAATCAATATTATAACGTAACGAAAATTAAATTTTATCAAAAAATTCCATCTTCACATATTATTATCATCATCATCATTATCATCATTCACCAAATTCGGCCAAACGTTATTACGCTTCAGGTGGAACTGGTTTTCACGTAGGCGGTATATATATATTCTCTGCTGATAAGGTGTAAATTTTCATACTGACAATCAGGCGTGATGAAATAATAAATTATCAAAAAAGAATTTTTTTTCTAACATTTTACCATTCTTCCTGTCTTCAGGTTTTCTATCTTTTTTTTCTGTTTTTATAAATATTTTCTTGGAAATATTATTTGAATTAATTTGGAAAACAAAAAGAAGAATCAAATAATAATGCACGACCTTTTCACTTTCTTCATTAATATTGCTATTATGCTGGCTGCTTCTTTATTGTTGTTCATTGACACCGGCTATCGTACATCCGCGGATTAACCGGAGCGTATTATTTCTTTTTTTTCTCTTTTGCGTTGCCGTTTGCACGTTGGTCAATTGTCCCACCACGGTTCCCTTTGATCACTGCTTGAACTTCTCTAAGCTTGGGTTTTTTGCTTTTATTCGCTACCGACGGAAATGAGCCGCACCGCAACACAGCTGCAACGACGTCATTGTTCGTCTCCGTGCGTTCATTCCAAGCTTCTTCTCTTTTTTTTTCTTTTGCTAACAACTTTCACGGCCGATTTGCAACAAGCCCTCTTACCAGCAACGGGTATGCAGAGGCATCGGACCGCTTGCCTGACCTCCAGCTTGCCGCCGAGCTTCATTTAAGCCACCGTAATTCGACCGTCTCGGTCTCGAATGGTTCTCCATTGAACGTCGATTTGATCGGATTCAATCCGTGCGCGTCTACCGTCTGCTTTGTTTGTTCTGCTTTCTTCTTTTTTTTTCTTCTCTTTTTATGCATTTCCATTTTCTCCACTTGCATGTATACATACATACAGGCGTGTGTGGATTGTATTTTTGTTTCAACATTTAATTCGACACCGGTGTCCAATTTCCACGCAACGGGGCTGGATATAGTCAACGCCTGACTGTTGCAATTACAATTGTCGTACAACAACAGCAACACTGTCGGTCATTTGTTACCGGCCTCCGCATCTGGACAACAATCTATCTATTCACAAGCTTGGTGTGGTGATCGTTGGGCGCCGGCCGGCCGGCCGGCCGACCTGCCTGCTTGCCTGCCGACCGCCGGTCACGTCACGTCGCTTATCGTCTCGCTTGGAAATGAGCTGCAATTAGCGCCGACGCCTGCGTCCCGCTGCACTTTGCCATTTTTATTCTACACAGGTGACGTTTTTCTGGTCCATTTCCCGTCATTTGTGGCCCTCTGCTGGTCAGCAGAGAAAAAATCCACCACCACCACCACCACCAGCACAACCATTTTGTCACCACTGTCCAACGGTCAACGCCCATGATGACAGCTGACACGCCCAGGCTTGTCAGCAACTGATAGGAAAATTGTACGAAACCGATACGCACGCGTGAATGAACACGAACAGGTAGAGATGGATCATTTTCCCATACAATTAAGCGAACCGTATGCTGAAGCAGTAGAATTTGCAAATTTATACCAAGCGACTAATTTTTTTTATTCGAATACGAATATTTATTTCGAGGATTATTATTTTCCAATCACAACGGACGGCCCTGTGGTCACCGGCTAATAATAAATAATAATACTCCATCTAGCATAGACAGGCAGGTGCTTCGGCGAGGCCAACGTTGACCCCAGTGCTTGGAGAAGATGGTTGACAGGTCGCCGCTTTCCCGCGGCGAAGCAGCTTTTCCGGCTCTGGCAAATGCTTGTTGCGCAATGCGGCCGCCTTTTTCAGTCCGGTCATCAACGGCCGTAACTGGACACTACTGGACCGACACACTTGAACGGCCAGTGCTAATCCCCCACCCAACCTTAGCCGGAACGTCTTCTCCCATACTGGACAATTTTCTCCAACATTCCATTGTCGGCCTTGTTAAACCGCTTATACTCAGAGAAAAAAAAACCCTAATCCCCACTCCCCATTTTCCACCGGATCATCTTGTTTCCTTATTCACTTTCTTTATGGTTTTTATTTCATGAAAAATTGAGCAGCTGTTTTCTCAAATCTCATTTTATTATTATTATTAATATTTATCATGTGATGCAATGCCACTGACGATTGCCATTTCAACAAGTTCAACTTGCATATCTCCATTATCGGTAACATACTGTAATCGTGGCGGTTAATCAGGGACGAATTTTGAAACCAGTACCATTCAACTTCTCAGCTGATCAGTTGGGGGACTTTGAACAAGGCACTACTGTTTTTTTCAAATATGACTATGAATTTTTTTTTATTTTCAAACTTCAGAATTAGTTAAACAATTTCTCCGCCGTGTATAACTGGACTAAGGTGTGAATATGAAGTGTGATATTTTATTTATTTTTTCACTATTTTCAACTGTGGTCAAAGCAAAAAAAATGAAAAAAAACAGAACAAACGAAGCAAAAAACAAATTTCATCCAAGCAAGCACAACTTTTGTCCGTCGTTTGTGACAAATGGCTAAACTAATCAGCTGGGTAAATAAAAATAATACTGTTGTTCTGTTGTTGTCAACAATCATCGCACACGTAATCCATAATCCATATCTCACCGCGTTGATATTGTTTTTATTTATTTATTTTTTCATTTTTTAATTATTTTTTTATATTTAACAAAAAAATTAATTAATTGCTTAATTTTATCGTTGTTGTTTTGGGATTTGTGCAAGTTTGAAAAGTGAACGCGTTATTTTTCGTTTCGATTTTCGTGCGTGTTTGTTCAGGGATGATTAATTTTTTATCTTTTGTTGCTTTTATTAATTTTTTTTTCCTCCGTTTTCACCGCTAGTCGATTTGACCAGCTAAGCACAAGCCGCTAACGACGAGCTCGTGTGAATTGTTTGAAGAAAGCAAAAAAGCGATACATTTTGTCCGACGACCACCAAACGACAACGTTCAACATTTGTTTATATATTTATTTATTTATTTATTTTATTATTTTCCATGTTACTGTAGTTGGGAATGTCCTTCGGGAAAAAAGAAATAATCCACTGACTCATCGCCAAAACAAACGGTCCAACCAGCATATGTGCTTGTTGGTATCAATTGACCAACAAGCAGGGTTTGCTGTGCTGTCTGGTTGACTTGGCTGGTTGGTTAGCTGCTGCTTCTTTTTCTTTTTTTTTTTAGTTTTCCATTTTCCATCTCCGTTTGTCATTTTTGCTGTCTTTTGCAACAGATGTGATCAAGTCGGTTGAATTGCTTGTTCTCCAATAGAATTCTGTCCGTCTCTGGGCACGTGTTGAACACATTCGAAATCATCGTGAAATTTTCACTTTTATTATATTCAAAAAGCAGCCTGCCAGGCAAGCTATCAAAGCTCGAGTTATAATTGTTTTTCTATTCTTACTGTAATTATTTGGAGTTTGAAAAATGCGAAAAAACAACAACAACAACAGCAGCAGCAGCCAATCGGTTTCGTCAGTCGTCTAGCTTCAAGCGGGCAAAGTTGGGTGTGTGATTTACGACCGTTGGTCACATTTTGTTTGATTATATATTATTAGTATTGTTGTTGTTGTTGTTGGTTTCTTACTTTTTGACAACTTGAGAAATTTTCAACCAAGCTCGCTTGCTGAACGCAACTCTTCATTCACTACAGCTCTCTCTGGCTGTGGTCATGGCCGCTATTGTTGTGGGTTTGGAGAAGCATCACGCGATCGCAGAGCAGCTTGGCATGGCATTTGTGACCGGCCGGCCGGCTGTTGGCCAATTTTCAAAACTAATATCCATTGCCGTCGAGGGTCGACGGCGTTGGATTTCCGGTCGAATTGGTCGCCTCAGTCTGCCGGTGCCCAACAAGCCGCTGTATTCGGGGATGTATAACAAGCGGCGCACGCTTTTGCCCACCACCAAGCACAATGCATACCAACCAGTTTAGTTGGACGGCCGTATCACTGTCTCCGAACGGTTATTGCCATTGGACCGATTTGACGGTTCACCGGCTCTCGAACAATGTGACCCGTCTAGGTTCGTTTCCATTCAACTGTTCTATATGCAGTTGATTCAACCCGTTATCCGAAAATCAATTGATCCACAGTTTTTGCTTTTGGCCAATTTTGGCAACAATGCAATTTTCTCTGTTCTTCTGTTACATATATATATATATATATATATATACCATATGCATAATCTTTTTCATCTTTGTTTTCTGTTTCTGTTTTCTTTCTCTTTGTCTCCATATCTAATCTGAAATTCAAATTTCAAATATTGTTATATATACATATATATGTATGTATAAATTTTCAATTTTCTTCTTATCATCTCAAATCAGTTTTTGCTAGAATTGTTTTGCTTTCAAGAAAGCGTTATCTTTTTTCTGATTGAACTGTGTGTGCGCCTGCGTGGTATGTGATATTTCTTTTCTTTTATTCTTTTCACCAAACAAGTCCGACAAGTGAAATTCGCAGTTTCACTTTGCATTTATTAGACTGTGCATACGATTATTGTTATTATTATTATTCTTGTTATTTAACTTTGGTGATCATGTAGGTATGTATGTATGTATGCGCTTGGAGTGAGAAATCAATTTGTATCCATTTCCTCGTACACGTGTGTGTATAATATGCGGAACTTTGGAGGAGGACAAATTTTCCTCAAAATCACTACTATAATCAGTAATCGATATTTGATAATTTCTTCCTATTCCCTATAGGCGTGATTATTATATATATATATATCGGTTAGGTAGTTAGTTGGTTTGTTGGGTTGTAAAGGTTGTAAAATTGTCGAACAATTTTTATTTGCTTGTTCAACAAGAAAATCATTTCAATATGTATATATATATATATATATTGTTATTTTTTTTCAGGTTACTTTTTCAATTCTGGAAGAGAATGTTCATCAAAAATCACGATATGACTGGTGGTGGTGGTGGTGAATCATGCTATTTGTCTTCCCTGTTCATAGAATTGTCCCGCGTATTTTTTTAAATTATGATTTTACGCGAACGCTTTATTCATTTTTCGCGGTTTGATTGGATGATTTTTTTAAAATATATTTTAAAATCAATGCTAATTGTGGTACATAATGTTACAGGGTCAATTACTGTTGAAGATTTGACTATCACGACAGGCAAGTGACAGTGTTCCAATGGTCAACATGAACACTGATCGAATTGGTGTTGTTGGCGAGACGGTCGTCGGCTTGATGATTTGTCTGCTGCTATTTTTGCCAGCCAACAAAGGGAATAATTTGACCACAACCGTTGCTGCTGACCACCACCACCAGCAGCAGCAGCAGCAGCAGGAACATTGCCCGATTGGGTGCCATTGCTTGCAAGAGCCCAGTTCGCAGGAGGTGAAGGTGGTCTGCCATTGGCCGAAAATAGCCAGCGCGGCGGTATTTTCCACATTTCCGGCGCATCGCATGTCCAGCCTGCTTTTGCAGTGCACAGAGCCGTCTGGCAGGGGTCGTTTTTCCAGGTCCATGTTCGCCTCGTTCGATCGTCTGCGTCATTTGAGCATCGTCGACTGTGGCAACGCCGGCGAGCTGCTCACCTTCAGGTCAGGGTGATGTTGGAAGAAGAAATAATAGTATTAAATTTTTTTAATTGAATTTCCTGTTTCAGCTTCACCGAAGGCTTGACAGAGTTGAAATCGTTGCATTTGGAACGTCTGGGTTCGGTGACCGAAGTGGACGAAGACGCATTCGTCGGGGCCAAAGCGGTGGAAAAACTGGCACTGGTCGAAAGTGGTCTGGTGCAAATTCGACGTCTGGCGTTGTGCCGGCTCGGCGAGCTCAAAGTGCTCAACTTGTCCCACAACCAAATCACCAACTTCCCCCAGTTGTTCGCCTCCGACCAAGGGACGCCCGACGAGCGTTGCTCGGAACAGCAGCAGTTGGTGGTTTTCGATTTGGGCTACAATGAAATTTTCGACATCAGCGCCGACCAGATGCGGGGCTTGGGCGGTTTGCGAATTTTGAACTTGCAGCACAATCGACTGGAGACGATCGGCGCCGGTGTTTTCGAAAATCTGCATCATTTGCAGGAGTTGAACTTGCGCGGCAACCAGCTGGCCGTCGTCTACACGCTGCCGCCCGGTGTGGTTCATCTCGACTTGTCGGCCAACCGTCTGCTGACCGGTCCGGTCGGCTTGGACCGACTGACCAATTTGCAGAAGCTCAACTTGAGCGCCAATCGAATCGAAACGTTCAACTTGGTCCACTCGTCGCTCGACTCGTTGCGCGTTTTGGACCTGAGCAGGAACCATTTGACCGGCTTCAACGTCGTCGACGGCGTCGGCACTGCTGCTGCTGCTGCTCAAATGGTATCCAACCTGACCACCAGAAGCAGCAACTTGCAAGAGCTGTATTTGAACGACAACCGATTGGAAAAGATCGACCTGCCGGTCGAATTGGAAATGATCTCGTTGCGCAGGCTCGACTTGAGCCGCAACCTGCTCGCTTCGACGTTCGAACTGTCCGGCGCCGGTCTGCTCGAGCACGTGCCCGCTTTGCGCGAGCTCTACCTGTCCGGCAACGGTATTGGTCATTTGGACGAGGACGCGTTCGTCGACATGCACGAACTGACCAGCGTGGCTCTGGACAACAACCGCCTGCTCGAAGTGCCGGCCGCTTTGAGCGTGTTGGCCAACTTGACCGAGGTCGATTTGTCCAACAATCGCATTGTCCACTTGGGTCCGGGTTCGTTGGACGGTCCGCCGTCCCTTCGGCGGCTGAACTTGTCGCGCAACGGCTTAATGCAGGTCGACCGGCGCGCCTTCGGTGCGCTCAGCGGCTTGCAAGTGCTCGACTTGTCGTACAACGCCATCGACCAACTCAGCACATCCTGCTTCGACGATGCGGTCAGTTTGCGCGAACTCTACTTGCAAGGTAATCGGCTGTCCGGCTTGCAAGGGGTGTTGGTCAACTTGCCCGCTCTCCGGTTGGTCGACGTCTCTTCGAATCGACTGTCCACTTTGGACTTGGGTCTGCTGCCGGCCGAATTGGAACGCTTGGACGCCGCCCACAACAACCTGCGCAAAGTGACTTACTTCATCCGACGGTCGAGGGGCTGGTCGTCGAAACTGCGCTACGCCGACTTTGCCAACAACTCGTTGAAAACGCTCGACGCGAACAGTCTGCCGTTGTCGTTGCAGGTACTCAATTTGAGCTCCAACGCGATCGAGCTGGTCACCGGCGGTCTGCTGGCTCGCGGCAACGGCACCCTGGCCGTGGTCGACCTCCGTCACAACCGCCTCCACTCGCTGAGTCGGGCCGACTTGGGCGTCGGCGATCGGCCGCTCGTCGGCCGGACCGAAATCTACCTGCGAGGCAATCCGCTGCGATGCAGCTGCTCGACGAGCTGGATGCTCGAGCAGTGGTCCGAGCGGCTGTTGGCCGACCGCCGACTGCTCCACTGCTCCCCGGGGTCCGCCGGGACCGGGACCGAAGCTTTGGTGGACGTGCCGGCCGAGCGGTTCCTCTGTCCCTACGAGACCGTCTGCGCCGACGGCTGCTTGTGCTGCGAGTTCGAAATCTGCGACTGCAAGAGCGTCTGCCCAGCGGGGTGTCAGTGCGAACACGACAGTCGGTCCGGCTCCGTGAACCGCGTCCGCTGCTCGAGGGCGGTGGTGCCGTGGTCGATACCGATGCAGGCGACCGACATCCTGCTCGACGGCGTCCGCCTGCTCGAATTGTCCAAGCACGCGTTTTTGGGCCGGTACAAGCTGCGACGACTGCAACTCAACCACACCCACTTGCACACCGTATCCCAGCTGGCGTTCAGTCGGCTGTCGGCTCTGACGGTGCTCGATTTGAGCGACAACCGATTGCAGCGACTGACCGGCGCCGAATTTCACAAACTGCCCCACTTGGTCGAACTCTACTTGCACCGGAATCGTCTGAGCGTGGTCGGCTCGAAATTGTTCGAACAAATGACCGCTTTGAAAGTGGTCACGTTGCACGGCAATCGGCTCCATCTGCTGCCGCCGGGCTTGCCGTCGCTCGGCTCTTTGCAGGCGGTGTCGTTGGCGGCGAATCCGTGGCGCTGCGACTGCGACGACAAGTACCTCTTCCAACGGTGGGTGGCCGAACGACGGCGTCTGATCACCGACGCCGACAGCTTGTATTGCCAGGAAGAGTTGCAGGTTGTCGGCTCTTGGAACCAGACGACGGCGACTGTGGTCGCTTTGTTGCCGGCTGCCGACGGTCAGCGCACGGTCAAGATCAACTTTTGGACTTTTCTCGAATTGGTGAACAGTAGCGCGTTGTGCGAATCCCAAGCCGACGACAATTCACCACCGGTAGTGCCCAAGGTTAGCGTTGCGGGGGCGCCTGCTTCATCGCCGACGACGACAACCCCAACTGCGGCAAAATCCACCAACGATACCACCGGCAGTGATGAGGGTAATAATAATAATGATGATAATGATAATAGCCGCTTGCATACGGCGTTGATCGCCGTGCTGGTGCTGTGCACGGTGGTCGCCGGCGCGCTGTTGACGCTCATGCTACGGCGCATGTACTGCGCCAGAAAGCCGACGGCCGCCGGCCGTCGGTCCTACTGCAGGTACGTGCACGACAGCACGCCGGCCAAAGAGGCTGATGATGGTTGTTCGGTGCCGCCGTCGACCCAACAACTGCTACAGTACGATTTGCTCGTTTGCAACAGCGCCGCCGACCAGCCGTTCGTCGAAGAAGCTCTACTCGGCCGGCTCGAAGAAGAACCCCCCTACTATCGGGTCGTGTCGTTGCACCGCGATTTGACCACGCCCACGTCGGGCACATCCGGTGAGCAGTTGTTGAAAGCGTTCGACCGCAGCCAGCGGGTTCTGCTTCTACTCAGCGACGGCTTTGTCGAAGCCGACTGGCAACAGCCCGATCTCAGGGCCGCCTACCAGTTGCTGCTGCGCGACAAGCACCGGAAATTGGTGCTCGTGGTCCGCGACCGGGCCGTGCCCGTCGAAACCGACCCCGTCCTGGGCCACTACGTGCGCACGAACCGGTGCCTGTTCTGGACCGACCCGATGTTTTGGGACAAGCTCCACGACGCCGTGCCGTCGCCGTTGCCGTTCAACGTTTGCCAGTCGAATGCCTCGCAGCCCAACAACGAAGATTACAGCGACATGTACGGCACAATTGTGCCCAGTCATTTTGTTTGATCAAACCAGTCAATTAATTAATTATTCATTATATTATTCTTTTTTCTCTCATCTCTCTTGCTCTCTCCTACTCCCTTTTACCGACCGTTTATTGTTTTCTGTTCTTTGTTATTACAGTCTTTCCATTTTTCTGCAAATTTTACCATTTATATCAATAAAATCCGCTCCAACAAACAAACAAAGCATTTTCCATTCATTCAACCGTTCCAATTACATCAATAATAATCATCGACGGTGAAAAAAAACTAGGCAACATTTGTAAATGATCACTTTTCACGCACAGCGCAATTTCACTCAATTATACTTCAACTGCTCCGCTTACCTGCGTTTCGATATGGGCAAAGTACCAACGTTAGAAGCCCATTATTCCACAACAAGTGGACTGATTTCGCCCCAAACCTGCATTTCTTTTTGCTGAGCAATGAAAAATGTACAGTAGCCCTATTTATCAGCAGAAATCAATAAAATAAAAATTTGCATGCTAGGTCGTTCGCTTTATTGACATAATGGAAATCATTTCAATTTGAGGCCGTCCGTGGACGGTAGCTCAGGGTTTTGATTGGAAAATTGGCAGAAGACTAACATTGAAGACAAACACTAGATTTGATTTTTATTCATTATTATTTTTTGGAATAATTTCTGAAAAATAATTTTTTAATCAACACCGAAAGAGCATGAACATCAAAAATGAGATGACGGCGCATTTAGCAGTAAGTGGCAGTTTTTTCATTTCTAAGTCTTAAACACTTAACAATGCAGTTGAGAATCGATATTGAGTATAATTTCTCAATAAATTTTCTATGAAAAATTCTCAACAGGAGATGAGAAGTGACTTAAATAAACGCCAAATTTCCGTACAATTCAGTTTCATTAAATACACCCTGTACGCATTGTACATCTATTAGTAAAATTATGTGCCCTTCGACAATCACCTATGGCAATAATTAAACATGAAACTTCTCCAATTGACCATACGCCAAGCTTTTGGCCTGCAAATTTGTTTCCTCTAAGAACTTATCCCTCATTTCCAGCTACATTGGTTTTATCAGACTTAAACAACATTTTTCCGACATCCCTCCAGCACGTGCTTATGGCC
>NW_003526948.1:2069837-2071789 GCF_000181795.1 Trichinella spiralis | reverse complement strand
TTAAATGTCAAGGTCATTTTTGAATTTTCACGTAGTGCTTTCATTATTGGTAGAATTTAGCAGTGCATTTATTCTGTTCATATTGCAACGCGGCTTGGTTAAGAATTTATCTTCAGCCAAAACTTCTAACACACTAAAAACCGGTTTCTAACGCTGCATTATGCAAATAAGGATCGTTACAACGCTGCCTTATCATCAGTAAGGGTGCGTTTGTTTGTTTAATTTACGTGGCAATTGGTAGCATCGTTGAACGTTCTCTGAGTTCATTACGGGCGTTAAGTAGCTGCTGAAGGCCGCTTCAGATTTACAGACAAGTATTCCACTTTTCTGCTTGTCATTTTTTTAAACTTTGTTTACTTATTTTGTGAACAATTATTTTTTAATTAGATAGTACTTTATTATTATATTTGTTATAATTCTACTTTGTGATAAAGTGAGGATAGTTTTGATTTAATATCATTATTACAGGTTTAAAGAATGGAGCGAAGAAAATGTGAAAACACGGACGGCACGAAGCAGAACAAGAGAAGGCAAAAGGTAAATGTGATTTCTTGTGCATCTGTGAAGCAGGGCTAAGGATACTTCGAAAGGGTGAAGTTATTCCTTAGTTTAATGAAATTATTCAAGTTTGTAGTATGTAGTATATGAGTGAGATATTTTTCACTGTAAAACTGTTCTTTTTGATTTTCATATTAAGATTAGGTGTGATTTCATCTTTAGAAAGATTGAAAATTAATTAACTTTATTTTCACTTTAAATTATTTTTTTCAAATTTCACAGCATCAGAGACATTTGGTAAATTATATTTTTTGTTTGTTTAAGTTTGTTTGTCAGCACAAGCAGCGAGTGTGCTTACATTTTAGTGAAAACATTTTGCGATGAGTTCCATTTATGTAGGTCATTCGCTGTGCTTGAGGTTTCAATTTTCCTAATTTCATAGCGTTCGGTTAGAATTAATTCCTCGTTAAGAAAATTTTCCAATCAACTCAAACCGGTTTCTATCGCTACAGTATGCAAATGAGGATCGCTTGAAAATTGCTTTATCATCAATCAGTAACGGTGCGCTTGTTTGTTTTACTTGCGTGGCAAGTAACAGCATCGTCAAGCGTCAAACGTTGGCGTTAAGTAACTACTGAAGTCGGTTTTTAATTGTTGAAGTATTTAAAGTTTTCTCGTTGTTACTTTTTTTCCGAAACTCTCTATATATAATCATTTTGTTAAGGTTATCTTTAATTGAAAATCAGTTACTTCTTTCCTTTCTAAATTATTTGTTCAGTTTTTTAATTCCACTGTGTAATAAAGTGCGAAAAGTTTTGATTTAACATTAACCATTCTTACAGATATGACCAATGAAGAAAAGAAGAAGTGAAAACGCGGACGACACGAAGCTGATCGCGGACGACACGAAGCAGATCGAGGACGACACGAAGCAGATCGAGGACGACACGAAGCAGATCGAGGACGACACGAAGCAGATCGAGGACCACACGAAGCAGAACAAGAGAAGACAAAGTTCCTGGGACCCCAATTCTGTAGGTCTGGGATTGGGATACTTCGAAAGGGCGAAGTTATCCCATAGTTGTAATTAAGTTAACGACCAACCTACATGGCTGAGTTTTGAATTAATGCAGTACTTGGTCTTTCACGCAGCAATATTTTTGTGTGCAACTGCTATCATGTGTCGAAATAATTTTTGATTTTTGTTCATTTTGCAATTTTTGTTTTTCTTTTCTTTTAAATAGTTTAATTTTGTACCATTTCCATAGCAAATTCTTTTTATTTTATTTTTATTTTTCATTTTTTTTCTCATTCATTTATACTTTATTTTTCCCTACTTTAAACATTTTTATTGGAATTTTAATCTTATTTTTTATACTATTTATTTACCTTATTTTTTTAATATTTATTTATTTATATTTAAATCTATTACTTTACATTTTATTGGAATTTTT
>NW_003526948.1:1985034-2069827 GCF_000181795.1 Trichinella spiralis | reverse complement strand
CCACTGTTTCACCATTTATATCTTTTTAATTTTTATTTTTATGCATATCCCAAAAACAGTAAATTATTATTAACTTCCACAATTTTTACAGTTTCCCTTGCATGCGTGATAAATACAATAAAACAAATTAAATGCATAATATTAACTCCTAAAAACTATTTCAGATGCACATGAATATCCATTTGGGAATTAGACCGTTTGCTTGCCAAACGTGCGGAAAACGTTTCAACAATCGTGGCGCGAAGCACAATCACATGAAAATGCACAGCAATGTATTACCATACGATTGTCCGTTATGTGGAAAATCGTTTCACTGGGAATTGTCTTTAAAGCAACACTTGAAGTCGCATGCAAATCACGGACACATTACGTACAACATGGTAAATTAGAAAATTCGATAATGCAGCGTTATATTTCAGCATAAAAGAAAATTAATGGAATTAATTATGAAATGAAATTAAATTAAATTATTAAGGTAAATTAAGAAAATTCATTAAAATTATGGATTTAGGTTGGCGAAATGTATCAGAAACAAATAGAGAAAGAGAAACTAAAAAAAAAGGAAGAGAAGAAACGTCAGCTCATGAATCAAATAAGGCTTCAACATTCTTCATTAGTAAACAGTGAACGGTAAGTAATACATTTTCTGCTTTAATATACAATCATGTATTAAAAATAAAAGAAGAAACATAACATTTTTCGAAAGCACATAAATCTGCCTGCGATTCTATTTAGCTTCAAATTCCCAAACCAGTTTATACATGCCATAATATTTTACCTTTCAACGCATAAGATTGGCAAAACACTTTATATGAATCATTTATGAACACATTTGTACAGTACAGTTTCTTCCATTGTTTTCAGTGTTAGCCAGCCAGTAGTGAAGAACGAAAATTCACAGGAAGTGGCAGCATACAGTCCTAATACCACCTCTCCTGCAAAGTGAGATACATTTAAAACTGAAAAAAATAAAAATTAAATTCATTATTTAGCACGCCTAACACGGCAAGTCCACGGTCGCCTATACACCAGCCACAGTCGTCAGCCCATACTATTACCGGATTAGGTCGTAAGTGTTAAACTGAATTTTTCCAGTATGTCAAACAATTATTATAAATGAATTTTAATATCAGAAAACGAACACAGCGGAAACAATGAAACACACCCATATCATGGAACAGACAAAATGATTAAAGCTGAAAATAAGGCAGAAAATCTGATTTGTGGGTAGGATATTAATTTTTCAAACTATTACTCTGCAAGTGTAATCAAATATGAACAAAGTTTTAAACAAACCATTTATGAGCACATTGATGAAATAAAGTTTTTACAATGCTTTTAGAATCAACATGCCATCCGTGGCACATCAAGCATTCCAAAAGACTGCAGCATACAACTTGAACACCACCTTTTCTGCGAGGTGAGATACATTTGAAATTAAAAAAATCAAAGTTAAATGCACTATTCTGCAGACCTAGCAATGCAATTCCTCGTCCTCCGCTGCCTACTATTGTCATATTGGGTCGTAAGTATTAAACTGAATTTTTTCAGTATGTCAAACAATTATTATAAATCATTTGTAACATCAGAAAACGGATACAACACAAATAATTACACACACCCATATTATGGAACCTACAAAATGATTAAAACTGAAAATTCCGCTGGAAATCGGAATTTGGGGTAAGATATTAATTTTTAAAACTGTTACTCTGCAAGTGTGATCTGATGTACACAAAGTTTTTAAAGAACAATTTATTAGTACATTGATGAGATAAAGTTTTTACAATGCTTTCAGAATCAACATGCCATCCGTGGCACATCAAGCATTCCAAAAGACTGCAGTATATTACGTAAATACCATCTCTGCTGGAAGGTGAGATACATTTGAAATTAAGAAAATCAAAGTTAAATTCACTATTTTGCAGACAAAACACTGCAATTCCTCGTCCACCTGTACATACTATTGTCAGATTGGGTCGTAAGTGTTAAACAGAATTTTCTCAGTATGTCAAACAATTATTATAAATGAATTTTAATATCAGAAAACGAACACAGCGGAAACAATGAAACACACCCATATCATGGAACAGACAAAATGATTAAAGCTGAAAATAAGGCAGAAAATCAGATTTGCGGGTAGGATATTAATTTTTCAAACTATTACTCTGTAAATGTAATCAAATATGAACAAAGTTTTAAACAAACCATTTATGAGCACATTGATGAAATAAAGGTTTTACAATGCTTTTAGAATCAACATGCCATCCGTGGCACATCAAGCATTCCAAAAGACTGCAGCATACAACTTGAATACCACCTTTTCTGCGAGGTGAGATACATTTGAAATTAAAAAAATCAAAGTTAAATGCACTATTCTACAGACCTAGCAATGCAATTCCTCGTCCTCCGCTGCCTACTATAGTCGGATTGGGTCGTAAGTGTTAAACAGAATTTTCTCAGTATGTCAAACAATTATTATAAATTATTTGTAACATCAGAAAACGGATACAACACAAATAATTACATACACCCATATCATGGAACCTACAAATTGATTAAAACTGAAAATTGCGCTGGAAATCAGAATTTTGAGTAAGATATTAATTTTTAAAACTGTTACTCTGCAAGTGTGATCTGATGTACACAAAGTTTTTAAAGAACAATTTATTAGTACATTGATGAGATAAAGTTTTTACAATGCTTTCAGAATTAACATGCCATCCGTGGCACATCAAGCATTCCAAAAGACTGCAGCATACAACTTGAATACCGCCTTTTCTGCGAGGTGAGATACATTTGAAATTAAAAAAATCAAAGTTAAATGCACTATTCTGCAGACCTAGCAATGCAATTCCTCGTCCTCCGCTGCCTACTATTGTCATATTGGGTCGTAAGTATTAAACAGAATTTTTTCAGTATGTCAAACAATTATTAATAAATTATTTTGTAACATCAGAAAAACGGATAACACCCCAATACCTTACCACACCCCATATTATGGAAACCTACAAAATGATTAAAACTGAAAAATCCGCTGGGAAATCCCGAAATTTGGGGGTAAAATATTATTTTTTNAATCAAAGTTAAATGCACTATTCTGCAGACCTAGCAATGCAATTCCTCGTCCTCCGCTGCCTACTATTGTCATATTGGGTCGTAAGTATTAAACTGAATTTTTTCAGTATGTCAAACAATTATTATAAATTATTTGTAACATCAGAAAACGGATACAACACAAATACTTACACACACCCATATTATGGAACCTACAAAATGATTAAAACTGAAAATTCCGCTGGAAATCGGAATTTGGGGTAAGATATTATTTTTAATATTATTACTCTGCAAGTGGAATCTGATGTACACAAAGTTTTTAAAGAACAATTTATTAGTACATTGATGAGATAAAGTTCTTACAATGCTTTCAGAATCAACATGCCATCCGTGGCACATCAAGCATTCCAAGAAACTGCAGCATATAACCCGAATACCACCTTCGCCGCGAAGTGAGATACATTTGAAATTAAAAAAATCAAAGTTAAATTCACTATTTTGCAGACGAAACAATGCAATTCCTCGTCCACCTGTAAATACTATTGTCGGATTGGGTCGTAAGTGTTAAGCTGAACCTTTTCAGTATGTCAAACAATTTTTACATATCAATTTCATTATGAAGGAAACAATGAAGGAACGTCCACAAATGCCAGCTTGTCATTGAAACAACCGATTCAAGATGCAGCTATGATGATCGGGAAGCCACAAGATAACCAATCTTGATCCTAAAAGACATATTACAAACACCGCAAACTTTAGTTACTGATCAACTGTACTGCAAATTGCAGAACCCTAACTCAGGGACTTTATTTTAATTCATAACATGCTGTAGTTTTTATCATTACCATTCATTTTATCATTCATCATCTATATCAGAGCATTCATTTCATAATTCATGATTAATTATATAATTTTATCATAGTGTAATTTACTGCATTCACATTTAACAGTTATTGCAGCATTATTTATTGAATATGTGCTTCACCTGTATGATACAAATAAGAATAAAATGATACATAGTGTACTCTGTGTTTTGAAAATATTATTATTTAGAATATGGTTAAATATTACAGCATGTTGCTGCTGATTGATGTATAGCAGATTACAATAATTATTGAACAACATCAACAAAAACTCAATAATGACTTACAAATGGGAGTTGATATCTGATTTGCGGTAATTTTCAAACAAATCTTACCTATCTCAAAAAGTGGAAAGCTACAAATGAACAATCTGGCATTACCTTGACCAACAGCAATGTTTATTATACATAACAGCTGATATTATATTATAAATTGATCACGAGTGATAAGTCGCTCATGAATGAAAAAGCAGCCTCTGAAAGTTTTCATATTCTACTTTCATAGAAACTTTGGATTGGAATAAAGCTAAACAAGAATAGCGGACGTAATGCTAAGCGCAATAAAACAGTTATTTACTTCTAGAATAGCAGAAAAAAATTAAAAACAAAATAATAACAAATGAAACGAAACTTACACTTGTCTTCCCATTATTTACTTTTTGCACTGAATGATTAATCATTTTGGAAGCATGAAAATAAACAAGAAAAACATATCAATTGACTCGTTGACTGCAGTCTACGCTTTTAGTGAAAATTCCCTGTTGTTCGGTGGCCGCACACCATTAGTTTACAATTATTTCAAATAAAGTTCACCAAGAAAGACCTTTATCTAACGCTACCGCTAGTCAAATTAGCCAAGTTACTGATGACACGAGCAACTCAGAAAACATTTATTTACATATTTGCACGTACAATAGACGCGAAGTGTCGTTATTCGACTTAGCCTAACTGCACTGGATCTCAACGCTGAAGTAGCTTTCTTTTTCTGAAAATTATTTTCAAACCTTATCTCGACAATGTGATATGAAAATTTCAAATTACAATGACAACTAATCTCAAATATTGAAACGTGCTAGTCATATATATATATATATATCTTATTATAATAACAGACTATTATAATTAGCGATTATGCAAAACAGATTCCCAACAAACCGCTCGTTAACTGACAAGTAAAATTTCAATGTATTTTCAGTGATTTATTACCTACTTCCGACAATAATCTACAAATTCGCTATTAATTCTCAACTACACCTTTATTAAACAATTAAAGAAGATACTCGGAACAATGGAACTTACCAGCATAGGCGTCTTCTCGTCGTCTGGTCCACCTTTTTTGTTGGTGCTCTTCTAAATCATGATGAATCATTCTCGAAAAGTAAAACAAACAAGAAAACAAATCTTTCTCATGGATACACATCTGGCTGTAAGCACACTGTGGGCTTATAACTGTACAAAATAAAGCTCACTCCTGCTCGACTCATTAAGAGAAAATGTTTCCCCACCAACAAGGTATTTTGGGGGGGGGGGGGCTATTGTCCGTAATAAACTGTCAGTAATTGAAATTAACAATTTGACAAACTGCTCGTGGTGTACCGTATATATAAGTTAGATATCGTCGTATTTCCAGTTAGTTTGTTGTTTTTCCAATAGAAGTTTATTATTTTTACCGCAAAAGTTGTGTACTGTAATAACAATTGGTCATGAAAATTCTTTTTATTATACAAAATCCGCGAACTGTTACGATAACGCTGAGAATGATTAAGCTCTGTTAAAGAAAAATGCTGCCAACGACAGACTGCTTAGACGAGATAAATGGTTTTGCTATGAAGGATTCTGTACATAAAAAACAATCAAGTATAATATGTGACTATTACAGTAGACAGGAGCGAGAAGATTTAAAATTTCTATTTTTGAAATTTTATTAACTGTACCCTTGTAAAGGGATTTATCAAAAAAATCAAATGCACAGATACATTAATTTTGGAACAACTTTTAGCATGCTTCGGTTAAATAAGAACAATCTTTCTATGCTAATGCTAATTCTGTGCTATAATTTTGTACTATTTGCAGTTAAATTGTAATTTTATATGTTTTCTCAACAAGATCTTTGAATGTGCGCAAAATTGTTGAATAATGCAATTCGTTTAATTTCAGCTTCTTGCAATGATATTGAACGCCATAGTTGTTACAATCACGTGTTCAGAGAAAAAGTTTAAAAGCAAAAAAAATCTTCCTGTGTGTCTGTTTGTGTGAGCGCGCATGTGTGTGTGTGTGTGTGTGTGTGTGATTGTCATAAAATATTGTTGTCTACGTTGATGCAGATAATGTTGCATCGGAAAACAAATTGTTGTCACGCCACCAGTGACTGTTATTTGAATAACAGTGACGATAACAAAATGGATATCAATCCTTAAGATTGACTTATTATCGTTGTGAAATAAAGTATGCAAAATGGAATTTTACAAAATCAAACATTGCCGTACAGATTATAGAAGAAAGTGGCGTGATTTGGCGCTGATGATGAAGAGTTCGTTGGAAGAGCAAATATTAAATTGTAAAAAGCTTATAAATAAGCACTGGAAAAGGGACCATTTTCATTCTGACTTGTTCACAGTAGATTAATTTATAATAAATTATAAATCGAAAAATGAAAAGCGTGCGTTGCTTTTTGATAAGTTTTCTATTTCTAACTGTGCTTGATGCCAGTTTGGCCAGCAGCTGTGAAGCCCCTGATGGAACCGACAAGACCTTGTTCTACACCGAATGCAAACCTGGTAAATGAAATTGTCCTTTTCTATTTTCAATTTTTAATTTATCATATTTTATCATTTAACAGAAGTGAAACATTCGTTGAAAATAAAACATCTTTCAATTAAAAATGAAAAAGGAGAAGAGAATTATCCGGTCGACATGCGCCATAAGATGAATCTCAGAGTTACTTCATTCAACGGAGGCGGTGTGTTGAACAACATATACGCCGATATTGATTTGCAATATTTTGGAAAACTACTTTGGGGCTCTTGTTCATGGCATTCCCTTCCTACAATGGGATTGCTGTGAGTATATGCAATTGCACCTTGTGATAGATGAATTATTTTTCATTTGATTATTTGGGAAAATTTTAGCCGAAACATCAAGCAATGTTACAACTGTCCTCTTCAACCTGGCAATAACACATTAGTGTTGAACTTTGATTTCAGTCCGTACTCGCCCGTAATTGGACTTTTGGCGGGGGGAGTGAGTTGAATTGAACTGAATAAATTAAATTAAATTAAATTAAACTGCGACAACAACAAATATAATGCAAATTCTGAATTCACTTCATTCTAGGGCATATATGCAATGGATATTGTGATGAGAGACGCTGACAATCCCACTGACGAAATCGCTTGCTTGAGAGTGGAATCCAAAATCAGCAACTGATCATTGCTGCTTTCAATAAATGCTTCTTCTTTTTCTTTATTTTATTCTCCTCTAAAACATTTTTTCCTCTACAACATTGAACTAAGTCGTACATAATAAACAATCATTTCTTCAAGTACGAATTATTGTTGTCTGTCATTCTTGTTGATCGAAATATCTAATCCCTTGCCCAAGAAATAAATAAAACAAAAATTAAAAACAAGCTACTTCAACGCGCACGATTATTACTCCATTGTTGTTCGAATATTTGTGCACTTCTAAACAAGGTGAAACTTTAAATTCCCATTAAAAAATGAAATATTAAACGCTCGTCTATGAAACAAAGCAAAATTTAATTTAATTTTAATGAAAAAAAGAAAAAATATATATACGCATTCAATTTCATCCTACTCATTACAGTAATGCTGAACTGAAAATTTATAACAAGAGACATCGGTACTGGATCATTTAAAATAAATACTTACAGAAATACCATTGTACTTTTGTTGGTTTTTAAAATAGAATTTAAATTAAAAAAAAAGAAACTTAGCAAATCTAACTTTAGATTAATTTTAAAAGAAAACTCATTTTCTAAATTGTTTCTGGTTCTTTTTCTACACTAAAAAGATAAGAAAGCAAATTTGTGAAACAGATTTAGGTGCTTGTAAAAGTTTGATTTCTAACAACAATAATAATAAATTATAACTTACATATTAAAAAATTAATAAAATCATTTTTAAAAAATTTATTTTTTAATAAAAACTGAAATAGGAAAGTAAAAAATTCACCAGAGGATCAATATTATTATTAGATGTACCGCTTTAAATTTTTCCACTAGCAAAAAGAAAGTGATTTACGATAGTAGATTTTTCACTATCCAACATTTTGATTGTTTAACAAGTTAATCTTTGAAACGGGTTGTTTATTTTTCAACAGTTTCAAGCAATCGATCAAATCAGCTATTCTGATAAAATCGTTTCTGTTCACGGTGTGCGCAGGTTTCAAAATTGCAAGCTTTGTATGAAAATTTTAAATGGTTGATGATTTTGAACGTTGAAAAGGGAAATTTCAGCGAAATCTGCAAACAAAAATTATCAGTTGTCGCTTTATCTTCAAAAAGGTCCATTTTTTCTGTCACCTCATCAGATTATATTATACAATGAGCAGACATGTTAAAATATTTGCTCATGACACATAAGCTAACAAATGAATTCGCATAAAAGCTTCAACAACTATTTTCCGTATGGTACCAGTGGAAAATTTCAATCTCGTTTTTTTCTGAAAATGAGACGCTTCTTAATTGCAACTCTATTCTTGATTACTACAGGATTTTCAGCAAAGTTTGTTATTATTCTACATTTATTATTTTTACAGATTACATATGCTTTTCTTTAAGAGTTCCAATCAAAGAAATTGCACTGAGGATTCCAAGAGAGTGGATACTTTCCATTCGCAAACTCTACGATAATGATAATTCATCTTCGTACACTGAATCGTTGTTCGATTCTCTAGTAAGTGTTATATTCTCAACATATTCAGTCGAATTGTGTTCTCCACTGAAAATGTTATTGCTGTCGTTGCAGATATTTACACAATTTATGCTTGCATGATAATTTTAATGAATGCATTTTTTTCGCTGAAAGAAATTAATCATAATTTCAGCAGACAATAAAACAACTCAAAAGTAAAAATATAATCACAAACTGAACAGCCACTTTGAATTTTACAAGATTTCATCATTTGAAAATTTAGAAGCATCTGTCATTTTATTATGTCGATGTTGAAATTGGAACACCAGCGCAAAAATTTCGACTTCTCGTTGACACCGCGTCAAGCTCATTAATTGTTGTGGGAACAGAATACGACTCAGATATAGCAACCGCGTGCAGAAAACAATGCCACGATGAGGACCACTGTTGTATCAGAGTTTGCTATAAAAATTTTAATGCCAGTGACTGGAATGTTTGTAAGAATTTTACCGTGTAATAATAACGATAATGATAATAATAATAATATGAACTCTTCTATCTAAGTGTTGAATTATTTCTTATAAATGTAAAAAATGCGATGGTAGAATAATGAAATTCGTATCCATCGTGTAATTTAGGGAGAAAAAACAGATTCAATGCGGATAAAAGTGAAACTTTTGTTAAGAAGTCAACATTCAAAGAATATGCATTCAACGACTTTGCGATGGGCATCACAGGAACTGATTCAATCTGTGTAAAATTAAAATAAATAAAATTTTATATTAAAATAAATAGTAGATTTCAGCTTGGTGAAAAGTGTGCCAAACACCAGCATTTTGGTATTGCCAACACGCTTGGGTTGCTATTTTTCTTGTTGCCTTGCGATGGCAGCTTGGGTCTTGGTTTCCAAACGTTGAACAAAGATTATTCAGTTCCATTAATGCAGCGTCTTCTGAGACAAGACAAAGCCAGCCCTCCGACGTTCACCATTTGGATTGATCAGTGAGCAGTTTTTTTGACGTTGAAATTGTGAAATTGTCTCGCTTGAAGCTGAACAGTTTCAGATCAAACGACGATGGCAATTTCGACGGTCAGCTGACAATTGGAGAATATGATGAAGAACATTGTCAAATGCAAACTTGTCAATGGATGAAGTTGGCACGCCGAAGATACTGGGAATTTGAATTTGAAAAGTATGCAATTTTTATGCAAATTCACTTCCAACTGCTATTTCACGTCATTTCAACTTTGAACAATCGCCAACAGCAAGCAAAGATATTTCAATTTTTAGCATTGTGGTCACCAATGACCTGGAGATTCGAAATGCGGACAGGACACCAATGAAAGGGATGTTCAATTCAAGAATCCCCTGGATTGCAATGGCCCCAGCACATGTCAAAGCGATCTGCAATGAATTGGAATTGGAATTCGTTTCATACATGCCGGTAGTGAAAAAAGATTCCCTTTCTACTCGATCATTTTTCTTGCTCTTGGTATGAAATATTTTAGATCAAAATTCCATGCAATCGACAACATTCGCTGAAACCGATGAAGCTGGTCGTAGAAAATAAAATAATTCCAATTCCAACAAGCGCATACTTTGCCCAAGTAAACGCATATTGAAAAAGTTGATTTCTTAAAATTCAAATTTTCATTTTCTTCAATTCAGAAAAACGATACCTGCTATTTAATGATCATCGCTGCTGAAACGGCGCAAGGAATTGATGTCGAGTTTGGAAATTACTTTATGCGACAAAATTGCCACGTTTACAATCCACATGCCAACAAAATGGCAATATGCAATCGAAAACAATCCGAATAATTGAAATATACGGTGAAAAGTAGTGGTGAAAGAAAAGAATAATTTTCCCATTATTATTATTATTATTATTATTATACAGAGAAAAAATTATTAGTCAAAAAAAATAAAACGCATTCATTCATTCATCAACTTTCATAGACGATTAGTGAAACTGCAAATTACGAATAAATTTTCCATAATATATTACACAGTCAAATTCGAAAAGCACTATTTTTTAAACAACTTTACAAAAAATAATTAAATACCTGTAAAGCACTCAAAATACATGATATACTAAAAAATATCGAAATGTTGTCTTTTTCAATAAAATATCAAGTAAATGATAATTATTTTGTAAAAATTGGTTACATACTGGGTTTTCAATGACTGCTTGATGCCACGCTTTTGTAAAGATAAGTCGAACGGATGTAATGTGCGCATCGTCATACAATTGAAAATACAATTTCGCTTGCACTGCTTTGGTAAATTCAAAGTGACAAAAAAATACTTTAAAAATTTGATGAAATCAATGTAAATTTCAATAAAATCTGTCATTCAGATAAATGTCACTCAATGACAATGAAATCAACAAAGTGACAACATGTGTTGCCATTTTACCATTTCCGCGAGATGCACTGAAAAAAAAGTTGTGGCCAACAAAAAAGTGATGCTTTCACATCCGCATAATTCCTCAGACAATTTATTTCATCAGTCAGTGAATAATTGATAAAAAAAGCATATTACAATAATATTTTACGCAGTAACAATCGAACTAACCACCAGAACATTTTTTCTGTACTTTTATCTTTTCGCAAAGTTAGATAACCCCTCAAAAAATAAGCAGGCGATGACTAATAGTTTCTGCAAAGAAGTTATGCATGGAATAAATTGAATGTTTCACATTAAAAAAAATTTTCATAAAATTGAACAGAATAATTTGTAGTCAAACCATAAATAGTGCGTGAAAAATATGCTGTCCAGAAATAATAATAAAATAAGTGTTGAAATAAGCTTTGCTTAATAGATGCAATTTGTGGGTACAGTTGGTAGTTATTTTTGAAATTTGAAAAATGAATTTCACGTTTTCAGCATTACTGGTTATTTACCTCATTTAATTCACAAATTATGTTTACCGATTCAAGAGAAAATTGCACCAACAAATGGCGGCTATGTCAACTGCTGTAATGGTAAATTGTTCAGAATGGAAGTGTCCCAGTTTCTGCACCATCTCCATCGTGTTCAATACCAGCCTGGCAGACAGGTACAGATGCATTGTGCAAATAGCTAGTTTTTTTTTCATCGTTACATTATTTATTTATTTATTTATTTATTTATTCACCGGTGGTTCTACACCGACAGCTTTATCAGTAATAGTGGTTTTTTCATGTCAACATGAACGCACAGAAAGCTTACTAATTAGCAAAATCACTTTGGCAAATTACCACTTCCTGTACAATTCTTGGCAGCAGTAGTAGTAAATTTCTACTTTTGCCGATTGCTTATCAGCTCTTTTGCAAGCAAACAAAAAAAACATCATCACTGTTCTTTTTTCCCCTTGATAAATTTCAGTGATGCTTGTTGAATTAGATCGAAAAAGCTAAAACAACTACATCAAGCACAACAAACAAAACTGAAGTGGAAAACAACCCTGGATGCAATTTTCGCTTGAATTTGAAAAAGCCGAAAGATGAAAAAATTTTTTCAAATCAACGTGTCCACTTCATCTTGGATCGTTTGCTCATTTGTGATGCTGTTCAGTTTGGTGAAATCACAAGAACTACTACTACAACATAATAAAGTACAAAAAGCGGCAGGAAATGAAACTGACCTGCGGTATAATGTGGCAAAATTTGACTGGCATCACGTGCAAACACCGTTCACCATAGCCTTGTGGATTCTCCTTGCCAGCGTTGCAAAAGTTGGTAAGCAGAAGAAAGCATTATTCTTCATCTCAATCCTACCGTAATGTGCTTTTTTTCTGTCAACAGCGTTTCAACTTTCCCAAAAATTGGTGTCCATCTTTCCAGACAGTTCTCTGTTGATCATACTGGGCGTTGTCGTTGGCATGGTGCTATACTTTTTCAGAACAGACGAAAAAAGTTTCCACATGGACTCGGAAACATTTTTCCTTTTCCTTCTGCCACCAATTGTTTTCGAAGCGGGTTATTTCATGCCCAACCGAGCTTTCTTCGACAATCTTGGAACAATATTATGCTACGCCGTTCTTGGAACAATATGGAATTCTTTGACTATAGGTAAGAATATATTATCAATTTAATTGACTTCAATATTTTATTTGAATTCAAAATTAACAATATACCCTGCTTATCATTAACTGTACATGCATTATAATATTTCAAATTACATTTTTAATTTTTCAATACTACATTATTTAATAAAATTGTTTAAATTCTACTAAAATTCATTGTTTTTGCTTTCAATAATTATTAATACTTTATTTCTTTTTCTATTCTGTATTCCAAACTGCCATTTGTATTCTACGCAGTTATAACATTCAAAAAAGAAACTATACTGTTGTGGTGGTTTTCATCATTTCTGTCAAACATCCCTATATTCTTGTACTTTTAATTTAAAAAAATAATATTTCTTCATTTTAATATTACAGTAATTCAGGAAAAAATGTCAATTTACTTGAATATCTTTCATGCGATAAAAAAATTGAATTCTGTAAAAGCAATTTTTACAACCTATTCTTTCATTTTATGCAACATAAAAGGATGACAAATGTTTCAGTTGCTAAAATACTGTTCACTTCCAATTATTATGTAATTCAGTGCTGAATTTTAAGTAATAATAATAATCACGTTAAAAAACAAAAAGTCTTATTGAAACAACACTCCCTCAAACAGCTTACACGAAACTAGATGCTATCATGCTTACTGTCAACCTAGTATGACGAAATACCCAGAGAAAAAACCAACGATAAAATAGTATTAAAATTTATACAACTGAAACATTGTTAACTTCAAGTGTACTAATGATGCAATTAAATTATGTTGCACTCATCATGGTTGGTCATTTTGTAGGATTGTCCTTGTATGCAGTGAGCCTTACGGGCCTATTTTGCGTGTCAACGCCGCTGCTTCACGTCATGCTATTTGCATCTTTAATATCGGCTGTGGATCCTATTGCTGTTTTGGTTGTGTTCGAAGAAATTCACATTAATCAAATTCTTTATATTATTGTCTTTGGCGAATCATTGCTGAACGATGCCGTGTCTGTGGTATGAAGAAAAAACCATTTACAGTTATTATTTAACTTATTATCAACTACTTTTCAGGTATTATATAACATATTCAAATCTTATTCGCAAATTGGAGAAGGAAACATTATTGCGTTAGATATAATTTCTGGTCTCGTGTCCTTTTTTGTCGTTGGCTTAGGTGGAGTTGTTATTGGCTTCATCTGGGCAGTACTGATAAGTTTAATAACCAAGTAATAAGCCAAACTAAAACAATGCAGAAATTGCAACGTGTCATTTACTAGATGGACAAGTCATGTACCTATTTTGGAACCTCTATTCGTATTTGCAATGGCATACAGTGCTTATCTTTCTGCGGAAATGTTTCATCTATCAGGAATACTTGCGTAAGTTGAAATTTTTTCATATTTGCCTAATTTATACACGAAAAAGAATTTATTATTCTTTACACAATCAATAAATAAAAATAATATGTTTCGCGGAAAATGAAATAAAGCAAAATTCAATACAATAAACAAAGTAGATTTATTAATTGTAAGCAGGAAAGCGCAATTGAACACGTTAACAAATGCATATAAACATTTTAAAATAGAATAATAAATTTTATTGTGTGAATTTTATTATATGTAAGTACTAAAAAGGTACAATAAAACGGATTATTTATTATAATATAAAAGCTTGGTAATGGTAATAAACCGGTGATTAATTTGTACAAGTGAATTTACTTTGAATTTTGCTTGCCTAATTCAGCTCAGACTGATTTTATAGCTTTTATCCATACGGAGCCATCGTCCTTTTATAGGCTAATTTTTCTGCTTTTATAATGCTTTCTCTGGAAAATAAATTTAACAAAACCGATACTTGAGAATAAAACAAAAACATTTATTATTACAATTATTTGAAGAAATCAATCTTTAAACAGCATTATTATAGCATTATAATGTTTTGAAAATGAATGCCAATTTTTGTGGATCTTAAATTGTATCGATTGCAAATGTTGAATAGTTGTCTAAAATTTAAAAAAGAAAAATTTTACATCACAACAAAATTCAGTTTGTTGTATTTATTATTAATCATTTAACCATAAATATTTCTATTATTATATTAATTTCTTTTTTGTTGATCCCCAACAACAAGCTGAAGTTCACTGATTTTAAAATAAGCTGAAGCTCTAAAAATTATACATTTCTCTCATCTGCATAAACGATTATATAAACATTTTACGGCATGGATTTGTTGTTGGCTTTTCAATGCGTTTGGATTGCAAATCATGAGAATACTGTGGCTGATTTGTTCCAAAATAAACTTGCTTACATTTTTGGATTTGATTTTGAAATTCATTTAAAAAAAAATTCAATTTTAGAATTGTCTTTTGTGGTATTTCAATGAAGCAGTACGTTGAAGGAAATGTTTCTGAAAAGTCGCAAACTACAGTTCAGTACTTTCTAAAAATGCTCAGTTCTAGTTCAGAAACGGTAATATTCATGTTTCTTGGACTTTCAACTGTAAGCACCTACCATCAGTGGGATACGGCATTCATTGCGTTGACAATATTCTTCTGTCTTGTCTATCGAACTATAGGTAACAACAACAACAACAATAATAATAATAATAAAGCAAATTTCAAACCATTCAGTATTGGTTAAAAATATGCAGGAATAAATTTTCAGGTGTTGTCCTACAAACCTTTTTTATCAACAAATTTCGCATTGAAAAGTTAAATACCGTTGATCAATTTATCATGGCATACGGTGGCTTACGCGGTGCAATTGCTTATGGCTTAGTGACAGCACTGGATGAGAAACTTATCCCAGCAAAACAAATTTTTGTCACTACGACAATAGTGGTAATATTCTTCACGGTGTTCTTACAAGGCATGACCATAAAGCCATTGGTCAACTTTTTGAAAGTGAAAAGACAAGAAAAGCATGACAAAACTCTACATGAACAAATGACTGATCGCGTATGCATTTTATTTTATTTTATTTTTAAATTTAATTCTTCTATATTTGAATATTGGGAAAATTATTTCTCAAAATATGACGAAAAAAGCATTTCTTTTAAACTTTTCAAGCAGTACTTTTAGTAATGAATATAATTCTATAGTTAAAAAAATGAAATAATTTAGCTGCTGGATCACATATGCTCAGGAATAGAAGATATATGCGGATTAAGGGGTCACCACTCCATTCGTGATAAGTAAATTTCCATTATAAAATCTTTAATCATAATCTACGCATAATTTTGATCTTTGAATAGATATGAATATTATAATACAAAATATTTGAAACCTCTACTGATGCGTGATGCACCGAAAACAGTCAATACAGAAATTGTCGACTTGTTCACGCAAATAAATCTCAAAGAAGCCATGGATCATTGGGCAAGGTTTGGCAATTTTCCATTGCCATCCGATGGTTCACTTTCTGCGCTCATTCGAAATTATTCGCTTCAAAACGCAACGTAAATTTTCCTTTTATATTTTTAAAAATTTCCAACTACTTCAAAATATGAATAAATAAACATACATACATACACACATACATGTATGTATAATAGAATGTTTTAGTGATTTTTCAAATGAACAAAATGCGGATGCAAAACCAGTACTAGATATGAATATATTTGAAAGTCAGTCGAATAAAATGGTTGAACATCAGTCAAATCATCATCGAACTTTGCACGACAAAAAGCACAGACACTGCTACAAGGATAAAACCAATGCCGCAGCCACAGTATGCCAGACGTGCAAAAAATATTTGCTTTCCTGTTCGTCTTTTTTTGCAGTTTATTTTCATTTCAGTCGTCTGTACAAGAGAGCAAAGAAATTACGTACGACGAAAATTTGCCTGTTCGTTCTTTGCGAAATATTCCATCCAAGCCGATTATATCTTACAAATATGGAAATGATGCCAATCATTCAAAAAAGCGTGTCGCATTTTATGAAAAAGCCAACAACGGTATGTAAATTGTACATCTTACAGTTGTATTTATAACTTATTTTGTAATGCTCCAACATTTGCTTTTTGTCTAATATTACACCGCTTCAAAGTCAGTCATAAGGGGATGTTTATTCAAAGGAGTAGATGATTATTCAGAATCTATAATGAATTGCATGCTACTATTCAATATGCCAGTGAGTGTGAATTATTTTCAACTGTACAGTTGAATATTATTTGTATTTCAGATTCCACCGATTCTCTGACAAGTTACTTTTCCTGTGGCAGACAAGGTAAATTTTGTATTAGCTCAAAAATAACAATAAATTTGCATTATAATGCAAAGGATCAACTTCATGCAAGACTATATTCTGTATTGGCAGGTCCAAAAAAAGGAGGCATAACGCTCACGGAAAAAGAGCTACCGTGGAAATCATCCAACAACGATCTGCTTCCTGTAGTCGACGAAACGGCAAGAGATGATAATGATGATCGAATTGCAACCGTTGCAACTTCCAAAATTAATCAGTCGATAAATTTCAACCAGGTGCCGCGGATATCACCGATGCCTTCAGTGCCGGCTCGTCGGTGGAATTTGAACAGCGTCAAAGAAGAGACAAAAACTGATGAACGAACTTGATGTTGAGAAAAATAAGGAATAACCACTCCCATATCCAAGCGGGGCAAAAAAGAAGTAAAATAATGTTTAATAAATTGTTCATATTTTCCCATATGCAGCCGAAAATTAAAAGCAACAACAGTAAATTAAGCATCATTATATAGATATATAGTTGATTGGAATTTCAAAATGTTCAGGCTTATAATAATAGAAGAAGAAAAGAATTTGTTTCGAAATAGTTCATCATTAGCTTAACAGCTAACGTTCATTCTTTCAAGTGACATTTGAAACGTATTCAGCAAAAAAAGCTGTCCATCAAAAAGGCTAATATTTGAAAAAGAGTACGATAAATTGTAAAATGTTTAACTTGAAAACTATAACTTGCTGCATGATGAATAAGCCAGTTGTTTGAAATAATCTGATATGGTGAAAATGGTCATTAATCAATTTTAATCACCAATTTTCCACTTGGCGGAATTTTTAAGATAAAGATTTATAATATACGTACTAATTAATAGATTTAATTTTTGAAAAAAATTAATAAATGATAACTATCTTCAGTATTATAGAATTGAACGTTTCTCAGTCGATCATCATAATTTATCATAATAAACTGCTCACGGGCAAGCAGCAGCGTTGGGATGTTGAATTTATTTTCAACTGCAGAACAATATAATTTTTTTATTGTCAATAATCACAGTTATAGATCAAAAAAAAATCTTGCCACTAAAACTCCACACACAAATATTCTATTATATTGGAAGTAAAAATTTTTCCTATTCTACAAAGCATATTGTTCTACTTAGAAGAAACAATTTGTCGTCATCGTCGTTACTTATCAAATTCGTCATCAAATCAGCTTACAAAATATTGCTTAAACAAACAAACGGAAAAGACTTTTTCAAATTGCATATATTTTCATAGCAATATTATTAAAATGATTCCCTCCTGCCCCAATTGGAAAATTTTTTGTAAAATGAGAATACAACCACCATATCAAATTTGATTTGAGTCAATTTGATTGACTTTCAAGTACTAAAATTAAAATGAGCATTTTTCTTTTGTTTGGTAGATTTTGCAAAAATGGAATATAAAAAGACATTCAACTTAGTTTATTACCATGCTACGATGAAAAGTTAAGAAGATTTTATTTAAATAAAAAAGGATGAAGAAAATGAAAATGAAACATAATTCAATTTTATATTCATTTTACCTATACCGGTGAATGCGTTTCTTCCTCGTTTTTCACTTTTGCACGGTTGAATTGAACAGTGTTGTTTACTTTTGTTGTAAAGTTGAATAAACAATGCAAGCAGAAATGGAACAACGACTTCGACAAATAAATAACAAACAATTATGCAAATTAGTATATGGTTTTAGAAAAGATTTTCAGGTTTGAAGAAGAGAACAATCGTTGGATTTTGCTCAGTTGCGGAACAATGAAAAATAAATTGAAATAAAATTCAATGATTCATTGGTACATTGTTTATCGGCGGTCGTTTTCATCCACTTTTCAATCAATTGAAGAAAATGTGCTTGACAAATTATCGTCGGCCTGTAGACGACGTCTACGGCGCGTTTGCAGAACAAAAAAGAACCATTTATTAACGCTCCTTTTGATGTCTGATAATTATGATCCTACGCTTCTATTGAAATTGGTGAACATTTTTAAAGCATAATTTACACGTCACCGTCGGTTGCAAAATTTTGCAAAAACAGCAGCTGGACTTGGAAATTGCTCAAACAAATTTCCATTTGTGCATAATAATAATAATAATCATATTATCATTGATATTATGGATAATTTGTTCTGTTTTGCAAAAATTATATAAAATTAAAAATGAAAACCATACCGAAAGGGTAAAATTGAACTGATATATGTATATATATATATGTATATTGTAAAAATTAATATTTATCTATTGAAAAGATATCACTTTTTCCGTGTACAATTCAATAATTCACTAAAAGCTGCAAACCTGTTTGCGATGACATTAGAGCCAGTAACATTTTATTTACATAACATAAACAGAAATATTGATTTTACGAAATTAATGTTTGCATAGTGCGACTGTTCAAAATTGTTTTGTTAATTCCAAATCACACGGTTTTCCATCACTGCAGCTTTTTGCATTTTATACCGAAAATTGTTCAAAAAGGACAACTTCCACTTTTTCAACTAAATTTTTTTCTTCTGTTATTACATCTATTATTATAATTTTTTTACTTCAAAACATATTTACAACATGATTTTTTTGTCGAAATCAATAATAAAATAAAGTTTGCATGTTGAAAGGGAAAAATTTGCAAAATATACCAGTGAAAGCAGGCGTTATTCGAAGAGCCTTTTTGTCAATTCAGTATGAAGAAGTTGCCTTTGTGTGATCAACAGTGATTGGTTTACTTCTATCATCTGCTGGTATTCTATGTAAATGTATATATATACGTATATAATTGGCACCGCCATGTGCAACATACAATTTAAAAAAGCTATAAAGCTTATGCTGCATGGCGAAAAAAGCAAAAATAATCGTGCTCAAAACCTGTCCCGTTGTGAGAAGCAGTGTAGTAGTTGGCAAAGCTTGTGCAATGCTATTTTCCATGCTATAAGATTTATGTTGAAAATGTTCCTTTGAATCTTATTTATATTTACGATTCATTTGTTACTAGCTATGACATGAAATTATTTATCATCCTAAAATATTATTCATTACATTATATTAAATGAATATATATATATATATATATATTGTAAGTAATGCTTGCATTTTTCGTTAGTTCCTTTCATTTCTCTTAATTTGTTTTGTTTTTTACTTCAAAAACATCACATCTACGTGTATTTTATATTTTATGTTACATTTATAATTTCAATACTTGACTCTTGAAGCAGACAAAAAAACAAACATTAAAAATAAACACAAAAAACAGCAAGCTAATTAAAAAAATGCTATTTTAAAATTTCAATCAAGCACAGACGTCAGTGATTTTTTTTCTTGGTTTTTGTTAGAGAAAATTAGTATTTCGCCAATTCATTTTTGAATTTTAAATAAATGATAACAATAGTGGAGCGAAAAATAAGCGATGGAATTGTTGTTACACTAAATGGCAGTGAAATTTTATTACTATTATTGTTTGTTTGTTCATTTTTTATGAAATATATTTATTTATTTTAACAATTTATTAGCATGATGATGAACGTAGAAATCATTTGATCTATTCAAATGTTCAAATCAGCAAAAAGCTTCAAAAAGCATATTTATCATCTATCCTGTAAGTAAATAGATGATAACAAAACAACATTAAATGAAAAACAATTCATTATCTTATGTTTGCTTTTATAAATGTGCAAACTAATAGTTCAATAAGCATTTCGAACAGCTACTCTTGTGCAGCTTCCCCAATTCTATGCGCTTCTTTCAAACTTTTCTTGCTAATAAAAAACACTTTGTCCACCTACACACTAATAAATCGACATATTTTCCTTAAACAACGAACAAAGCATTACATCGCTTATTACATTGAAGTTGTGAGTATTTATTTATTTATTTATTTTGATAATATTTGTTATTAATTATGAAAGTTATTATCGATTCTTGCGCCCCCCCCCCTCTCTCTCTCTCTGTTCAACAATTGTATTTATAGCTTTTCAAGAAAAGTTATTCAATTATAATTTTAAATTAAAATTCAAACCAAAAAAATAATAATTTTTTCTTTTTTGAAATATCCAATTGTATTATTATTTGTCAGTGATCGGTTTGAATGAATAAATGTATGAATAATACCGTTTTCTTATTGTCCTTCTATACTTCTTCACCGACCGCTTTTTCTGATCAAGTTACCTTAAAAGAGTCGTCATTGGGGGGAGGCATTTTGCAAATATTTACCCACTGATGCCAAAAATGTTCCACACACATGGAAGGCAACCACTTTCTTTTCATCGCAACTTGCTCCTCTCCATCATGAATTTATTCATCACACTGAACAACATTATTCATCAGGTTGAGCAAAAAGAAAAAACCAAGCATACATTAAAAAAATATGCATATTTTTTATATTGCCAATTTATGTTGTTGATACTTGTAAAAGGTGAGTTTGTTTAGCAAATTGATTTTCAAAATTTCTCCTCTCTTGCTTCGTGTATTAATATTTAAAAAGTAGGAAAGAATTTATCATTTTATTTTTCCATGATGACAATTGAACAAATTTATTGAAATTAAAAATATAAAAGCATCCATATTTATTTATTTATTTATTTATCATCCTTTAATGAATATCTCATACCAATGTTTGTATAGTGATATTTGTTTGGATATTGGTAGCTTTGATAGTTTGTTATTGATGATTTTGCCCCGGCTTTGCGATAAATTTCCAATAAACGGGCGATGTCAATTATTCCAATTTTTAATCATATTATATTATAAATTACGTTAACATTATCTTTACTAATATAGCATGGCCGAATCTTTTGTGAAACCGAAACTAATCAAGCAACCCGTAATTATTCAGTTAACCATAAAATAAGATCATGAAATTTAATTACTCTTTTCTTATATTTATCTTCAATATGTTATTTGAACTTCAAATCTTATGGTAATTCTTCTGGGCGCTTTTTCCATTTATTTTCCGCTCGTCACATCTTCATCACTTGCATTCTTTTGCAAATTTTCAAACTTCAAAAAAAAACGAAAAAATTTTTTTTCAAATAATTATAAATAAATAAATATCAGTTTATTTAATTTCTGAGCAAACAAAAAATTGAAAAGAAAATTATTTGTTTTAATTACTTACATTTAAAAAGTGGGATATAATTGTTGCTCATTTTCAACTGAATTTTACGATCAAATATTATTTTCTTTTCAATCCGTCTATTTATGCTTTTCTGAAGTTAATAATGATTCATAAGAATAAATTTATAAACAATTCAACAAACTGTGTACATTTTGATCAATTGATGCATATTAAACAACAAAACTGTGCCCTGTTGCTGGTAATTTTATATTTGCTATCGTCACAGCAGTAAGCTGCTACATTTATCACTTTTCTCACCGTGCACTGCAGTTGGGCAAAATTTAAATACTGACCGAATTATTGAATCGAATTCAAGTAAATATTACAATGATTATCACATTTATTATTATTATTATTATTGCTTATCAAAAAGTGATCATCACTGCTTATTTTTCAATGTATACAATTGAAACGGGCATTTGCATGCAAATGCACTCGGTAAGAGTGTCTTTTTTGCACAGTATCAACTGTTTGCAGAATAAATTATGAAAATTTCACGTTTAGTAATTATCAAAAATTGGACAAAAGAATTTGTACAAAATACTTTTCTCCATGCATCGATAATTGCAAAATTTCAAAAAGAGCAGTTCATAAATTGCACTTACAATAAGGAAATGGATTAATTTTAATAAAAATTTGATATTCATGAAAATTTGTTTGAAAAATTATCCCCCTCCCCCCTACATAAGCAGGTAGTTTGATTTCATTAACATTTTTTTTATTTTAGTTTGTTTTCTCGATTTTCTTATTCACATTGCTTATGGCTGCTTAGCTGACTTATCCAATAAATTCTTCCATTCAATGCAACACAAAATAATTTCCAAAGAGGTTTATCAATTGATCAATCATTCACAGTTTCATCAACTTTTACATTGCCAATTCAACAGCGCCACTGAATGGGACAGTTGGTATTCTATGAAACATAACAAAAATTCTGATATGCATAATTTTTGACAAAAAATTTCTCCTCATCGCATAAATAATAAATTAATAATTCAAAATTGTAAAAAGTAAATGTTTTGACTTTATCTATCTAATCTCCACTGATCACTCTCACCACCTTTCTGTTTAGTGTCATTCAAATTTGCATCATGTCTGTACACCTGATATCAACAGTCTACCACCAGTAGAACAACAGCAGACTGTACCTTGCAATTATTAATTATTAATAATAAAATTATTATATTATGAACGAAAAAATTATTATAAACAAATGTGAAACATATAAAAACAAACAACAAACTAGACAGTCGTACAATTTCGACATGATTAATTTCGAAGCTTGTATTAGTGTTCGCTCAATTATTCTTTATGAGATAAGACATTTTTGAAGCCTTTAACACTCGAAAAACTAAATTTTTATTGATTTAAGCCTTTTCACGTTCGTTATTAAATTAGCTTTTACATTTAAAGGAATATAATTTACGTTATTTTCAGTTACGTCCATTTTCGCCGAAGCATCTATCCGCTTATTAGAAAACGGTAGCAAATTCAAATGATCAAGTCAAAGTGACAATGTCAATATTGAAACAGTGCCAAACACTTGGCCACTTTTATTCATTCAAAGACAGTCATCATTTCCCATCCAGTAAGTCATGCACATTTTCCAAATTTATGCCTTTTTCTTTTGTAAAAGTAGAACAGCAATTATAATTTTGAACCAAATTTGCATATTAATGCGAGGTGACCCAAATGCGCATTGCACTTTTCATCCGAGCAAGCCTAATTCTGTAGTGTGATTAGAAAAGTTGAAAAGGGAAATTTTAAATTTTCACTAAAATTAAATCTACTCCACGTTCGTGTGCAGCAGAAGTGTTGCAGTTCCACTGATTACAATACGAGTTTATGTTGCATTTTTATGCCAAGTATTTTATTCAAATAGAGTTTAATTTTTTTTTGAACTTTAATTTCTGCTCCAATTTTTGTAGTACATGAATTTGTATGAATCATCTTTACAAATATCGCTGTTTGTTTTTTTTTCAACCAAAATTTCCATATCATACAATGAGTAGTAGTAGTAGTAGTAGATCGTGTATACAAATCAGAGATTCTCAACATCATGTTTTACATTCATCGAATTCAATGCTCATGAATCACTGTGAATCATAAAGCTGCTTTAATGCTTTGAAACAAACAATGATACACGGTTTTCGAAATTTTCCCTTTCCCAATGTTGACTTTTGGAAAACTGCCCACATACTTACTCCACTGCAATTCAAATGTACTGCGTGAAAAGTTTTATTTAAAAATTAAAAAATTATCACCATCCACCAATGATTAGCATATTGTCAAACAATTTCAACACTGATGCACTTGAAATACTATTTTCAAACGTTACATCACTTACCACTGATTTGACAAGTCTCATTCGTCAATGAATAAAGTTTGCACAAACTCTTACAGTAATACTATTTTTAAATACTTTATTTCTGGATACGATGCTTCTGTATTTCGCTTGAAATGATTCAACTGTTAACTGTTATAAATTTAAACAAACTTTTCCATCACAAATTGCATCAATTGAATAAATAGTAAAATTATTCATTTTCTGATTCGATATTTGTCAAAATTTCAACCGACCATGCAAAAGTTGAAAAGTTTTGTATTTAATTCAAAGCACCTTTACTCAATTCCAATGCAATCAATCAAGACCCCGTTGAACTGTATACTTTTACAATGAGAGCAAAATTGTTTGATAATTGATTAAAATGATTATGAACAATCATATTTGCATTTATTTCAATGCGTTATGTTTCGGATTTTTTCCCATTTCTACAACTCCACAGATGATAATGATGAAACAAGAGAAATGAATTTATTGTATTTTATTCTTGATACAGTTCTATAAAATGTAGAATTTTTTTTCCTTTTGATTAATCGATAGCCATTTTTCATCATTATCTTATCGTTCGGTGGTTTATTTGCTTTTGCTGACTTTTTATAAAGCGTATATGATGTGGAATATGGACGCAATGTCAAGAACATTATCTGTTGTAATATTGAATTTTCGGGCGGAAACAAACAACAGCTATCTTATTGTTGGCAAATAAATATTTTCTCCTCTCCTATGCCAGCACGCAAGTTGAACAATGAATTATACGATTCGATTAATAATAAAGTGGATAAATTATTTTTTTTTTGAAAAAAATTTTTTTGAAAGACGACAATTTTCTGCCCTGATATTAGATGCAGCATATGTTGTGCTCGTATAAAAAGTGAAGAATGAAATGGAAAAAGTACACCAACGTCGCGGGATTTGTAAATTGTCCTTTTTGCAGTGGATTGGATGTAAATGATGGGGGGGAAAATTTTAAAATATGAGTCATTGTAGGCATAAGTTGATGTCGGTGTTCAGTGGAAAAGTGCATTTCCTTATTGTCGTTTTGCGAGCCGCCGCCGACTTAGATCAATACCAACGCTGCAGCACTTTGTTCATTGGATTTTCATTTTATTTCATGTCAAATTGACTCCGCTTTGTAATTAATCATAACTCACAGTGATCAGCACGTTCAGTATTGAAATAAAAATGCGCCGATCATGACGACGCGTTGCTCCTTTTCCACGACCCTCTTGCATATATGTTGGCCGGGATCAATTTGGAAATTCCACGACAAAAAGCCGGCATCTGCCATCAGTCAGTCAGTCGGTGGTCGTCATCTAGTCTGAACTGTATGAAGGGGAAGAATTTTTATTGTCGAACGATCGATCAATAATTTATTTCCCTTTTTGCAAAATTGATTTGCTGATTAAAAGCAAATACAAAAATTGTACGGGGAAAATTTCAAAATTATCCCGCATCACAAGTGTGGAGAAATCTGTACCAACAACAACGAGAATATGCTCCAAGAGGGAACCTTTTGTACTTGGGATGATTTGTCAGTTAAGTTCAAAAATTGCAATCTACCAGTTGGGAATTTTGCAATGTTTGCTTCGTATATTTTCTGATACAAAAAGTATCATTTATTGAAGCAGCGTGATTATAGTGAAATGATCATGCTGAATGTGTCGATGAGAAAGCAGACCACGACCACGACCACGACGACCACCACCACCACCGGTCAGGAGGTTCACAATCAATTCGTCAGATTAATCGACGGCGACCCTGGCGCAAAGCTTTGTTCCGCTTAATGCGAGGATCTTGACATTAAATTACATTTCTGCGTAATAACGCCGGCCCAACGTTATTGAATATGTTTCAGTATTAAATCTCTCACCCGGGTGAGCAGTAGTATTTCGCCTGTCCCAATGATTCAACTGGTCCAAAATGGCCTCTGTCGTTGAACAGTGAATTCTTCTGCCCGGTGCACCATTCCTCGGTGACCATATCTCCAAGGTATCTTCTGTCCCGCGGTTCGATGGACCATTTTCTCGGGCCTTGCCCCACCCCACTTGTACAATTCTTATTCTTCTTCCTCCCTGCCTGCCTGCCTCTTCTTCTCGGCCAGCGCTTCAATTTCGATTCCACACAGCCGTAACGAAATTATTATTAAATTTGCGCAAATTCCTGACGCGGCCATTACGTCCCTGTGTCGATACTTGCGGTGTAATTATTTTTCGTCGCGAGTATGCTTCACTTATTAAATTTCGGCTAAGGCTGCTTGTTTTTGCTCGGTGCCAGTACATTTTGGAACAATTGAATTTCAGAGTCGACCACCGACCGCCGTAAACCATTATCACCGCTTCTGCTATGCACTACTTTGCCAACGTCGTCCCCACTTGGTTCTCTGGTTCCACATTCAATCCACACGCGCATATATGCTGATTTTTCTATTTCTTTCTCTTCTGCCAAATTCCATCAATTATTATTACATCAGTTTTGCTACCAGAAAAATTACTCTGCCATTTTTGTCCAAATGATTATTATTCTCTCTTTTATATTCATATAAATATATATGTGTGTGCATGTATTTCTGAAATTAACATAAAAAAGAACACTGGCTCCATTGCAAACACCGACACTGTGCTACACAAGCTACTTCAAATCCCGGTAAACTGTTCATGCTTTTTACTTGTTTACGTTTGTTTGTCGGTCGAATGTTCAACTTCTTCCACTGTGCAGATTCATTTTATTAAATGAAAGCAAAATTTCATATTCAACAAAGTAATGAACGCGCCTATTTTATTCCCAAATTAGTTTAGAACTTCATGCCATACCAATTATTCATTACATCTGTTTATAAAAGCAGCTTCAATATAAACCTTATTACAATGATAATCGATATGGGTCAATTGTGCTATGAGTATTTTAATTGGAAATTGGTTCTGATTTTTCCGCTTTTCGACTGCACTCTTCCAAAGTTAACTGGGGGAGGGGCCAATGGGCATTATTATTATTAATTTATTGAAACAAAAATCTAAAGAAAGCTTATGGAATTATAAATATTTACTTCGATTCAATATTACATGTTTCTCTTTTTGTTTTCCTCCACCACAGCCCATATGATGCTTTAGCGCTGCACACATGCAAACGTATACATTTTGTATAGAAAAGTTAAATAAATGACAAAAAATTCCAATGATTCTACAATTTACCAGTATCGATCAATATGTTTCATGCAAATAATCTCTTATTGTTATACCAACTTTGCAAACGTTGATTATTTCTAATCTTATCACCAACGAGGTAGATGATAATACAATATAGATATATAATCAAAAAAAATTATGAATTTCATGTTAAAATTATCAACCCTAATTTGAAATGGTAGGCTTTTTCCTGCAAAAGTGATGTGCAAGATGCAAGTGATCTGCAAAACAAAAATAAACGAATAAGTTGATAAACAGTTATTGTGAATCTGTTGTCAAGATTGAAAATTTTCACTTAAGCAGGGTTAATTTATTGTAAAATTTATCTTTTGCAATAATGCTGTGATTTATTATTAAATATTTATTTTTATCAGTGACGTCTGTCCTTATATGATGATTGACGGCACTATTTATTTCTATAATAATGAAGATTTATTTAAAGTTACATTAGGTGAAGCTTTTCAATGACACAAATGATGTCGTCATAAGTTGCCTGCTCATTATTTGTAAGAACGAACAAATTTTTCACACGTACTGCAAGGGAGAAAAAAAAAATATTTTTTTTTCTTTGAAAAGTTTTAAACTGTAAATAAAAACACGATCAATTGATACGTTTTATCATTATTATTGTCATATTAATTTTATACTACTTGAATAATATTAAAATTGATGAGAAATTTTAAATTGAAACAAAAAGAAAATATATTGAATGAATTATAAAAGGTTTATTTTATGTTGCTATGAGAAACAAAAAAAGTCCATTTCTGACAATGCTGAACAAAAGTATTTGATTGCTATACAAGAGAATAAAATGTTCGCAAGCAGCTCATCTTGTAATAATTGCATTGCTTTGAAATTTATAACCGTTTCACAATTGAAGCGACAATAAATTATGCAAAATACGTTTTGATATTTCCACGATTGCGTAGTTAATAAATTTCTCTAATGAGAAAGGTTTTGATTTATGCAATCGAATATTTGTTTTCTGTCAATTTTGTCCCCCATTTTTCCATTCTCCTTTTGATAATTTAAAATTTAAATATCTCTCATATATACATATATATATAGAAGAAAAAAGAACACTGTTCACGAAAAAGAACAAAAAGTGCAATTGATTTCATATTTTTTCCAAATGCAACACTGGCAAAAAAAGCACATTATAAGAGCATATTTCGAATTGAATTTTTCCCCCAATTTTCGATCAATCAATTTCCGCTATAAAATAAACATGTTGCCATTCATAAAATGAACTTGAACTTTCTCCACACTAGGCTAGCTTTTGAGACGAAAGAAAAAAAAATTATCGTCGGATCATGCGAGAAAAAGTGGCAAAAATTACGATGATTTCAAAAATTACTACCAAAAAAAAAGTATACGCATAAAATATGGAACGAGTTTCCAACAAAGAGAACAAAAATATAATTAATAAAAATTTTCTTCTTACCGGAAAAAATACGAATTACAATAAGTTTGTGAAAATGTAGCATTTGAATTTTTTGAAAAGAAACTTTCAAACACCCGATTGTTCAGTTCGTTGTAATTTGAAATTGTATAAAAACGGTTACTGTAAAAAAAGTTGTACGACCTAATTTTTTAAAGGAAAATTAAGATGGAATCTCATGTTCAGCGTGTTGGATTAGGTTGGATTTTGTGTTGAAGTGTTGAAATTTATTTTACATTTTGTTTTTTTTGTATTAATTTTTTAAAAATACATGTATGCAAATTTGATCAAATATTTGCATGGAGAGAAATGTCGGTTCTATTCTTGCGTCAATTGGCGAAACAAGTTGAACATTTGGTTTATTTAATAATGCATGATTCAGATCAGCGTAGCGGCAGATGAACACGCCGGCATTATTATCCTAATTAGGAGGTCAATATCAGTCTCGCAAGGTTTATCTACTGTTGTGATCATATTGATCAAGGCAGATTTTGGACGGCCACGGATTCAAACCTGCTGCCCTGTCCTGTCAACAATATCAAAAGGATCCCACTGAACATTAGCATAATATTCCAAATAATCGAGCAGTGTTCATTTCAATTGTTTAGATTATTTATATTTATTTATTTAAAATATCATTTCATGCAATCGTGCTTTGGATGTTGTCAGAAATTTGAAATCGGCACAGAGTTTTCTCGAACAGAGATAAGCGTCCGTTTGAAATTGCATTATTAAAGAAACAATAAACGGGTTGAGTGGAAATTTATGGCGCACAAATTGAATTGAATATTCATTTTAATAGTAAATGCAAGTTGTCCCCTCACACGTTCCGACTAGGTAAACAGATGTTGATGATGATGATTATTTTTTTTATAAAAGAGTAATTTCTTTTTTTCTCTGTGTGTGTATAGCATATGGGATATTTATTAAAAAATGAAATATTTTCAAATTCAACACGCTCGTTGTTGCCAATAAAAGCGATTTATATTGCAAATTTTTTTTTGAAACATTCTAGTTTTATTTATTTTTGAAGAATAATAAATGACATTATACATTTATACTTGAATATTGAATAATGAATATTGTGGAAGAGAAAATTGTTTGAAACAATAAATAACAGTGAAAATGAATATGGAAATTGATTTGAATAAAAAAGCGAACAAATAGATCAGAATTTTTAGTGAAATTATAAATTTCTTAAAGTGAACATAAATTTTGATTAAAAAAAAGCAGAAGAAGAAAAATTTAGTAGAATAATTGTTTCTTTAACTTGAGTGAATACATTCATTCATCGCTCTAATTGTTCAATAAAAACTACAACTGGTTTATATATTTTCTTTGTTTTTTTTCTTTATGTATATATATATGTATGATAATTAAAAATTGATGTTTCAGACATTGAAATTTCAATTAATTACATTATTGATTGATTGTATTTTATTCTCCAGTTTTGCTCGTTTGATATTTGGAAAAAAAATACATGTATGTATGTATGTATGTATGTTATGCTTGATGTGCGCGTTGGTATAAATTATAAGAAAAAGATGATAAAAAGATGACGACAATACAGTAATAAGAGGACATAAATTTCATTATTGGCAGTTTTTGCATGTTCAAAAAATATTTCCATCCACCATTCACCAGTTTGTAGGAAAAATAACCTTGATTTTTGTTGGACAAGTTATTTTTTGACAAGTTTTAATCTGGACTGTTTGTTCAGTATGACAGTTGAAAACTGATTTTGAAGGTTTTAAAATAATCGCAATCGAAACAAACCACTGCTTAAAGCTTGTTGCAAATGGGAAAAAGTGATGCAAATTTGAGAAGAGAAAAAAACGAAACAAAAGCCAAAGCGGAAATAATTGAACAACAACGCTGCATTCAGGAAAACAATGACGACAGTTTATGCAAATTTTCTGTTTGTTTGTTTGCGTTTGTTGGGATTAAACAATGACGTGGAAATTGGTTTTTATTCTTCGAAGCAAAATATACAGTCGAAATAAGTGAGTCATTTCGTTTTGATTTTTTCAAATTTAAATAAAATTTCAATTACACTCTCATTGCAGATTACTTTTAATAAACAAATAGCACGGCAGACGCTTTCTTTTTTTTTCTTTTAAATTTTCCTTTTGTCGTATTATCATTTCGAACTGTTCACTTCAATTTCCCCATTTTTATTATGCACGTAATTTATTTGATTATATTTATCTGATTTATGGATGTCTTTTTTTTAGCATCAATTGCTTGATAACACATAAATAACAATAAAACATTTTCAAGCGATTGCCTTATTTTCTTTATTGGATTTCTTCATTTACACACACACACACACCACAGTGCTTTCTTTTTTGTTTTCATTTCATGCCCAAACGGATTTTTATTCCATTATTATCATTCTCTTATCATCGACAACCTAGAAATTATTCAAATTTCATTTTTATCCATTATTAATAAGAAAATTTGCATCATTTGCTTGTGATTGACCATTTTCGTGCTTAGTCATTCCATTCAATTCTTTTTCGGCTTAGTTTAACCGACTGACGTCATTTATTAATTTTGAAATTTATCACAAATAAACAGAAAAAAGGAAAGTCCGCAATATAAAACATATCCAATAATTGATCGTTTACTAAATATTAAATATAAATTATGTTATTTTGTAAAAAAAAGAAGTGAAATAGTTATTTTTTTCTTTTGTTTTTGTTCACCATCCGTCCGATCAGTGCGGCGGATAATGAGCATGGAACCAATCATACGGTAAATTTTGGTCATTTTCTGAAATCCAATTCATTTATTACAATTCAATTCATTCGGTCAAATAATTTTGCTTCTCCAATTAATAATTATTTTATTTTTATACATTCAAATCAAATTATCCATCTTGCAATCAATAAATTATTACAAGACAATTGTGATTCACTGTTGTGTTTGTTGTTTTTCAACAATCTCGGCAATGGATGTTACATTTCAACTTGTCAACAATGTCAGAAAAAATTTACATATTATTGAATGAAACCCATCTTTCTCGGATTTTTGTTGTTGTTTTCTTTTTAATTATTCATTTTAAAATCAAAAGCAGCGATTGGTTGATTTGTTGTTACGTGAATTGCGTTTAATAATTTGAGACAGTTGATTTGCAGTTTGAAAAAATTGGCAAAATTTCCACTGCCCGCACCAGTTACCAAATTTAATAAAATGTCGTCTCGTAGAAAGAGAGAGAGAGAAAATTATAGCATCGGGCACAATTAGTAGAGATGCTTTTTTTTTAATTACCAACATTTTGCAAAATTTCTTCCTACGACGTTACCAAAGCGGTAAGTTGTTTTCCTTTTTTTGTATGAAATGCATGATGAAATAATTTTAATATTTTCAATTATTAATTTTACACTTTTTCCATTGTTTTGCAAAAATTAGCATTCAACTGACGACCATTACGATGATGATAATCACAATGATCTTAGTTAGATGAGTGAGTGAGTTCAAAGCAGAGAAAGAGAGAGAAATTGAAAATTCTGATCTCATCAGTTATGATTGCCAATAAACAATGGGAAACAATTGTTATTTCCGTGATTTGAAATTATTGATAAATAAATTTAAAAAAATAATAATAATAAAATCGTCGGTCAGTTGTTGTTGTTGTTGGTCAAATTATTATTCAAAATTGTTTCCATTTCTGCTTGTGATGCAATTGAATGTGAAAAGCAAAGCAGAAAAGTCCATGTTTGAAAATGATGAATGAAATTTATGAGAAATTGCTTTCGTGCAATTTATGGATAAAAGCCAGACGTTTGAGCTATATTGGCGCGACAGGGGCAAAACTAAATATACATTAACGATAGCAGTAACAATTTATTACCTAGAAATGGCCGATACTTTATTGATAACGCAGACACACACGCATACATTTATACACAAATACTGCCTGCATATATATATATATATATATATATATTTATCTATGTATACATGCAAGGACACAGTTACCGGCGGAAGACGGTGAAAGTCAATTGAAAAACATTTCTTGTATTCGTATTCGTTTATTTGATTGTCAGGCTCATTAGTTATAATTAATAATAAATCATAATATTTTGTACGAATAATAATAATAATAATTTTTTGAAAAAAAAAACTCATAATTGTTGTTCATAAATTTAATTAATAATTGTTCGATTAAAATTTTTTCGATTCTGACGAGACGAAATGAATATTTTCCATTTTCTCTATGCTCTAATAATAAGAGAACCAAAAAAAAAGAAGAAGAAGAAGAAAATATTTTTCATTTTACTCCATTTTTCTTGCTTGAATTGCTTGTTGTTGAAAGCGTCGAACTAATTCACATTTTTTGACCCGATGATTTTTGTTGAACTAATTTTCCATACCAAAAAATTCACTGCATTCCAAAGCACAATATATGCATATCTGTCGGTCTGTATGTTTGTGCATGCGCGTGTGTAATAGCATTATTGTTGTTGTTGTTTTTTTGTTCTTTGACGATTGTTTCGAATTTTTAAACAAATCAATAACATATGTAAATTTTTGATATTTATTTTCAACTTTTACCGTAATCCAAATTGTACACAATTGTATTATGACTGGAAAAGAAAAAAAAAGAAAAAGATGATTTTTCCCTTTTCTTCTTTTCTTCTCTTTTCTTTTCTTTTTTGGACAATCACGTTCCGACGAATTGAATTAATTTTCATTTCCCAAATTTGAAATATTCCAAAAAAAAAATAATGAAACAATAAAAATAGTTTGATGAACAATTTGTCCGGTTTGAATTGGAGACAATATTTTTTGGCCCTAATTTTCAAAAAAGAAAAACTTTTTTCCTTACTTTCCAAGTAAGTTATTATTATTATTATTGTAATTTTTTTCGAATTATATATATTTATTTATTTATTTTTGTGTTGTTGCGATCGTTCAGATTTTTGAAAACTTTTTACACTACAGGCAGAGCAAGAGGAGAACGGGGATCGCTTCTTTATTCAAATTTTTTCCAAAACCGGTTTTGTTTTGTTTCTTTTCGCAAAATGCTGTCTGGTCAATTGAACACAGACAGTAAGTAAGTCTAGACGTCGTCGACCATTTGTTTTTTCTTCGAAATTTCTCAAATTATTAAACATAATTTTTCCACGACAACTGTCCAATGGACGACCGCTGACCAATGGCCTTCTTGCTGCTTGCATCAGGTATTGGTCACGATGTCAGCTTGGTCGTGGTGTGCAGCTGGGTGTTAGTAGGTTGCTTTTTCGAGAAAAGCGGCTCTTACCGTTTGATGTTGCCGCAATCGATAAAAAAAGTATCACTGAGCAAGAAGTTAATGAAAACCTGCGCGACAAACGGCGCGCTTAATCACGGATGGTTTGGCGTCCCATATGCCGTTTTCAACGCATAAATGTCCCCTCTAGATGGTTTAATTAAAAAACCTCCCCAATAATAATAATAATAATAATAATAGCAACAACAAAAGAATATTTATGAAAAAATAATAATTTTTTACGACTTTCTTTTTTATTGTTCTCTTATTGAATAATTGGAAAATGGAAAATTATACCAAGCTTGTTGTTGGTGTTCTTTTATCCTCATTTAACAATTATGAATATTTTTTCTTCTCTTTTTCAATTTATCTTGCTTTGTTACTTTTTTGATGAACGACGATCGGCAAATAAAAATTTCTTCAAAATGACAACGCTGATAATTTTTTTCCTTCCTTTCTAATGATAATTTACTGCTCTCACCAATCAAAGCAAGCAAAACAACCAATCAAACTGCTGTTGTTGTTTCGAAATTTGAATAATGTAACAAATTATTAATTTTTTCGTGTGTTTTTTGGTAACTGGTCAGTGAAGGTCGTAATTTTTCCATCATAGCAACGGTTCAAACTGACCGGTATATTTCGTCTTGTCCGATTTTTCGAGGCTGTACAATTTTGCATTTATCCCAGTTGAAATATCTTTTTTTTTGTTTTCATTTTCCACACAAATTTCGACAATTTGCATCATCCAACTTGCATGTCCAGTAGCATTAGTTTGTTTTTGATTGAATAAATTGTATAATATTTCAAATAAAATATAAATAAATATACATATATCTATATGTAAGTATTTAAATAAAAAACAAAATCAACGTTGATGACAAATTCTCTCTTTTAGTCAATAAGAATAGGAACGACTATAATTTGACGTACGTCAGTGACCAGTCAGGGCGCTCGATCCGCCCTGAACAGTTTCTGCCAATCATTGGACGAAAAGCTGATTGCTGGTGGTGGCGCTCCAATCGCTCTTTGCTCACTTCTCTCCTGTCTCTTATATAGATAGCATTTGGTTTTTTTACGGCCGTCGAATCACACGTACACTAAAACTGGAACTACACACTGAACTATCTGCGAGGCTTGTCATCGGTCTCTTCAAGCCATCTATTATATTCTAATTTTCGACCACGACGACGGTATATATCCATCTTCTGCTACTTCATCATCATCATCTTCTTCTTCTTCTTCTTCCTTGTCCATTTGAATTTGTATTTTCAACGACAACGAACAATTTTGCATTCTTACCGGGGCGCGTTTTGCAATTTCACACATCACTATCCACCCAAACCATCTTACTTTATTATCTTGTTTAATAGTTTAATTTTTACAGTTTCACTTTTTCAGCTCACTCTACACGCCAACTCATCCATCCACTCAACCAACCAACCAACTAACCTCTTCTTCTTCAAGTCTTCATCTCATTGGACAGTCCAGTTGAGAGTGGACAGACAGCTCGAAGAGCAAGCAGCTCGGCTACGTTGACCATGGCCAGTGCCCAGCAGTCCGGCTCGGCCGGTGAATCTCTGCCGACCGGAGGCCGACGCAAGCAGCACTGTCCACGTCGTATTGTCACCAACGACGACGACGACGACGACGACATTGTTGTTGGTGGTGGTGAAGCTCTTCACGTTCATCAGCAGCAGCAGCAACGACAAAATGGTAATTTATTTCCAATTCAATTTAAATAACAACAGAAATAAGTAAAAATTAAGGGAATTTTATCCAATTTTTGGATCTGTTATTCCATTACAGGAGTTAATTGAAATTCTCATCATCCTCCTCTTCACATTCATATTCATATTCATACAATAGTACATTGAGGCAGTAGATTTTGTTTGTTTGTTTGTTTTCTGAAATTCTCATCAATCAAAACCAATTTTATACCACTCGCACGTGTCATGGGGTTGACGGATAACAGTATTATTATTATTATTATTATTGCTTGCCTTTTTCGCCATACAGATAGATAGATGAACCGGCGGATGGTGGTGGGTCGTATATAGATGGAGATGGATTGTAGAATTGATGATACATTCGCCCTAACGGCCGTCGTAAATGTCCACCGCGAATCTCATTTTATAGCCCATTCGGCTTGTTTAATAAAAATGCACACGCTCTTGTCCAACCGACCCGATGACCACCACCACCACTGACCATTTTCATCGGCCTGCAGTTTGCATGCAATTTTCACTTTTCCATCCGAAAATGACACAAATAAATTTACAATAATATTTGATAAAAGTTCACACAGTTGTGTAAATTTTAAAAAATAATTTCATTTTTCTCTTCTCTTCTCTTCTCTTGTCTTATGCTTATTTCAATTGATGGGGAAATTTTTTCAACGGGAAGTATTTTCTGCTTTTCCTATGCTGCTGTTGCTGCTTCAGTTTGCTTTCCAGTTTTGCTTGCAAAATTTTATGATTGTTTAAATAAACTGCAAACAACCAAGCAGACAAGCGACCAAGCAAGCACCAAGGCCGCTAAAAAGTAATTATTAAAAAAAATTTTTTTTATAATTATTTTGCAAATCATTTACAACTTGCCCGTTGTATATTGAATAGTTGGGAAAGTTGCACATTTCATTCCCGGAAATATTACTAATCAAATCGATATCTCTGTCTGTGTCTGTATCTGTATCTGTATCTGTATGCATATACTTTACACACACTCTCTCTCGCTTACTCATGCACACAACATATATATATATGCATATGCATATGCATACGATGCCTGTACGTAACATGCACGTAGTTTTTTGTTTAAATTTCGAAATGATAAAATGGAATTTTTCTCCGACAAAATTATATAGAAAATAGCTTTTGATTTTATCAACTTTGTTTGTTATTAAAATGATTCATCCGCAATTTATTTACATTTGGGCTAGACCAGTTTCCTGAAAAAGACCTTCTGCATACGGACAGCCGTTGGCCGCAGATGATACATTCAGCTCTGCTTTTTGTACAATCATCGTTTTAGTTTATTTTTTTTTTGTTTTCCTTTTGTTATTCATCCTCTTCTCATGGCATGTTTCACATTTGTTTTTGTTGTAATTATCGATTTATGCCATTCACTTATTCACCAGTATTTATTTCTTTTTTTCTGTTTTGTACGGGATAAATTTTCAAATGATAATAATAATTGGGTGATCGGTTATTCGGGTTATGCTTTTTTGTCGAATGAAAATTGAAAAAATCTACTGTGGATTATTATGAAATTTAAAATTTCTTCTCGTCATTATTCTACAAGATGAATTTTTACAATTTGGAAAATTTTTGTATGATGATGAAATTTGTAGAATTATCGAGTCTTTGTGATCAGTTGTGTTATTTTTCTTTGCTTGATTCAACTGTATTCAAATTTACCATATTTGACAAATGGTGTAGTAGTAGTAGTAGTAGCAAGTAGATGATGATGATGATGTTGATTATGTTGATGATGATGTTGTTGTTGTTGTTGTGTTTGCTTTCGAAGCATTCTTCTAGGTAGCGTTGTATGTGTATATATGTGTGTGTATTTGCCTGAATTATTGACACTAGTTTTCGGGGATGAATTTTTAAATGACCAAGCTGAACACTCTGGGGTCGTTTGGCAGGCAGGCAGGCAGGCAATTTTGCTCATTTTGTCCAGCTTCAAGTTAGCTGTTGTGGTCTGTATTTTGCCAAAGACTGTCGTCTTGGTCGACCGTCACTTGACCGTCGACTGTAAACCGATCAGTTTATTAGTGACCATTCATCAGGGTCAATATTGACCGGTCGACTTTTCATATGCGCTCTTCCTGCGAGCGAGTTATTATTTATTATTTATTTCTTTTTTCTTTTTTCCTCAGCATTCGTTTGTCTCTTGGATTTTCTTTCCTCTTCATTTTGTGCAAACATACAGCTTGACGAAGCCGGTCACCCTGCTTCAATTACACACACACACACACACACACACACACACTTGTTCTCTTTTTCTGGCCCTCCTTCACCTTTTACATATATTATATATTTACATATTTATTTATATTTGGGTTTTTTTTCACTTCTCTTACTTACATTTTCTCTCTTCGATACTATTCGAATCAATTAAATTTCGAATTTGTTAAAAATTGAAAAAAAAATAATATACAAAATTTTAAATTTATTAATATTTTCAAAAAATTTACAAATCCATATCGTCAACTTAACTTTTGAAAGTACTGTAAAATTTGAATTATTCAAATTTTACAGTAATGAATATTTCTTTATTTGGAAACCTGTATGTCATTTTTCTTATCCGCGTTGACCAATCAAATCAGGATCCGTTGCATTTTGAACTAATCAGCTTAAGTAATCCATTATTGTGGACAAGTTGTCATTTTAATCAGTGCGCGCGTTGTCGTCGGTGGTTTGCCTTTTGCGCTTCTCTTGTACCGTTCGTCCGACTGGCTTACACGGCGCGTCTAGCTTTTTCTCTCTTTGTCTTTCCCCCCATTTGTGTGTCTGTTTCTTATTTCTCTTCTTCTTCTTCTTCTTTACCACTCTCTGATCGATTATTGGTATGCTAATTTCTACCATTTTTTATTCTGTGCATTGTTAATTTTTTTTAAAAATTATTTTTCAATTTTTTATACTTATTCAGCGTCCATTAATTCTATCACATTTGCAAAAAATATGTTCGGCAACCAGCAAGCTAACACATTTTTGGGTGAAAATAACAACGGTAACTAACTTTTCACTTATCACTGCACCTACACTTGCATGCACCCACATATATATATATATTTTATTTAATTTTTCCCAATAGTTAAAGTTCAATTTCTTCTGTTCATGTTTCGAATGATCCAAATTGCCATTAATATATTTTCGTGACGTTTTGGTCGATTATTAACTTACCAAAAGCAATTCAATTAACAATTCAATTTGCAATGCAATACAGATTTGTAATTTGTTTTCATAAAATTGCCTACTGCAACTAGAAAATGCATAGGAATCATTTCTCAATTTCACCAATATTCTTAGTAATTATTCCTTTATATATGTATATGTATATCTATGTGCGCATTTAAATTCATTTATTGACCAACTAATACTCTACTGTTCGTCGTCGTCGTCGTCGTCGTCGTCGTTGTTGTTGTTGTTGTGTTGCTTCAATCATTTATACAGATTTGAATTATTATTATTATTATTATTCCATTTAAACGATATGTTAATTTTAAAATTGCAAGCTTTGAAAAAGATATTTATGTTTTTTTCCTTGTTGTTTGTTTAAAGAAAAATCATTAATATTTAAAAATAAGGGAAAAAAATCCGATGATTCATTCGTTGTATTTGTAAGCTTTTAAATATTTGATGTTGAGAGAGAGAAAAAGTAAACAGAGAAAGTGTGAACTGTCGGATAAATGACGATGATAATGGTGGTGATGATGATGATAAATTTATGTATATTTGTTTGTTTGTTTGTTTATTTTCCATTGAAGATAATTTTAAAGTTGATTTAAAGATATTGGAGTTGTTCATTCGTGACCTTTTCACTGAACTGCACAAACAGAAGATGATGGGGTTTTTTTTCTCTCAATATTTTTCAAAACCTTGTTCTGGCTTGAATTTCTCATAGTTTGAAAAAATGCTTTATCTTTTTTGTCCTTTTCTTAAAAACTTCATCTAGTCGAATTTATTTCGAGAAATTTTTTTTTCACTTCCCCACTTTTCTCTTTCTCCTACATCCATACTTACATCTCTTCTTGCAACATGTTCTTCCATCATATAGTTCAGCTTTGATGGTTTGTTTCATTTTTTCTAATCGGCTATTTATAATAATAATAATTATTATTATTATTAGTATTATACTGGCATTTTGTTCCATTCACTTATTCATTCATTCATTCATTCATTGCATACATGAGAGAAGAAAAAGAATGAAATTATTTTTTTCTTCTTTACACTGCATTCATTATTTTATGAATATTTATTGGTGATTAACTTTTTAACAATGTAAATTTTTCTGTTTTTTTTTCATAATAATAATAATAATAATAATAATAATATGATTAGAATAAAAGGTATAAGGGTTAAATGAATGAATGAGAATGGTGTAAAAAATGTTCTTTTTTTGGTTCAACAGTAGCATTTAAGATTTTGCTTGAGAATGTTGTTTGTCCGTTGCACGTCATTTTTCTCAATCTATTTTTCATAAAAGCGCTTGCACAGTGTTGTTCGATGTTCCACTTTAGCAACGGTTTAATTGCTTGTTTTTTCTACTTGAATTATCGGCCGTGCATCGTGCATATTGAGAACAGCAATAATATTTCCCTTCCTCAATATTTTTTGTTTTGGTAAATTTTATTACAACTTTAAATATATTGCTTTTCAAAAAAAAAGAAGAAGTAATAATAAATAAATACATAAATAAAATAAAAAGAGTAGGTTAATTTTTATTATTACTGGTGCAATTTTCGTTCACCAGCATTTGTTGCCAGAGATAATTTGTGATCTATTGCTGTATATATTTATTTGCTTGGCGTTTGAAAAAAGAAATGAAAAATTTCCAACACGGAAGTTGATTCATCGAATATGCTTGTTGTTTATTGTTTTTTTTTTTCATTATTTTTGCTCTCAAGCTTTCACAATTTGAAACTTTGTCATTTTCAATCGTCTGTTCTGTTCTGCATTTTATGTAGAATATTTTGTTCTTATATATATACTGCTTGTGGTGTGTGTGTGTGTGTGGCTTTGTTTGGTCAGTTTTTATTTCAGAAAAAGAAAGCATATTTTTTTTATAAACACACGAGAAAAAATATTTTGTTGCTTTTCATTTTCATTATTATTATTATTATTATTATGTATAAAGTTGCCTTGAGAGTGGGTTTTGCTTTGATGAATTATGAAAATGGGAAAATGTTGCGGCCGTGTTTTAATTTATTATCTAAAGCAAACATCAAAAGCGGCTTGTGAAGGAAACGTTCTTCGTAATAGCGGCAATAGTAAATAATAATAGTAGTAGTAGTCGTTATAGAATATGCAAAAGTTTTGATAGTTTATAATTTTTGAATATTTTTCTGATTCAGTTATGATTATTCTAGGATGATATGAATAATAATTGTAAAAATAAATTAGCATGCTTAATCATTCTCTCTCTCTCTCTGTCTTTTGTACTCTTTCCATGTTCAGATGTAATTTTTGTTGAGCTAAAGGGTTGTTGTTGCTGAAGGCAAGCCAACCTGGTCAGATCAGGGAGGATATAGGCAATTCTATATTGGATAGGATTGGTATAGGATGCTGATGTGAAGAAGAGGAAGAAGAAAGAATAAGGGAGTGGTCAGAATAATTTTTCAACATTTATCAAAGTCAACTTTTTCCCACTGCGCACAACTTAATGGCATGCTGTTGTTGTTATTTCCGCTAATAAAACTGAAATCACGACAAAATCACTTTTTCAATTGCAATTTAAAAATCACGCACAGATTGTTCCAGCTGGCCGGTCGTTTTTTCCTGCTCCTTGCTAAATTACCGCCAATATAATTATTGCACATTTTACGACGAACAATGGAATTTTGTGTAGTTTCAAAATTGCTGCTTCTTCTCAACCTACCCCCTCCCCTCTGTTCCCTCCCTCGCAATATATATCTGGTGACGTTTCACCAATGGATCCATTTTGAAAATCTGTTCCACTGATCAAAGGATGTTTTGCAAAATAAAAAAAATTAGAAGTTCCAACGGAGCCAGTCGGCGAAAGCACTTTAAAACATACGTTAATAATAAATAATAATATATATCTCTTCTTTTTTTCTCTTCTTAAATAACACACGCACGTGCACGCATAAATAAATAAATAATATATATATATACTTTATACTTTCAATATGTGGTGAAACTTTTTGTTCACTTAATTTTACACTTGATGTGATTGTTATTTAGATGGTGCAGCTAATTTGCTGTTGTTTTTCATTGGTGTTTATGCTAATAAAGCTCTAGCAATATATGTATATTATATATTTATTTATTTATTTATTTTACTTTCTCTTCAGCTAAATTTTGTTTCTTGTGCTTCTCTTCTTTCATAGCACATAAATATATATATATATAGTTTTTCATCATTTCAAGCATGGCACAGATTACTTTTTATTTTTTAATTTTTTTTCTCTTTGATCACACATTTTGGCAACATTAAGTTAACGAATGTTGCTAAAATGAAATTTTTGAAATTTATTGCTCTGGTTTGTTTCTTTCATCTTGCAAAATTATACTACACACCACAGAGAAAGAGAGAGACGCGCACACAGCCAAAGGGAGACATTTTTCTTAGAGAATACCTCTCACAATTTCTTTATCGTTCTGTAAAAGCCTAAAGTTTGTACATTTATATATGCACACACACACACACACGCACATATTTAATTAATTAATTAATTAATTAAATTTTGCAACTGATCTGTTGAGCAAAGTGGAACTTTTGAAACATTGAAAAATATTTTTCCAGAAATGAAATTAAAAAAAGTATTTTAAAAAAAAGTAACATTGATATATGTAACTTTCTTTCAAAAGTGACCTGTTTGTGAAGATGTTTTGTCGAAAATTATAATCGAACAATTTGCATACTTATAATTTAAATTGAAAATTTTCGTATCGCTCTTCCATCACAACAGTGTCTGTCTACTTAGCTTGCATAGTGCAGCTAGTTTAAATGGAATAAACGGAAATTGTTCGTTTAGTTTGCTGTTGGCGGTTATTGTCCATTTTAGAGCAATTTTATAAAATAGGCTACATTCTTTCTTTCCAGCTTTCAAAATAATAATTTATGCGGACTTGTTCTTTCTTTTTCAGTCTTTTCGCAGCTGTAAAAGATGAGACGCTTGCATAACAAATAGACTCTAGTCAGTAATAAATTGAATTCATCAATCGTCTGACATTTTCACTTACTTTTACAACTGATTCTTTTTGGCAAAATTTCTGACGTACATATTTTATCATATTACATCGACATTTTTTTTCAATTTCCCCTCTTATTTATTCAAATTTTATTCTAATATATATTCTGTGTAAATGCATGTTCGAAATTGATCATACGCATAGTAAATATTTACATGCATCACTAAACTGAACTATGAACTTCACCTTTGGACAGAACAAAAATGCATAATGTGGAAATGCAAGTTGATTTGGTTTAATTTTTGCATACTTTTCTTTTAAAGTGTAAAAAAGTATTTTATAAAAGCAAATCACATTCTGTTGATTTTGCTCTTTGAAACATGAAAATATGTCCAGTATGCAATTGGTCGGCTCATAAAATGGCAAATTTCAATGCATACTCAAAATAAGTTGATCAGCAGCGGCACGTTCTGCTCAACTTTTAGCACACTTGTTTACGAAAATTGAAAAAAAAAACAATTTTTCACATTTTATTAAACTACTGTAATATATACATATGTAGAGAGAGAGAGTTGTAATAAAAATTCAATTTAGAATATTCAAATTAACAGTAAAGATAAAGAATCGAATGAATGCGATAAAACAGCAGCATCAGAAAAATGATCATGTAGGGGAATTATAGTGAAAGCGAAGCAATCAAATATATTTATAACAAAAAGCTTCATTTTCAACGTCCCTGACCTTATTAGAAATTTCCATACGGCAGGCGCATCACGCACGCACACACGCACACACACACACATTGAGAGAGAGGAATTCTTCGACATTTTCTATAATTGACCCATTAACCTTTGTTTATTTATTTATTTATTTATTTATTTATTGTTGTTTTAAAAAAAGCATTGAAGAATTTATTAAATGAAATGATAATGTTAAAAATTTTTTTGATTGTGAATTATTGTTATTTGCATATGTCGTTTAAGGTACGCATTGTGGTAATTTTGGTGAACAAGCGACCGATAAGAGTGGATCGTCGTATTTTGTTTGCAGCAAATGTTGTGCAGAGTTTTATTCGTTCAATTCATTCTTGGAGCACGAACTTGTCTGTGAAAATGAATGGCCAGTGCTGATTCCAAACGAAGAATTTCAGCATCAGCAGCAGCAGCAAACGTTGATGCGTCCAGAGGGCAACAACGGTTTGGAAGGTTCCACAAGAGCTGGTATTATTCAAAAGGAGAATTTTTCCAACCGGCAAAATTTAATACCGGTAAGAGAGGATCCAGGGGCGTTGGCGTCGAGCAAAAATGACTACGACGATGACGGGGACAACAACAACGGCAATGTCGACGGTGGATCCCGAACTCAAGCCGGTAGTATGATGAGAGTGAGCGATTTTTTCGTCGAACAGCAGCAGATGCGCAATTGTTCGATGTCGAACAAAATTGAACAGAATCATCATCATTTGTTGGCTGATCCGCCCAACTCAGCTGTGGAAATGAACCAAGAATTGGTTCAGTCGACGACAACGACGACGACGACAACAACCATGGACACCACTACGACCGATACGACACCGTACAATTTGTTTCAAATGTATTCGTTGTTGATGAACTTGTACCAGCAGCAGATTCAACAGAATCAGTTGATCAGCTTTTTGATGCAACGTATTGTCGGTGAAAATGGGATGCCGTCTTGTTTTCCACCAAGTTTGACGCCAAACTTGGTCTACGGGAAAGATTTCAAGGAACTTTACCAGCAAGGTTGTGTCAGTCCTTTGCTTGGTTCTTCCGCTTCTTCGGTGAACGAGTTGAGCGTATCCGGCAAACAGCACCAGCAGCAGCATAGCACCACTTTTGGTTCAGAAGCAAATTTGGCCAATTTCACTTGCCAACCTGGTCCTTTTCCTCCCCCTCCCCCTCATTCTGCTGCTGCTGTTGCTGCGACTTCTGGTCTTGCTTCAAATCCGATGAATGCTGGCTTCATCCAAAAGCACATCAAGCATCTTTTGGAAAATGTCGGCGCTGGCGGTGATGGTACTGAAACGGAAAACAGCAACGCTCAGCAGAGATTGTCGTCGTCGTCGTCGTTGTCGTTGCACAAGCAAAGCTCAACCAACAGTGCAATGTTCCATGGGAATCATCAAACGAAAGTCCCTGGCGTTGCTGCTCTTCTTCATCACGGAATGGAGAAAAATCCAGCCCAATCGGTGAAATCCTCGCTACTGACGTCGACAACCAACAACATGCCCAGTGCAAAGGGGACCGACTGGAAATCCCCGAACGGTGCCCAACGCAGACCGAAACGTTGTCTCAGTTGTCCGCCGGAACCTGCGAAACAGTACCGCAAGCTGAGCGATGGCAACACCAACGGCAACGTTTGTTCGTTCATTTCGGCTCCAAACTCACCGCAGGATATTCTCAGCAACAACAACAACAACAACAACAACAACAGCAACAGCTCTTTGCTAAATTACGAACTTAGGGAAGCTGGGTCCGTTTCCAGTAATGCTTCTTACGGTGCATCTCCGGCCGGAACGATCGAACGACTGGCAACGAGCCATTCTACTCTACCAGAAACGACAGATTTCTCTTCCAGACCGGGTAAGGAATTAAAAAGGGAAATCATCAGTGAACAACATTTTTTCTGTTGATTTTTTTTTGAATTTATTTTTAAGAACTGCAACCGAATACGAAGAACATGTTCGGCAATTTGCCAACGCATCATCATCATTTGCAACCGTTCTACCAGGCTGTGAATGCTTTCGACTGTCTGACCGCAGCGGCCGCCGCCGCCGCTGCAGCCGCCGCCGCCGCCACAGCCGGTGGAGTTGCACCGGATATGATGCCGTTGAATGCCACGGTCGGGGGTGTGGCCGACAACAACAACACCATGCTGAATTCGGTCATTGGAACCGCCGACGTGGACGACGACTGGGAATCGTTGATGGAAATCACCACGACCGACGAGTCGGAAAAGATTCGCAAGCTGGTCGGTGAAGGCAATGACAATGTCACCGATCCCAATCAGTGTGTCATTTGCCGTCGTGTTCTCAGCTGCAAGAGGTGAGATTAGCCAGTTGTTTTGATTATTTGGAAATTGTTTTTTTTCAAATTAAACGACTTCTATTTTACAACTTGTATTTATTAGCATTGGTATATTCGCGTGTTGATTGATTTGCTTTTTCTTGGTTTTTAGTGCCCTACAGATGCACTACAGAACACATACCGGTGAACGTCCGTTTAAATGTAAAATCTGTCAACGAGCATTTACTACAAAAGTGAGTGTTTTTTTTCTTTTTGAAAATTTCAATTTTTCTAAATCTCCATAAAATAACTAACTTGCCTATGCTAATAATAATGTGCAAGCTTTATTTTATATGCTGAACAATTCGAGCAGTTACTTTTCGATCTGCAATAATTACATACGATGCATCTCATGTTTGCACATTTTAATAATTGAGTTTATTTTAAGATGAAACAAAATTGTAAATTTATTATTTTTTTGAATGATTAAAGTCTAGTCTGTGAAATGTAAATTTGGAATATTTTTAATAGTGATTTTTAAAAATTAAAAATATATCAGTCAACTGAGAGAGGGAGTAAAAAATGTCCTGTCGAATCAGAGCATGTCGACAATTTTTCAATAACCTTTGAAATTTCGACAGATGGAAAGGGAGGGGTGGAAAAGACGAGATTGTATTGCTTATTGAATTTTTGTAATTTCAACACTGGTAATTTCTTCTTCTTCTTCTTCTTATTTGTTTTTTTTAATGTAAAATTTCATATGCAATTTTGTCTGACGTACGATTTCTCATCTTGAACTATTATGTCAACGAAACTGGGTGAATGGCTCATAATGAAAGCCTACTTTCTTCTCCTTTCCCAAATAAAATAGCCATATAAACTAGGTTCAACAATTATACCGGAAATATTGAATTGTTTTTCTCCACTCCACCGTCTAGACTGAACGATATAATTTTGCCATTTTTTAAATATAAAATTTGAACTTTTCATCCATCAAAATTAACAATTGGACAAATTACTCTTTTTTAATTTTTTCTTTTTGCTCCCTTTTATTATTTCAAAAAAAAAATATCAAGTAGTTAGTAAGCAATTTTCAATGAGAAACAAATAAATGATGCTGAATGAAGGAAGTTAGCTTGACAAATTTTGAAGCTGCTTCAGATCTTGCCGCTAAATTGTTAAAAATTTAAAAGAAAAATTGCAAATGCGCTTAACAAAAATTAGCCGGCAACATTTCATTTTTGAAAATTTTTCATTTTTCAAATGTAATTTCTGTTTCTTTCTATATTCATTTGAATTTGATGCAAATTATTCAAGTGTTACACGCCCACACACACACACACACACACATACGCATGTATATATGTTGTATTCTTTAAGGGAAATTTGAAAACGCATATGGGCGTTCACAGAACCAAACCAGCGTATCGTGTGTGTCATCAGTGTCCTGAGTGTGATAAAAAATTTGCAAACGCAGCCGTGCTTCAGCAGCACATGCGAAGTCATGTTAATAGTAATAATGCTGCCGGTAGATTTGAATCGTTCGACTCGAAATTGTCGATGTTCAATTACGATGGACGTTTTTTTCCCATGCCCTTTCAAAATTTGCCAAATCCGGAAAATAATCCAACCGTACCGGTAACACTTGCAAGTACAACCATGCCGGTGAATAGCAATTTGGAAAGCAGCAGCAGCAGCAGCAGCAGCAACAAAAACAACACCAACAACGTTGGTGGTGGTGGTGGTGCTGGTGGTAGCAGTAGTAGCAGTGGCAGTAGCAACAACAACAACAACAACAGCAGTGATATCAATAACAACATTGCAAAAATCACCACTACCACAAATGCTACTGTGAACAATGGTACCGTTGCAACAAGCACCGCATTTGGCACGGCTAACACCACCAGCACATTGAGTATGAAATTCGAAGAGGAAAATGCTAATCCGACGACAGTGGAAAATATTGCAAAAAGCAATGCGACAGAAATAAATGCAACAGCGGCTGCGATTTCGTCGAATTTGGCCTTTGGACCAACTGCAGATTCGACTCGTCAACCGACTGGTATTGTACCTTCTTCTACAACGTCGGATTCGTCGTCGGTTCCTCAAGGCTCTCCGAATGCATTTTCCCCGTTGGCCGTCTTTAACATGAGGTCGAAGTTTTTCCCAACAACTTTCATCGGAATTCAATCACAAACACCACCAATTGCTGCTGCACCACAATTTTCTGGCAGGCCCAGCACAACTTGCAATATATGCTTCAAAAGTTTCGCTTGTCAAAGCGCTTTGGAAATCCACTATCGAAGGTATTTGGAATATTATTTATATTTAAATTTAAAAATATTTATATATTCTTTTTTTTGCTTTCAGTCATACGAAAGAACGGCCATTTAAGTGTCAGATTTGTAGTCGTGGATTCTCTACCAAAGGTAATATGAAGCAGCATCTTATGACGCATAAAATGCGTCCATTGAGTACCACCAGCTCATTGGATACAACTTCGACATCGTCATTAAACGGTGAAGAATGTGCTCAACAACAACAACAACAACAACAACAACAACAACAGCAACAGCAACAGCAACTTAAACAATTAGCCGATAGTAATGTTGAAGGTAGTAATAATGAATAAAATAATCTAATTGATACAGTATTAATTTGGTAATAATTTCAGGTTTTCTGAATTTCGAAATGGCTGATTTGGTCAAATCTCCAACTGTGATGATGGAAACGCAGCCATTGGAAACGGACGAAATGATGCTGAATGCTGATGAGAAGCAGCAAGTAAACGGAGAAATGAACGCACCAACACCGTTGGAATCGATTCAGCGCATGTGGTCTCAAGCCGAAACGTTGGCCGCCAGCAATACAACGACACCATCCGCTGTTGCCCAGTCGAAAAAGCAAACTGTATTTAGCAAACATCAGTGTCAGCTGTGTTGCAAGCACTTTAGCAGTGCTAGTGCTTTGCAAATCCACATGCGTATCCACACTGGTGACCGACCGTTCAAATGCAATATTTGCGAACGATCCTTCACTACCAAAGGTATGTATGCACCAAAAAGAGTTGCAGTGTTTTTTTATTGAATTAAATAATCGAAATCGAACAAATAATAGGTAATTTGAAAGTGCACATGGGTACACATATGTGGAATACGAACAATCAACGAGGTCGACGTCTTTTCGACGGGTCTCTCACGCAGTTGCCTGACGCGACCAGTCCACCTATGGTGCAAAATCACACCGGTGTCAGTGGAATTTGCCAGTCATTTGGTGGAAATTCGGATAAAGATGAGGGAATTTTAGCTGCTTCAGCAGGTGAAACATTACTGTGCGATGAAATTTCACAACAACTCTTGCAACAGCACCACGACAACGAAAGAATGGCCACTGATGAACAACAATATCCGGTAGTGATGCAGTCGTCATCATCGTCTCAGCTGTTGAATATGGCAGCAAAATTAGAATTGAACCCCATGGCAATTGGTGGTTCTCAGGAAACGTACCAAGGAGGAGGAGCAGGAGCAGGAGCAGGAGTGTCCGTTTCCTTTCCAACTTTTGTCACCAATTCCTATTTCACCTCCTCATCTGTTGCTGCTGCTGCTGCTGCTAATTCAGCACCAAAAACAAATGCTGCAGTTACAGCTAGTATCGTAGCTGTTACTACTACCACTGCTAATGCTGTTACTGCTACTGCTACTACAACTACAACTACAACTTCTGCTGCTGCTTCTGTAACAACTACAGTTGCTACTGTACCATCGATTACTGTTCCAAATGAATACATCTGTGCTGGTACCGGTGGTGGATTGGCCTGTTCGTCTGTTTTTGTGCCTGGTAATGCAGCTTCTGTTGGAAGCAGCGGTTCGATAACGAATGGTCATATTACTTCTGCAAGTGATCGTTTGCCGTTCATGCTTGGCAACAACAACAACAACAACTCATCCTGGCCGTCTAAATGTTCAGTATGCCTGCAAATGTGCTCATCGAATGTCGAATTGGATGCCCATATGCGGTTTCACATCATGCATCCAGATGCAACAGGTCTAGTAGCAGGAGGAGGTGGTGGTGGTGGACCAAGAGCGACAGCAGCAGTGGCAGAAGAAGAAATACACAAAAGACGGGCAAATTGAAACTATATTTCACAGTTACGAACTATGAATTATATAGTATATTCTTAGCCTTGCGTTGCCATTGTTTTCATTTCCAATACACACACGCGCACACACACACACACATACATGTATAATATACTACATCTCTAGGTATATATATATATATATATTTATATATATTTATATATATTATTATACTTATTTATGCATTTACTACTTTTTTCTTCTTATTCATCTATTTTCTCACAGTGACATTGTTTATAATACTCTTGTAATAATCAGTTTTTTTTCAATTTATTCTTCTACTTTTTTGTTCACATTCTGAAATTCGGAAATTCTCTCTCTTTTTTTTTCTCTCTCTCTCTCTCTCTCTCTCTCTCTCTCTCTCTAATTCGTGCTATTGTAAAATTGCGGCCATGTTCCATTACCCATAACAACAAACACGTGCATATTTTATGTGATGAAATTGTTTTTGAATTTCAAATCCGTTACGTTTCTCCAGCTTTTTCTTGTTTAGATTTATTATTATTGTTTCTCTGTTCGTTTTAATCTTTCCACACTCAGCTTCGCTAAATTTTTATCCGATGAATATATACATACATATATATACATATATATATTATTTTGTATTTATTATTGCTTTGTTTTCCATGCGAAGTAATGAAACGCGTATAATTTTTCTGGTTCTTTTTTTAAACTCATCATATAATATACGCACAATTAGTTCATTTTCTCACATATTGATGTTATTATTCATAAATTGAAAGAAGAAATAAATATAAATAATTTTTTTCCACAGAATTAGTCAATTCCAGGAAAACAATAAGAATCAAAAACTAATATAATGCCACTATTCTACTACTTTTACTACTACATGTGCATATGTCTCAGAAAGCACTGCACTTATGATAAATAATTATTATTGTTATCGCTATTGCTATTATTGCCATTGCTATTATTATTATTACTGCTATTATTATTATTACTACTACTGCTGCTACTATTGGCCATTATTATTATGGCTACAATGAAATTATTGTTATTATTATTATTCTTAATTACTGCCATTATTATTATTATTATTATTATTAATTGAATTGTTAAGATGCAGCTGTGTAGAAGAGAAAAATGGATATTTCTGAAAAATTGTTTCTTTTCTTTTCCATTTTCCATGATAAGAAAAGCAAAGAGGGTTGGTTGGTTGGTTCAGCATTGCAGATGCATTTCTTTTATCAATCTATTTATCAATTTGTCTATCTGTCTGTCTATCTGTTTGATAAGTTGCTTGCAACATCAACGACAGACTATTTGCTGGTAAGCATTAGTAGCAGAAAAGAAAAAAATTTATTCAAAAAAGCACCACTACAACTAGCACAGTTTAAATTAAATTAATTTCCTCTCTCGTGTGAAAAGTAGTTCACGGAAGATGATGATGAGAAAAATTAATTTTTGGCAACTTTTAATTGATCCTGGGTTATAATAATAATAATTATTATTATTATTATGGATATACCACATGCTGTGATCCAGATGAACAATTATTGTTATTATTATTGCTGAATCTATTTATTAGATTTTTATATTAAGTTTGAAATTTCAGTTAAAACTCGTCAAAAGAATATTATTTCATTGGAAAGATTATATGTAAAATTTTTAAGTAAACAACTTACATGTGCTGATATGCAAAAAGCTGATAAAACTTATGAATAAAATGATAGATAACATGCATGATATAAATTGTTTAGTTTTACTTTAAAACTATTTTTTATCTTCCATTGATTGTTTTTGTTGCCTGTCATATTTAGTATTATTCAATAAAATCAAACAGTGAATATATTTTACAAATTGATTAATCGTAATTCATTATTGTTATATATAATACATCGAATAATAAATAATACACTGTAACGTCAGTTTTCAATGCACACTACACATATATATATATATATATATATATATATATATATATAATGTATGGTTGGGCATTTTTGGATTTTCGGTTTTCCAGATTTATTTTTTTTTATCACAGATGTATAAATTTAACATCGGAATACTGTAAATTTTTCAAAAATTACAATTAATATGGCAATACTATTGTGAAACAATGAACAATAAAAAACGGATCAATTTATACAATTGTGCAAATAAATAAATAAATATACATAAATGCCGATTATGCTTTTGAAAATTTATAATGTTGTTTAATTTGTTTGATGCATTTTTTGTTTTGTCTCAAATTGGAAACGTTAACCTCGTTTATGAAGATTTTTATATGCACAAGAGATGCTATAAAATAAGTGCAATTGGCTATGGCGTAACACAGCTGAGGTCGTTTTTCATTATACAGAAATAGAATTCATAATACGAATGGACGATAAGCAAATATTGTAAATGAAAAGATCAACCTTGAGAAAAAAAATTTTATACCCATCTGCATAAGTGAAATAGAAAAGAAAGCAATTTCCAACAACGCTAAGGGCATTCATTCACAAACAGGTCCTGCTTATTGAATAAGGTCGGCTTTTTATTATAACAATAAAAGATGAAATGTATTTCATAAATCAATAATAATAATACTAATAATATCAATGATAAAAGGAAATCGAAATATAAATTTCACAATAATTTTTTTATATTCAATTTCAAGAATAAAAAGGAACCATAGATGCATGAGATAGCGAGTATGCAACTACAAATGCAGTTTTTACAAAAGTATTTGAAAATTAAAGAAAAAAAATGTTCAAATCACACAAGCAAATAAATAAATATTTATTAAATGAAATATATATATATATTTATTTATTTCAAGTATTCAATTGTAAAAATACATGGCATATACTTGTTTCGTTTATTTGAAAAAGAAAAAACTGAACATTCAAAACAACATCCCATCAATATTGAAGTTATTTGTATGGAATTTTTTAGAAAAAAATAAATAAGTGCAGACATGACCTGAACAGGCTGCTTTTCAAAATAATTGATAAAGTTTTTTTCATTTTAATTTTTAAGAAAACAAGAATAATGCACGCTTCTCTTTTTTGCCCCCTGAACAATCATAATACGTCGTCGAAAATGGAAAACAACAATGACATTAGGCAAATATTTTCCAAATAATCCAAATATGTCATTAAAATTGGAAAATTACTTTTTCAAATAAAATTCAAGAAAAAAACCAAAAAAATCTTTCCTTTTCAACAGTTCATTCAACAAGAAAGCACAATTATTTCTGTTGTTGTGCATGGAATGGAAAATTTTTAAAGTTGTTTCATGTTTTCCTCTGCTTTTACGCAAAGTGATATTGTTATTCAATTATAACAAGTAACAAAAAAATTAATTAATTAAAAAAAAGCTTAGAATTACACTCAAATTAACAAATAAAGATTTGATTAACAATAAATATGATCAATTTTTCATCATCAGCCAGTATTCTGATTAAAGCTTGAGTAAACTTAGGAAATTTGAAACTTTACAACTTCGTTACATGTTTTTATTTTTTCATGTCTAAAAACATTAAAAACATGACAAAAAATATAAATATATTGTTTCAGTGTTTTGTATTTTTATTATTAAATCATGAAAAAATTTCAAAGTGCAACAGTTCAAGCTGTTTCTTAGATGGCATGTGAAAAATAATAATCTAATGATAATAATCGTAAATTTTGATTTATATTGATTTTTTTTGCGTAAATTATACAATGCACTTGCATTTCAATTAAATTTTTTGACAATTTTTGCTAATAATAAAATTACAATTTTTGTACTGTATGAAAATTAAGTACAAATCGGCTGCAATTAAGTTTACTGTGGATGTATTCAATGCAGGCCAGTTTTATTGTTCTTTGTTTCATTTATCTTTGAATAATTTTCTCACTGTCGACTGACCGCAGCTGCTGAAAAGAGATTTGTCATCGAAAGCCGTTATTTAGGTAATTATTTTTGCAATTTTCCTGCATCACCCAAAAGTCGGGTTCCATTCCACTATGATGTATCGCAATTTGGTTACCTTTACTTTTAGCCATGTTCAACTTTTTTATATTTGTAGTTTAATTGTTTTTTCATGCAAATTATGCATCTGCACTGCCACGCAATTAGTCGTATCATTTGCACTGAGCGCAAACAGTGTAATGCACCTTTTTGTTTTACCTTACTCATGAGCATAGTTCAATTGCACCACCACTCGTTACTTTTTATTTGTTGTTTTATTATCAGTTGTATGTCGTTTTATTTTTATTTGTCTATTTTTAATGTTTTATTTTTCAAAAAAATTTATTTTGTGAACTGGAGTGAATTTTTTGGTTCTGCTGTTCAACTTTTAATGTCTGTTCATTATTGCAAATGTAGTTCATTTTGTATGAGTTTTTTGAAAAGCAAAATTCCTCGTATTTCGTAACTTCATGTTCAGTAAAATTTAGCATTGTTGCTTTTTGGATGAATTTTTTAAATAAATAAATGTGAGGTGGACTATTTTTCACAACTTTCATTCACATTTCTGCTTGCAATGTATAATTTTAATATTGCAAGCATGTGAGCCAGGCATCTGTGTGTGTGTGTTAGATTTTGCAGTTTATGTTATTTTTCTTACTGCTTTTCATTTGAATCATATCTTGTTATTATTTTACTTAAAACAGTAAAATCATCGAACAATATTTATTCGTTATGTTTTTGTATTTGTTGAATGTAGAAAACTAAGTTTTCCATGGGAATTTTTGTTCTTTTCATTTCAGTTCAATTTTCGTTGTCATAATTTGAAAAATTTTTATGAAATGAAATTCATTTCGTCGATTAGGTTATTCATTAAGAGGTTTGACCTGAAAAGTTAACAAAGAATAATAGAAACAGGAAATTGCTATGGTTGTCGTGAACTTGAACACGAGTAGTAATAGTAGTAGTAGTAGTTGTTGTAGGTATTTATTTCTTGTGCAGTGAAATTTTGCCCATGTTCGAAATTGTTCTTTTTTTTTCATTTTCCCTGAGAAAAATGCTATCCATTTCGATCCGGATTTGCATTATCATGATTGTCATGGAGGAGATAGTGATCTTGGATGAAGAACGCGCGAATGATTAATAATTTCCAATCAGTTGTACATTATTTATCGAAATTTTGAAATTGACAGCATTTCATTAGACCAATATCTGTTCAGTTGTGTTGATCGGATCAGGACACTGGTCGATATATTAAAATTAATGAAGCACGTGAAAAGTATTAATTTGTTGAAATAAATTTTTACCAGTTTTTGAAAATTTCGACATATGATCGTGTCCCAATTGTAGATGACATTGGTAGATTTTGCACTTTACAATGGTTTTTCGATTTCACAGATACTGAAATATTGTTCGCTCATTTCAGGTGATAAAGAAAGAATCGTCATTTATTATTTTGGCAGTATGTATTTCGGCATTGATTTGTCTGAAGTAAAAAGCAGTAGCTGAAATTTTCGATCATTAATTTACCGGCATGGAAATGTTCATCACGGACGATGATAGACGTTGAGCCGGTCAGCACGTCGTCGGATTGGCCCAGCGTAGCGAAGTTGGTTCGCCTGTATTTAGATTATTGTACAAAAGTTGAAAATGTGCCTACTGTTGACAATAAGAATACTGCTTGTTCGGTTTGTTACTGACAGATTATTTATTTTGTTTTTTTTTTTGATATCTTTTTTTGACGACGGCGAGTTTGGTATACTGTAATTGTTGTGCGCTTAGGTGCCGAGGGATCCGGTCAACCGATTGTTGCCTGTTGTCAAGCGCGTGAAGACGATGCATTCCGGAGAAGAAACGTCCGATTCGCCTTGGTTCCACGGAAGCATTAGCCGGGAAGAGACCAATCGTCTGTTGACTCACAAGCCCGACGGAACGTTCCTGATCCGAGAGTCGACCAATTATCCCGGAGATTTTACCCTTTGTATAGCTTTCAATGGCAAAGTGGAACATTATAGGTATTTGATAATTTTTACACTTTCATATTAGCATTTTATTTTATTTTATTTGTCTTTTGATCAGACTTACGCAGCGTTTGTTTGATAAATTTGTTAATAAGTCGAACATGTATAATAAAATAGATTATTTAGTGATTTGATTAATTTGTGATGATTTGATTTGAAATGAACTCATTTCACATAATAATATCTTATTTAGTTGTTGTTTTTTTTAAATTTTTTGTCATTTCGGCATGATTTTAATGGTGGTTGTTATTTTTATGCAAATTCTTTCGCAACAACCATAGCATTGATTTGAAATGTTGCATTTTGCAGAATATTCCACCAGAACAACATGTTGACTTGCGACCACGAAGGATTTTTCGAATCTCTGCAGCTGTTGGTGGCAGTAATTGCTTTTTTTATTTTGTTCGGTTCTTTATGATAAAATCTAAAGTCATAAAACAGAAAAATAACTATAGCAACTCTTGTCTTTGGATTTTTAATTCATTAAAACTTTTCAAGCATTACACGCGAGGTGCGGACGGTTTGTGTCACAAGCTGGTTGAAGCTCTGCTAGTGGACGATGGTGACCAAAGACGGTTGACCAAGTTGAACGAATCCAACTGGATTGTTCGCAAAGAACACTTGCAGCTGTTGGACGTGATTGGCCACGGAGAATTTGGAGGTTTGCATTCATGCTTATCCAAATTATTTATTTGTTTGCTTGTTTGTTTGGTGGAAGAGAAAATTGCTTTTCAAATTATTATCCAGATGTGATGGGCGGCATGTTCAAAGGGAAAAAAGTGGCCGTCAAAGTGATGAAACGCGGCAATCATGTAATTGAATCTTTGCTTCAAGAAGCGTCGATGATGATGTAAGCTGCTGAAGAATTTATTGAATGCATGAATAATGTTCTTTTTTTATTCGCAAATTATTATACTTATTTTTCATTTTCATTCATCAGGACTTTGAAGCATCAGAATTTGGTTGAACTGCTCGGGGTTGTTCTCAACGATGGTACTGACGTTTATTTGGTGACTGAATTCATGCCCAACGGAAGTTTGTTGGACTACGTACGATCTCGTGGTCGTCAAATGGTCACGCAAAGCCAGCAGCTGAATTTTGCTTTGTAAAAATTTTATTCATATTAATATATATATATATTTCTCTTTGTTACTGTTTTGATTAATAATAATCCACGTGACTAACTAACTTGTTCAGCGATATTTGCTGTGGAATGGTGTATCTTGAAAAAAAGAATTTAGTCCATCGTGATTTAGCAGCTAGAAATATTTTGCTTTCTGAAGACATGGTTGCCAAAGTGAGCTTTTTCTTTGCTCTGTGAAATTATTATTATTGTTTTACAGTATGATTTTTTCTGTTTCATATAATCAGGTAGCTGATTTTGGTCTTGCAAAATCGGTAGACAGTATAGATGCTGAGGATGCGAACTGCAGGTTTCCGATTAAATGGACTGCACCGGAAGCTTTATGTCACAATGTTTGTTTTTATCCTTTTCTTTGGTTTTTTAAAAAATTAATTTATTTATTTATTAAGATTATTATTGCTCATTTTAGAAATTTACCGGAAAATCGGATGTTTGGTCATTTGGTATATTGTTGTGGGAAATTTATTCATTTGGAAGAGTTCCCTATCCACGAATAGTAACTGAATATACATTAATATATTTTTTTCGATGATAATATTTTTTGTTTTCATTTATTAAAGCCTGTCCAAGAAGTGGTGCGGTATATCAAGAATGGTTACCGGATGGAACCACCGGAAGGTTGTCCTTCGGATATTGCTGAACTGATGTCGCAGACGTGGACGATAAAAGCTGAATGTAGACCAAATTTTCAACAAATATTGAAATCTCTGCAGCTGATGTTGCAAAAGTTGAACGGCTGAAATTCTACCACCAGCGCAACATTGAAAACGACGATGTGCGGATCTGAACAACGAATACCGGCATCTATTAACACCTCGACAACATTCAAGTATGGACAATGACGTGAAAATAAATACAAATCCCAGTGCTTTTTCACAATTTATATTCTTCTTTGCCTTTCACACTTGCTCTTCCTTTTTTCTCACTTTGTATTTATTTATATCATTTGCAAAATTTGACGTGTGTTGTTAGCTGTTTAGTTTTGTCACTTTGTTATGCTGTCATCCATTATTTTTCATGGAATTCAAATTCTGGTGTCAAATTCAAATTTTCTTTTTTCCTTTTCGTTTATCCGACGCATTTGACCAACTATTATTTAAATTTTTATGCGTATATTTTTTCTCTTCTTTTCTTCCCTCATCGTAGAACTTTTTCATCATTATCCAACATGAATGTTTTGCTGTTATAGGATGATATAACATATATTTTATTATAATATATATATATATGTATTTTTTATAAGCATTTTATCATTACAATGAACATTTACTTTGAATAATGGAGTGTTTGGTTGATTTTTCTTTTTGCAACTGTTGAACGTTCTACGGAACGAATACTTGCATGTATTTCTTTTGAAGCTTTACATCTCGGCTAAAAATGTTGACGATTGTTTTTTTTGTTTTTGATTTTATATTTTTTTATCTGCTGCTCATTCTTCTTTGGATTCAGCAATTCGAATAGCATCCAACGTGGAATGAATTCTTTGAATTCAAGTCGTGCAGAATCGTTCAAATCCTACGTTGAGGTGATTGATGTTCAATTTGATTAGACAAGAGCAAATGTATTGAAAAACAAAAATCTTCTTTTTCTCCTTTTACAACAGGAAGAAGAAGATTCGTCAAATGGAAATCCGTCGTTGAATTTAATATCCGGCGAACAAGAAGTGACCACTCCCTGCGAAAATGTGATTTTGTATTTTCCCTTCTCGGACAGTCGCCAGGGTATTATTGGCAACGTGCACTGCACTTTTTTTCGGTTGATATTCTTGCCGGCTACGGAGATGAACAACCAGGTGAAATTTCATATTTAAATATTATTATCTCCTTCCTCTTGATGATTGATATGATATGCGGGTGATTTTTTTTCTTTTCATTTTAGCGTTCATATTTTCGCACGCAGCGTATTTTTGGCAACTCCAATTTTGAAACGGCATTGTTGAACGTTTACCGTCTAGAGCACAGCTCTAACGCGGGTGTGTATTTGTTTGTTTGTTTGTTTGTTTGCTTGTTATTCTTTTTATTTTGTAGATCCTAAAAAGTTTCGACATTTGGTGAATTTTCTCAGCTTTGCTGACGATATACACACCTTGAAAATATATTGCAAGGTAATTTTTACCTTTTGGACAGAAAGTGTAGTTTTCCATTTGTTTGTTTTCCAGGATTTCAGGGTTTTTTCGTTTGATTTGCATTTCAGCAGTCAATGCAAAAATGTAAGTAATATTTTCTATTCTTTTTAATATATTTTCTTTTTATTTTATTCTATTTTTGCAAATTCAGTTTGTCAATTGTCTTTTGCAATATTCATTTCCGATGTCGTTGGAAAATTTGCCCTGCTTCCATTTGCGACATCCTACCAATTGGAAAAGAAGTGAGATTTGTGTATATTTTTTATATTTTTATAATTCTTCTTTTCCGGATACTGTAAACAGAGTTGAAAAAATGCTCGTTTGACTCAAGAGAAGATTGGCAGTGTGAATTGCAGCGTTGTGGAACCGGCGGTGGGCACAGTTGGCGAATTACTCAAATTAACGAAAACAATCGCCTCATTCGAAGGTTATTAAAAAATTATCTCTATACAACTGGAAAAGCAAAATCCAATATATACATATAGTTTTTTTTTAATTTATTTTTTTTCAACCATTACAGTTATTCGTGTTGTTTCGTGGTTCCATCTTCTTGGTACGATAACATGATCGAAACGTCAGTTTCCAATTGGAAAGAACGCCGAGTGCCGGTGAAATAATTTTTCCCATCAAATTATCATATTTTTATATTGATTATTATTATTATATTAGCAGTAATGTCATTCATTTATTTGTTGGTATTTCAGTTTTGGTGTTGGAGTCATTTGAACGGCAGTTCACTTGTACGTACCTCTTCTATGACCACGGACACCGAAGTGACAAGAAAACAGTGGCTTCTGTATGTTGGAGTAAAAATGTTCAACTATTTTAAAATGTATTTGAAATAAAAGAAACAATTAATTAATTAATTAATTCAAGATTCGAAGCGGCGGTTGGTGAATCACACGCGAAAAAGAAACAGCCAGTGGTGATTGATGTCTCTCTGTCCGTTCGTGATGTAGCGAACGCATATGATGCTTTGAGAAAAATTTGTTCAATAGGTAGGTTTTGTTCGTTTAGCTCAGGGGTAGCCAGAGTGGTCGATATCGACCCTTTGGGGTCGATGGGACTATTTGAGGGGTCGTTAAAGGCTTAGAGGTTGAATGGGGGTCGATGAACGCTGGGATAGAATATGAACTTTGAAATCCCATTTGAGGAATTTATTTCGTGGGGAACTATTTTGTAACAATATTTTATAATTTTCTGAACTGTCGGGGGACCCCACAGAAAAGGAACAAAGCAGAGGAACAGATTGAACCTGGAAATGCGTGGTTTACGCTTAAAACTCAAAAATGTTTGCCTCTGCCTGGTTTAGTTAATTAGTATGTGTTTGTGTGTGATCAAAATGAAGTTTCAGATAATTCAACCGAATTTTGGGCAATCGATAGCAGGTGGTATAGTGAAGTTGAGTCGACTGGTTGGCTTTTTTTGGTTCAGAAATGCTTGAGCCAAGTCCACTGTTGCGTCGAGACCATTTCCATCTTTGGCAACAGTGTCATACTGAGAGGTATACGGTATTGTTTGTATGCGGTCGTTTTGTGCTTAGGTTTTCTGAATTTGCATTTTCAGAAAAGCTGAATCAAGATGGTTGCTGCGTGATTGCAAGTTTGGTTCAAATTTGCTGTGATCCATTTTACAGAACAATCGACGGCTTCGAGATGCTGATTCGCAAAGAGTGGTTGGCATTTGCGCATCCGTTCGCTTCACGACTGCACGGCTTGACAAGCGCTGGTCGCTCGGATGAAGAATTGGTAAGTTGTTAGAGACGAGCAGTAACAGCAGCAAACAGCTAATATGAATAAACCAATTTAAATATAATAATTTTTGCCTTTTTTTTCAAGGCACCATTTTTCCTTTTGTTTTTGGATTGCGTTTTTCAACTGTTGGTCCAATATCCGACGGATTTTCAATTTACAGAACATTATTTGATAGCAATGTGGGATTTGAGTTTGACCGGTCTGGTGGTCTCTTTTTCGACCAACTGCTTGCGCGATCGAATTGACCATCATCACTTCGATGACCACACTGATTATTGGACCGAATTTTACCATGACGACTACAGGCAATTTTTCAAAAACAGCTGTTATTTGTTTGCTAAAAGTCGTTTAGCTGAAAATTATTCTTCTTCACTTTCAGCGGGTTCTAGTTCAGCAGATATCCTCTCACCATCCCCATCTCCATCATTATTGTCGTCTTCAACTTTATTACCAGAATCTCAGCCATTTGTATTGAACTTCTGGCAGATGGCATTTCTCCGTTGGTCGGCCCCAGCTCAAGTGGCCAACGGTGGTGATATTCAACTGACATTGCACGTCAATTCCCTGAACGCGCACTTGTTGAAATTGCTACAAGAGAAGATCCGCCTTGAAATTGGCGCCAACACGACAACACGCTCGGATGCCACATCCGGTACGTTTTTGGCGACCACCACCACCAGCAACAGGAACGACGACAAAGCCGGTAGTGATTCGAGCTTGTCTTGCGCGGATTTGTCCAATCTGCGCATCACATCGGCATTTCCGTTCACTTACGAAACGTTGCCCATACCGGATTATTTGTACATACTTCCAATACGTCAGCAGCCGAAAGCAAGTCGACACACAAGCAAGCAGCAGTAGATACAAACTGATATATGATATATTGGTTGACTGACGACGTATCTTTTTTATACTCTCACCACTAGGCACACGCACACACATACATATATATATATATATATATATATACTTATTACTCGATTATTGCACGTGTATCGCGAACTGAATTAGATGAATCGTTTATTGCTGCAAGCATACATGCACACATACGTAGTAGATATGTAATTGTTGAAAATGAAATAAATCAACATGAAACGTTTAAATGTAAAACTGAAATATAAACAAACAAACGAACAAACAAACAGAAATAACTTCACAATTCACTTTATCAGTTCGATGAATTAATGAGATTCTTTTGGATTGGTTTCGTCGTCGTCGTCTCCAGTAGAGATGGAATTAGCCACGCCAATATCGTCCAAGTATTGTTTCTTGATGTGCTGAAAGTAGGCGAGCACGTTCACTGGATCAAAATCGTGAAACTGAGCCGCCTGGATTATCCTGTAACCGAAACGCATCACTGCCCGTTGCTTTTTCAACTCACTCGACAACTGTGATTCATTGTTCTGGAAAAAAACAAACGGTACAACTCTATTCCATGTATGTGTGTGTTCAATTTAATATTCCTGCTAAACCCCTCCCCCACCCCAAATCAAACAAACCTGCTTTTCATTTCTCCACCCACGAAGCCAACATTTTGCTCTTTCAACAATTTCCCTTGGAAATGGAGCCAATTCGGCTAATTCTAACCCTGAAATAAATAAACATTTAAAATATTTAAAAAAAAGAAAATATTAATTTCAAAAACCATAAGCAGGTCCACAGTAGAGTCCTCGTTTCAAATTATGCGTCACGTGAATTCTGCGATTGATAGCACCTTGATTTGCGACAAAATGGTAGCTATATTATTTATAAATAAGATTTATTTATTACTTTGTATTTTTCAAACTAAATAAAATCTACCTGTCCACACATGGATATAAACGATCAAGCTCGGCCAGATCCAATAGATGAGTGGCAAAAAATACCGTAGCCTAAATTTGTTAAATAAATCACCGAACAAAAGCTGTACTTTCAATTCATTTATCGAAGCAAAGTTTAACTAAATTTTATCCTTGTCAAGCATTACGACATCAATTATTAATTTATAAACTGCCTATGGGTAGCATTTATTAATTATTACTTTGGTTGCGATCAATTCTTCACTTATAGCAACGCATGTAGCGAAACCTTCTTCATCCGAAGTGTCTAAATGAAGACAGAAAAATAATTTCTGATGCTAAAACTTGCACATTGCATAAAAACATTATTCTGCATCACTTCGTCCCAATTCGTCGATCAAAACAAGCGAATCACGGGTACACTTTTCCAAAATGTATTTGCAATCTTTCATCTGACAAAAAATACAAAACAGATCAACAATTACAGTAATACTGATAATTTATTATGATAAATATCTCACTTCAACCATGAAAGACGATGAATTTGTTTCCAAACTGTCGTTGTGATACAGACGAGTGAAAAGCTGATTGCAAAGCTTGAACGACGCATATTTAGCCGGAACAAAAGAACCAATCTGCGCAAGTACTTGCAACACGCCGACCATTTTTAAATAAGTCGTCTTGCCACTCTTTGAAAAGTAATAATTATCTTATTTTTTTAAATGTATTACTATAATTTAATAATCAGTCAATCTGCATACCATGTTCGGCCCGCTAAGAATGAGAAAATTCGAATCAGGTCCAGCATACTAAAAATTAACAATTACTAAAAATATTATAAAACAGAAATAACATACAATATCATTGGCTACAAAATCAGATTGCAATGACAATTCCAATACTGGATGTCGAGCTTTCTCAACAGCTAAACTGTCCGTGAATTCTGGTCGTACTAGATATGCAAATAGTTGTTCATTTATTTGAAAAAATTTCTACTCATTACTGACTCCATTGAAAACGTTCGCAGCATTTACTCAGCGACAATATCACATCCAACGATGATATCACATCGCATAAATAATACAAGCTGATCACATCTTCCCTCATTTCGGTCAATAATTGATTCAACACGCTAAACAATAATCAGTACATTTTTTGTGAAAAAGAAAAAAAATGAAACTACAGTAAATCAACTTACTTATCACTAATGAATAAAATATCACGTACAATTTCTTCTATCCGATCTGAAATAACCAATCAGAAACAGGAGAACTAAAAATAACCAACAAACAAAGTTTACCATTCAGTTTGATCTGAAAAAAATGATAATTTTATTTTAAAAGCAAAATTTGAAGAAAACAGCAAGAAAGTACCATTTCTCGAGTTGTACAAATTAAATTACCACCTCGTCGGACCACTTTCAACAGTCGATCCAAAACATTAGCCGGTACGTTGGTGCCGTTGTTGGGCAAAGCCAAATAATATCCACGAGCAATGGAAAATGATAATTTAAATGGAAGTTGAGTTTCTTGACAAAACATTGAATGATATGCTTGAAATGATTAAAAAATATTAATTTGAAATAATTTCACAGAAAGGTCAATTCAACCTTCAACATCACTTTGAAATTCACTGTAAGCTCGACGAACAACATCCAACAGTCCATTGACATTCGGCTGTGAAAGAGAATTCTAATTATCATAAACAAATGCAGGTAAATTGACAAATTGTATACCTTGATTGCAAAACATATTTGATTTCTCAAATTCAAAGCACCTTTTTGTAACATTGTATCATCATATATATAGTGGCTGATCTTTTCAGAAATCTTTTTAAGACGTTTATCACCAAGTACCTGGTAAGAGATTAATTATTGTCAAATTTTATATAAGTGTAATAATAAGTGTATTTTTTAATAAAATAATCAATTTTACAAAATACTAACTTCAAAATATTCTTTCAAAAGTGGAGTTTTGAAAGTGGACAAAATTTGTCGAAGTGGTTCGACTAATTCCAGGGTATTTTTCAAACATAAAAGTTGCTTAATTCGATATTCTGCAAATCGACCACAATCTTCTTCGCCAATGTGTATGCAAAATCCAATCAAACGTTCCACGTCGGTCATTCGACTTATAGCTGAACGTAAACTCGTCAAAGCCTACAGTAAGCAGTACGGAGATAATATTAATTATCAGAAACAGACAGTTGAAGCTTTTACACGTCCATTGTTTAAAATTTCCTCCAAAACGTCCAAACGTTCGTTTATGGTCTGCAAATCTGAAGACGGTTGTAATATTGAAGCACGCAACAATCGAGCACCGCTGAACGTGTAAGTATGATTCAAAATTCCTAATAAACTTCCTTTCACACTTTCGGAACTTTTCAAACTGACAATCAATTCCAAATCTTTTGCCGCATTTGAATCTAAAACAATGCAAAAGAATAACAATAAGACCCATAAAATGGAATTTATGATATTTAATTTAATGAAAAAGAGGACCAATTTTTAAAGATTTTTCTAATCCTTTGTAAACAATTCGAATTGACTGTGGAGCAAAAATAATATTTTCAACTCTTTCGATGTAATCAATCAAAGCTGCTGCAGCAGCTAATGCGTAATATCTGGAATCGGAGAACAGAAAAAATTTTTTAATGTAATAATGGAACATAAAAAATGAATAATAATTATAATAAAGATGTCACTTTTCTTCGACATTCTTTTCAAAATCTAAACACTCTTTCAGCATAATTCTTTGCAATTCTTCAAGACCGCGCGTTTCGTTGAAACATTTCCGACTGACGGATGAAATTTCGGTTTTTGGAAAAGCCCGTTTCAAAGCTAACAACAACATTTTCGTATTACCATCGTTTAGCATAGCGGAATCTGGCAAAATTATCTTCAAAAAGAAAATTTGTCAATATTTCAAAGTGCATAAAATAAGCATAAGGTAAAATAATAATTCTTTTTTTCTTTATTCCCTTACTGCAGCAGGATTCAAAATTTCCAGCTTAATCTTCAGCTCAGCATAGCTTGCATTGTCACTGAATTGCGTCAAGCACAATTCAGGAAGCAACAGATCCATATAGGCAATGCCAATTTCCCCTTTCGCAAGTCCCCGGCCTTGTGTTAGAGCTTAAGAAAAGATCAAAATTATTACAAATAAATTCAAATTTAAAAATGATTTACCGATTAAAATTTGACTTTTTGCAATCGGCTTTCCACCTCCACTCCGAGGAGTGGACGTTGATGTTCTATTCGTTGAACATGAACTAAATTTCCTCACAAGCATACTTTTCGTCCTAAAATATCCACCAAATTGCTTGCTTACATATTCATTGACAAAATTTTATTAAATATTATTTTTTTCTCTCAATGATTTACCTGCTCCCGTTGATTCCATTCTCCTCAGTAATATTTGTACTTTGTTCTCGTAACGGTAGTGATTGACTGGAAGAAGTGCTCGCACTTAATAATTGAAATTATTATATTCAACAATGGAATATATATTTTTCTTTTCTTGTAAAAAAAGGAAATATTAACCTTGGTCGATGAATTGTCGATTCTGACGACACTTGTTGTTCACTGCTGAACAATAAAGAAGCTTCTGACGAATATGTACTGCGCAATGAATTCCTTTTTATTGAAGTTATCAGCTTTGATAGAGGAGTTTTGAAATTTTCCTCGACAACATCTCCGGACGTTTCATTCCTATAAATTTTACGACGAACAAACACAATCATCAACTGTATGAATGAACAAATGAAATTCTCTTTTATAATAAAACTACTTTTCAATTTCATTATTTTCCGAATGTGGAGTACGAAAATTGGACACATCTGACAATTGAACAGTTCTCAAGCAGTTTGTCGACTTAGCATTTTTTGATTTTGGAGTTTGCTGCACATCAGAAACGTTGGAATTTGTTGCATTTTCCGACACTGTTTTGTATCTACAATGAAAAATAATTCCAAATTGATTCTAATAATTGATTGATTGTTGTTGTTTATCAAAAATTTGAATCACTTTGAATTTGGAGAAAACGACTGTGATAAACTTGAGTACGAAGTTGCACTGTCTTCATCATCATTGAATAAATCCAACGCTTTCGATATTGGCGAAATGCACTGCTGAGAATCTGTCATCTATCAAAAGGCAACTATTGCATTGATTATCCAAATAATAATTTGTTTAGAAAACAAAAATCACTGTCAACAATACGAATTATTTTTGTAAAAAGTTACACTTAATTGCTACTAGAACTGTTGAGTCAAAGAATGACGACAGAGATGCTTGAACGATCGTTGCTTTGTCGTCGTTAACTTGTAGCTTGTTAATCGTATTAAGTGAAAACTGGCTACAACTGTCATTTCAATTTGTTCAACATATTTAATAGCAATTGTTCTAGTCAATTGAACGATCAAGTTCCTATTGGAGTACAAATTGATTTGAATAATATTGCAAATGAAGAAATTTAACAAAAACATGACAATTTAACAGAAACAAGTGCAAAACAACAACGAAAGGTGAGAAAGTTTCAGCAAAAACAAAACATACGAAAAGTTGAATATCGACGCGCAGCTTATTACAGTAAGGAAATAAACAAAAATTCATTTCAAATGTGGAAAAAAATATTTAAATATAAATTTGAGAAAAAATTAATATAAAAAAATGTAATTGAAAAAAAAGCAATAAAAAAATTTTTTTGAAAAAAAAATATTTTATTCGATTACAGATAATGGAATGTAGGTTTCAATAATTCATACTGTTTTTTTGTGAAAAAGTTATTTGAAAATACTGTATGATAAATTGGAAAATTTATTTTTTCATCGAATTTATCAACTGTAAAACATTTTATTAGCGATCATGAATGGATTAATGTGTCTTTTTTTCAAAAAAATTTTCTACGTATATTTGATATGAATATATTTTTTATTTTTTTGTTTCATAAGTTCAGTTTTCAGTATGGGACGAATTGGAAAATTTCGTCCCCTTTTCAGGCGAGACTCGGTTGTTGAAAAGAGAAGAAGTGATCTGAATCGTTTGAATTCGTTGACCCGTTTCTGAATTTCTGCACTAGTTCGACTGTGATGGGCAAGAAGAAATGGGAAGAAAGTTCGTCTCTGAAAAGCGGTAAAACTTGTGTCTGTGAGTTCAGTTTTTGCCACACCATTAGACAACGACTTGACGAAGGTGCGTCACTTGGTAGCTGGGCTGCGTTCTACGTTGGGCAATTGAAGGAAGCAAAAAACCTGTCACTGCTCAATAGCCGCAGGCTTTGGTCCCTTTGACGAATTTCGAGAATGAAAATTAAGCCAAAATTGATGTTTTTCTCGTCACATTGTTCACCAGAGCCGGAAAAAGAAAGAATCGTTTCCTTGCGACAAATTACAAAACTTCAATAACGTCAGTTTTATATAGCCTGCTTGCTTCTGCTTGCTTGTCGGCGTGTCTGGTTTTTCCAAAATCAGGGCTACGCATTTGAATTCGAAGATCATCATTTGGCGAAAAGTCGGCTAAGAATAGTCGTTCAAATAGGGTTCATTCATTTTCATTCCATTCTCTTCTTCTGATCATGGACCACGGCCGGGGCTTCGGTTTGTTCGCGCCGCTTCTTACTGTACAACTTCTACTACTATTACTACTACTAATTTGCATTGATCAAACCGACGCGTTGAAATGTGAATTGGTCGGATGCAGATTTTGCGTTACTCGACGCATGCAAACCCACTGCAGCGCATTCTGTGCCACTTGCCCAACCGAATCTCAACGAAAAGAACAATCTCCTTCAACACTTGTAATTATACATTCATTTATTTATCTATTTCTTTTTTCACAATTCACATTTTAATTTAAATTCAATTATTAATTATTCCAATTTATCATTTTTGTACAGATAGGTGAAAGTTCATCTGGAAGTAAAATCTCCACGCCCATAGATCGTCAACAAGTTACACCATCTGTAAATAGAACGGTATTTGTTTTTTTTTAATTTTGTTCTTTGGAACTTAACAAACGAATTTTCCTTTTATTTTCTTTTTCTTTTTACTTTTATTATAATACTATATTGTAGGAGTGAAATTTATTCTTTTTTTTCTGTTGTCATTTTTTTCAACTTTTGTACTTGTATCAGTTTTGTAGAAAACTATGTTACCAAAGTAGAAAAACACTAATTGGAAGTGATTTTTTACTCTACTAAACCAGTTAAAATTAAGCATGCTGTTTTTTTTCATTTTCATATTAATTTCAAGTTAAATTATACTGGATTTGAAAATGAAGCAAAATAATTGGATTCCTGTGTACTGTAGGTTGAACTGAAACTGTACTATGCAATTAATTTAATTTAATTTAATTTAAGTTTTACTGAAAAAATCAAATAAATCCATCCGTTTGGATTTGTTCAGCTGACAGTTTGCCAATTGTACGGATTATTACATTTTGAGGAAATAGGCAAAACTGAAAGAGAATGGAGTCGATTAATGAAAATAACTTTACAAATGCAACCCGGTACAGTATGGATAACAGTTTGATATGTGGTAATGGAGAAAAGATTATTTGTAAGAAATTAGAAGAAAGAGCAAACTTGAGAAAGGAAAAGTTGAATGAATGGAATCAATAAATGGAACTAAAAATTGAAGCAAAATTATTTTGACTTTAATAATCCACTGTTGTGTTGTTTTGCTTTATTGATTTATTTGTGTAGTGTATGGTAGGTAGTAATGAGAAATGGCTTGTCCTAATCAATTGAGCATAAATTAGCTTAGTTTTGTGATGGTTTTTATAGAACAAAATGCATTGTAATTTGTCTCATCAAATTTGATGAGTGACATGAATACGCTGATGATGATAATGATAATGTACACTGACTGAATTGGAGATGTTTATTGAAGAAGTTGTGACAGTAGAATTGTTGTTTAATTGAACTTATTAAATTGCTTTTTTCTTTCAAAATTAATTGTTTTATTTCAAATAGCCCATTTCAAATTCGGAAAGCGGCGGTGCAGGATGCGGAAGTGCCCCTGATTACAGTCCATGTTTGCCGTTGGACAAGGCGAACACGTTGTTCCGGGAATGCTGTGAACAGTTGAATTTGGGAACTTGCATCCGTCTATGCCATTACGATGTGACGTTGAACAAAGTGAGTTGTTTGAATTGATTTCTCGTGATAAATGTTGGGTTAAATTTTCCATTTTTTAAAATTATTTTTCATTATTTGTAAAAAATGGAATTTTAATAAATTTTCCACTGCCTCAGGCGAAACATTTGTTCGACAACGGCATTTGCACGGTGGAAATGATACCGAAATATTTATATTGCGCTTCCCAAGGGAAAGATAACAGCGCTTGTTGTGCCAAGAAAGGCGTGTTCAAATCCGGAGGGGATCGATGTCAGAAATTTTGCAACTCGGCCGGCAGCGAGGATACAATAACACCAAAAGACATCTCCTGCGCCTCGCAGTTGCATCAAATTCTGGGCTGTCATTGGAGCGGCTTAAAGTGATTTAAGAAAAATCCAATTTTTCCCCTCTTCTGCCCAAATTTGAAACCAACGCCTACCATCAAATCCGACAATTTTTACATTTACAATAAATTATAAATCGCGCTCTCTCTCTCCCTCTCTCCTTCCCCCTCTATATATCTATATTATTTATTTGTAATAAAAAACGAAACGAAGCAATTCTGTATGATTAGAGATTACTCGTCGTGACAAGAATAAAAAAGGAAACAAAGCCAATAAAATGAGAATGTGAAATATCTTATTGATTGCATTTCTTTTTTCTTTTTCAATTGTTATTCATTTAGAATCACAGTATCAGTTGATGAAGTATATCTGCATCGTGTAAATAACTTCCATTGAGCAAATGAATTCATCGAATCAGTGAATGAATTCATTAACATGAAATAAAATGGGAACAAATACGATCAAAACAACAATAATAATATTGTTATTGTTGAAATCAATGCAAATTTGAAAGAAAATGAATTGTTTACCAAGTGATGAATGTGACATAATTTTCAATGGGACACGCACTGCTCACATGTACACACCTGTAGAGCAGTAGCAGTAGCGGTGTTGGAATGAAGCAGAAGAAGGCTATTATTGCTTTGTGGGATATTTGTTGCATCATTTGGATCATTTGTGCAGTGATGTTGTGTCGATGATGTTGCTTCAGGTTGGCAACTTTTAATCAAACAAGTCACGACGACGATCATTGACCAAGCGAAGATGTGAGCAATTGGAATTTCTCCACTTTGTACTTGTCGATCGATAAAAGTATGCTTAATTGGAAATTAGCCAACTTCCATATTATTATTATTGTTCAACTTGCCATTATCCTTTGGCGGGATACAGCTTTAACAAAATAGAACAACTGGTATCAGCGTGGTTCATTTTATTTTCACTTTATTTCTTCAATAAGCAATAAAATCAAAAAATATAGATATATATATGCACACAGTTGATTGACTGATTGAACAGAAAAGTAAGAGGAACAAGGCAAAGATTATATTTCTGTTAAGCATTGTTCATCGCATATTATTTTCTTCGAAGATGGTTCTGTGCATCGTCGACGACAGCACAGTGATGACCATCGATAGCAGCAACAATTTGGACATTTCCACACGAACCAGTAACGACGTAACAAAATTAATACAACCAATATCCAACCGAATAAAATGGTTATTCCCATGTAGAAAAATATCGAAGATTCCATGAAATTCACCGACGACAACAACCAATAATACAACAGAAGCAGTGCTGGGTTGAATATGCCATGTAGTTGAATTAGCTGATCCGATCTGATCCGATCCGATCCGATCCGATCCGATGATCACATCGGCAAAAGTTGAAATGAAATGCAATTTTCAAACGTGACTGTCCAAATCATCTGTTGACATCTACAGTTGGTGTGAATATTTTCCGACAAATTTGATCACACTGTTGTCAAAAGCAGAACATCTTCAAGCGTTGTTGGGTTGTTTCATTTTTGCAATTTACTCTTTCACAACACTTCTGTACCTTTTTCTCTACAAATAAATAAATAAATAAATAATAATGATTGTTCTATAATATGCGCAAATTGGAAGTCGACGCGTCGATTCAAGGACTGGATGAAAATGTTTTCCACAATTACCTGAATCATTCTTTATTTCTGAAATTCTCTTTTTGGAAATTGGACACTGCAAATAAATTTAAATCGTTTCAACTGTCAAATGGCTTCCTTTGCACAATCAACTGCATCCCGTAATGTTGAATGAACAAAATGAAAAATACTCATCGCACTAAGCAGCTCCAGATCTCCATTGTCGCACTGCGATCGATATTACTTGCCAATTGAATAAAGCATGCTTCTTTCTACTCCTCCCCCTTACTCTTCTCTTTGATTTGGTTAAGCGCATTTCTTCTTGCCACAAATCACCTTTAAAAATCCTACTTCTTGTTTTTGTACACTTTTTACTATTTTTTTATTCTCATTTAAAAGTAAAATATTAAAATACATTTAAAATCAATTTTGTTAAAGTTGTGTTTAAGATTGCAGTGAAATATTTTATTAAATAACGTTAATTCGAAAGATATTTTTCTTTTGTTTCAGATAATAATAATAATTATTATTATTTTTTGGCGAATTTTGCTCAACAACTGAGGTGGCAATTATTATTATTATTATTGAGAGGGACTAGAGAATATTATAGTTCTATTATATGGTTCATATAGTAGAAATTATTTGTCTTCAATAAAGTCGACAGAAAATATGCATAAGCAACTCGTAAATGCAGCACCTGTTCAATTTCAAGTGGGTAGGTTGAAGTTGAAATGGAAATTTATTTTGCAAGTGGTGCCCCTTTGGATGGAGTGTTTTCAGAATTTCAAAATTGCAACAGAGTATTATTCGAACACAGTTGCTGTCAAAGAACAGAGAAATGCCGCCACGAGCAATCAGTGCATGTGCTGACTATAATTTCTTCTTATCAATAACTTATGTGCAAAATATTTATTGCAAGCCAAGTGGAAAAGATAAATAGTTTTTGATCCGGCATGAACAAGTGCATAGCTCATTTCCGGACGGCCAGACGGCAGGCTTTGACTGAATGTGATTATTAATTATCGTTCATCAATATCAGCCTGCTAGCTTTTAGCATTGTTTGGATTAAAATTTCAACTTGACACAATAATAATATTAATATCTGAAGGCGTTTATTCAAATTCCATTGAAATCAGAGGTGATAATGTTAATGATGATGCAATCGATGATGAATATGAAATATTTTTATTCGATTGGCGGTACAGATTGATATTTGCAACTTTTGCCTCGTAAATCAGGTGTTAACGTTTTCAATGACTACCTAGCCGAGCGATTTGCTAAATTGTTAGCTTTGTTGGTTGGTGGAATTTTTCAAGCAACAGCCATACGGACAGGTGCGATAATAGTGAACGCCAAACAGCTATCGTTTTTCACTCCAATATTTTTACATTCTATTCTCATTTAATTATATTTATAAAATTTTATTTATTTATTTATTTGAATTTAAACTAATCATTCAATATTATATAACAAAAAGAAAAAGGAGAACCCTCCTAACTTACCGAAATAAATATTTTGCTTTTTTAAATTTATGTGTGAATATGATTAATTTCACGCAGTCATTTATTTTATTTAACCGAATGTTTCTCTTTTTACAAATATTTATTTCACTTTTCACTTGCAATATTTCAGTGTTAATGTGCTTTTCAATGTTCAATTAAACGTCGATGAAGCTGTATATCATTTTCTATTGCAAAACCTAATTCAAATTATTCACATTGATAATAAAAAAAATACAATGTACAGTTTTAAAATTATTTTTCAGTTTACCATTTTTGAATATAAAATAAAAAGTACATTTTATAAAGTGTAAATAAAAACAGCAACATTAAATTATTAAAATTAGATTATTTGCATACTGTCTCATAGGTACGAGTGCTAATTATCAAAAGTACAATATTTCTGCATATTATCAGTGAGAACAAAAGTAAAAATGAAATTGTTGCATAGTGACATAATTTAATTTGCAGATTTTAGTAAAATACGTTTTTTTTTCTTAATTTAAAACAAAGCATTTGAGTTGAGCAACGGAAATTGCAGTTCATTTTTGTTTCAAATTAAATAAATCATTTGCTGACACCTGCTCAAATGACGTAAATTCTTTGTTAAAAGCAACAGTCTGGCAAGGAATAAATGACAATGGAAATATTTTCTAGAACTTAAGAAGCTTCATGTATATATATATATTTATTTATTTATTTATATTTATATTTATATTTATATGAAAAATTTAGCACTTTCATTGCTATATCTAAAGTTGAAACAATCGTAAAGTAGAGCACGCAAAGTTCCATAGTGCTTTTTTATCGTAAATATTTTTCAATTCTTAACAGCATAAGCATAAAAAGCATAGAAGAAGCTTTATGAAAGCTGATAAAAAAGTACTAATGAAAAAGATTAGCAGTTCTATTAATACGCAGCAATTGATTATATTTTTGTTTTTCAATAGTCACCTTTTTTCTTCACATGTTCACACTGTTGTCTAATAGCATGATAATATTGTATGACAGGACAAACATTACTTTTATTTGACAATTTCATACTGAAAATTTTCAACCTGCACAGCAATAAATATTTTATATTTCTGTATGTATGTATGCAATGAATATAACAGCCCATTTAAAGTTGCTTCTCATATTAGATTAACGGTTTGGGCGTAAAATAATCTTCTTAATTGCAGGTACGTACTATTATGATTCAGATCAATTATTTTTTTACGTCTAATTTCAAAAGAATAAATTACTTTTACTAAAGATGCGATAAATGAAAATGATACTATTTGCACATTTTATTGCAAAAATAAGTGAACAAATTAATTTCAGTTAAATTTGTAGTTTTTGTCAAGCAAGCTGATTAATAAATTAAATTTTTTGATTTAAACAAAATAAATCTATCAACAAAAAAATACATTGAAGTTTCATGTTTTGAAATATTAATTCATTGGTAAAATGTGCAAAAGTGATGTTCAGTATTGTTTGTTTTCTTATTCAAGGAGTGGCTTTTTGTTGCATGACAAAATGTTGCTCAGCGGATGAATTTCATTAAGTGCAAAAATTAAGCAGGCTAATAATAGATTAATTTTTAATTCAAATACACAAAAATCAAAATAAAACTAATAAAAGATAAAAATAAATATGTTTTGCATAAGTTATGAGTGAATGCATTAGGTAAATATGGCATGAAAACAATTTAATAGTCACTGCTACAATAATGCCCTCTGAAAGCTGGGAATTTGATCATTTTGCCTGCTATGCAAACAATGGTCATGATGAAAATTTAAATCATATTAATTATTGTTCAACATTTTGTGATCATAAAAATAGAAATGTTGAAAGATAAAAGAAAAAACAAATTCAGGTAAAAAGTTGATCGTTAATCAATGTTGATTATTTGAAAAAAGTTACTACCGTTCATTGACCACCCAAAGTTCCGTGTTAGTAATTGAGCAAATAAAGCAGGCGTCTTCTCCTTTACGAATGTCAAATGAAATCACCCAGTCGTGATATCTTTTTCTAGTAGCTCATTGAGGTTTCCAATCAGCTGTTGACAATGATCAGCTACACAAATAAAATGATAAAATTTGCCCAGGAAATGAATAATGATAACACGTGCGTGTCAAGACGTGAAGAAGGCAAGAAGCTAACAGTAATGTCGGATGAGGCCGTGTTTGTGCTTGGCTTTTTATTTGCACCTTATCTGCCAACTTCTAGTGTCTGGACACACGGCTGGCGAATTTTGCTCAACAACTGAGGTGGCAATTCATTGGTCAATTTCTTGCCAATCAGCTTGCAATGCCACTTTTCACGTTAGTGTCTTTTCATAAATACGTTTTGAAATTTTGGCAAGCTTCACATTTACGCGCATTACATGGCATACAAGAAACAAGTAAAAATGAACGTCGACATTGCTTCAGTTAATGTTACTAAAAAACAGTCAATTTTTGCAGGTAAATTAGTACAACATTTTCAACATATATCTTATCAACGACAATTAATTCTGTTCGCTTGATGAGCAGCTTTTCTTTTCTTTTTCAAATGCCTATATCAAATTTACATTCTTATAATGTTCGTTATTTTATAGACGTGACTCGGCTTGCTGGAATTTTACCTTCAACACAAGATGAGCTTCATTCAACCAAGCCGAGCATTTCCAACATGTACAACAGTAGTGCTTTCAAGCACAACACTCTCGTTACACGTGTGATGCCAGAAATGGACCAACCGTTTTCCGGTGATGTGTCTTTGGTAGATTTCTTGAGAAGAAATTCCATCCAGTCCAATGTTGCCTTTTTCAATCATTTCTTAACGTCGAAATGTGCATATTTTCCTAACAATAGACCAATCAGTGATACGTTGGCCGTCGCATCTGCATCTCTGCCGAATGTTTTCAAATTGCAAACTGTTACAAATCCAACAACTAACAGTATTGATGATTTGTTGAGATTTAAAAGATCCTTCTTTGCTGACGCTACATCCATGACTTGGCCTGGTATTCATGCAGCACTGAATCGCCAGTTTCACACGTCGCAGAATGGTGGAAATTTGTGTCCAGCATCAGATTTTGTTCAACCACTAGACTTGCCATTTTCTCAGTCTGTAGTGACGTTGTACGATTCAATATATCCGAGAAATTCGAACACTTCGAAAGTAGTTCTCATGAATGGGAGTCCACTTACTACCGCTGGACAAGATGTACTGGCAAAGCCAGCCGGTGATATTTATGGTAAATCATTGCCAGCAAAAAGTATGCCCAACTCTCGCATTCAATGTCCAGATTGTAACCGAAGTTATTCCACGTTGGGCGGTTTATCCAAGCATCGTCAGTTTCATTGCATTTCGCAAATAAAACGTCAGTTTGGCTGCAAATTTTGTGAAAAACAATACTCTTCACTTGGGTACGTTCTCCACTGCAATGCAATGCAGTATATATATATATATATATATACAGTTACCATAATGACACTGATATCTTTCCAAATTTTTACACTACAATCGTAAATAATCTTTTGAAATATAACAATTTTACTAAATAAATAACTTTATTATTGAGTAGTTATTATAAATTGCTTTTTTAAATTTCATTTTAGAGCAATGAAAATGCACATTCGGACACACACGTTGCCATGTAAATGCCACATTTGTGGCAAGGCATTCAGCCGACCCTGGTTACTACAAGGACACATTCGAACTCATACTGGAGAGAAGCCATTTTGCTGTGGGCATTGTGGCCGGGCATTTGCCGATCGTAGCAATTTGCGTGCTCATTTACAAACGCACACTCATTTGAAGAAATACAGTTGTAATCTTTGTCAAAAAACATTTTCTCGCATGTCTCTCTTGACCAAACATGTCACCAGTGGATGTCGAGCTTTAATATTATAATGTGGATTGTACGGGATGCTTTAAATGAATTTTTCATTTCTATTTCATACCAAAAATCCCGATTGAAATTTAGCCAATAGCTTCGACAGAAGCAACAACGAACGGTTCACTGTTTGCGAACAAACTAGTAGGACAATTATTGTTGGTGCTATTTTGTACATTATGAACATTGTCGAATAAAGCTTTTAAAAGTATTTATTATTTTTTTATGTTTTTAATTTGAAATATATTTCACTTGATTCAGTTGAATTGTGATTGAGGAAATTAACAATGTTGGCCATTTTATGCTACAAATGAATGAAAGAAATCATGCTAACACGGATGAAGTTTATCCATTTAATTCAAAACAAGAAATTGACTATACATGATTGTGGTTTATCATTTAATCATATAAATTTGCGGTTCAAGCAAACACGTGCAACAAGTGTTGAAACGGCAATTTTCCAACTATGCAAATGGGAAAATGTTTGCCGATTTAGAGTGTTTACAAATAGCACGTAAGAAATTTATGATTTGTTTATTTTATTTCATTATTAATTTATGTTCAAATTATAGCTTTCGTTCATTTAAAGCAAAAGCAAAAAAAAGGAAGAAAGCAATTCTGCAATTTGTAAATTAAACAAAGATCAACATTTTTCTTTTTGATAAATAGCAAATGACAAATCAGCTTGTAGCTTGTATGATTGCTACGTAAATAATTTACATGTGTAGATTGCAAAAGAAGAACACTAAAAGATAAGCTGGGAAAGATGTTGGACATTTCATGTTTCTGCACTGCTTGTTATGCGAATACAGAGAAAACAAGGTACCGTTTCATTTGTTTTCAAAATATTAAGCACATATGAGAAAAATTATTTATTAAAAGCAAGAAAAAATTAATAAATAAAATACATTTAAATGGAATAAGGTGAATAAGAATGAATGGCAAGATTAACATGTAATGAAGGGAAGTAATTACCAACGTTTGAACATGCTAGCAATTTGATGTAATAATAAATGTCAAAAGAAAAAAAAATAAAGTAAATAAATTCACAGATTTTCTTGTTGAAATAATCATACAAAGCATCTGCATGCAATCAAAGCAGCAGTGAGGTGCAATAGCAACAGCAGCAACAGCAACAACAACAACAACAGCAACAGCAGCAGCAACAAGGTGAAGTAGAAGGAACAATTTTTGTTGTTATGAAAGAAAATAATTTTCGCCAAAATTGTTAACGTAATTTATGATAATGAGCGTAATTTGAAAGTTGTTATAAAAATAATTAATTGTTACACTTTTTGAAAAGAATTGCCAATTTGGAGAAAATTGATCAGGTAGCGTTTGGTGTGTGTGTGTGTGTGTGTGGAGGGGGGGGGAGGAATTGAAAAAACAAAAGCAAAGCTCAAATTCGTAAATTTGCTGCAAAAGAAGCACAACATAACATGAACAAGTATCATTAATTAAGTTTCAAGTGAACTTAGAAGAGAAAAAAAAATAATTAATTAATTTACAAGAGAATTGAAAGCAACAATTATGCGGAGATGAAACAAATTTCAACACTCGGCAGTGTGCAATAATGTATGGATGTAGTGTGTGGTAAGCGTGAAAATATTTCTCTTTTTTTTCTGATATTTTTTCATGAATTGATAAAGTGATCAAGGGCGACTTTTAGGCTAGTAGGTTCGCGGGTTGATTAAAGCTTTACAGCTGTTAAAATTTGGTCAGGTCAAAGACGCCAAATGTTTAAGCTGGCGCCACCCAGTCCATTCAGCTTAACAGAAGCGTTGGATGTCGCTTGACAGTTTCGTCTCAAAGCGTCGGCTTCATTAATTACCCCTGACAACAGTTGTACTGGCAACTGGAGCAAGTGTCTCAGGCTTGCCGAGGACGAGGCTCCAGTTAGCCAAAGAGTGCGTGCCTAGGCGTGCCGTTTCACAACTGACGCGTGAATACCTGACACGATGCAAAGTGAAAAACGGCAACAAGTGCTGGCTGAACTAACGCGTCCGGTGTTGATTTCATTCAGCAAATGTTTGCTTATTAGCTTCCCCCCCCCCTTCCCCCCGAAAACCACTTCTTCAATAACAATTTTCAAATTCTATATTTTTCTAGTTGATAATTTTTATTTCTTTCATTTTATTATTTATTTTAATTTTCTTCCTTGCATTATTCATTCACAATCCATTATTGTCACTTTACATACGTTTACAGTAATCACTGTAATATTCACAGTATCTTCAACTCTTCTCCATCTTGTTCAATGCTGCTTTTTCTTTTTCTGTTTTCTTTGTGTTTTGATTCACTTTAATTTTTTATCGATTGTAATTAAAAAGAAAAACAAAAATTACAACAATTTAAATAATAATAAAGTCTTTTGTGCAATGATCACTTTGTTTTTCACGTTCAAATTTAACAAAAAAGAAATTAAAACTTTTATAACTTCAAATAAAAAGGAAATTTTTTTCACTATTACTATAAAAATTAAAAATTAATAAAATGTGAAAAAGATTGAAATATAAATATTATCATGCTTTTTTTCTTTTTTTTAAATTTATTATTCATCACTTCTAACACTGACATAAGATATATACTGCATACATGAGACAAGGTAATAAATATTTAAAATTAAAATTTTCATTTCTCTACTCCAATCTTGCATTTTGATTCTAATTTTGTATACTGTATTATAAAATATTTTGCTTTGAAAAGGACGAATCAAAGATTTTCATTTTACAAACTTTTGTCTGAAAGTAAGCGCATTTTTGTTAGTTCTTTTTTTTGCTTAATTTTCAAAAATTGCATAAATTGATTGTATAATAAAATTGCTCATTCGTGTAGTTTGTTTTTCTGAAAATTAGCCTACTTCAACAGCCAAAATGACTGTTGAACATTTTTTAGTATAAAGCTGGAGAACTTTTTTCAAGTACTCTTTTTTCTGCAAGAATTCCATATGAATTTATATTTTTATATAGTTGAAGCTAATTACTGAAAAGAAACATTGACGTCAGAGGTTTCGATAGCTGTTTCTAACAATTTGGATAATATCAGTGAAAGAATTTTTGCCCTTTTTTCTCAGTGTTAAATAGAACTATTTGTCTGGGCAAAAGCACGTTGTTTTGCTAATAAATTTTAAAATGCACGAACGTAGCATGAACATTTTGTTTACTCTTCAAGCAAGTTGCTCTATTTAATGATATTCGCAATGTTGAAAAAGCAACCATGAAAAAGGCAAAAACTCCACCATGGATCAATTATAACAAATTTATTGAAAAAAAGGTTTGCATTTTTTTGAATTTGAAAATGTTCATCATATACGTGCTATTTAAGACTGCACACATAATCAGCGTTATTATCACTAAAGCAGTTTTCAAATGTATAATTTCATTACATTTCACTGGATAGAAATAATTTTTCAATTTGAAATGTTAAATTCAGGCTTCAAGTGAATGGATATTTTTTTAGAGAAAATTTTTTGCAACATTAAGATTGCTCGCAATTTATTAAAATTCATTAACAGCGCCTTCAGTAGACGGTCTTGTTATTAGTTTCATCTTTTTAGAATAATTTTAATGTAAAAATTTCAAAGTGTTGTTCTTTTTTATGATTTTAACTTATGACAAAAGCAATTAATTATGCATGCATGGTATGATGCAAATTGTTGTTTATATGAAAACAATTCTCCTGTTTGCTAACTTATGAGATGAATTGTGCCAATCATTATTTATATTTTCATTTTTTAGGAGATGCTTTTTGAAAGAAATTGTGTTTCAAAATATTACTTCCTCTAGTAATTATTCATTTTTCAGACAGCCAGTGACAAATGAAACGAACTTTAATAAACTATTTATTTTAATGCCAACGAGCAATAGTAAGCAAGTTAAAATTCTTTCACTTTTAGAAAGCTTTAACTTACCTCATGCACGCTGTTCTGATGATCAAAGATTAATAGACTGTCGGAAACATCCACTTCTGACACTTATTCAGTGCAATGTGATGATAATAAGCTAGAAATATCTCATCTTAGTAAGCTTGCTTGAATTTTGCTGCCAAACACGTCAACGCTGTGTCTCTTGGTGTCAAAATCGACTCTGGCTGTAATTCATCTTTTTATCAGCTTAGCTGAATCCTAGGCGTGAAAGAACGTCGTCATCAGAAACTCTTCACAGCAACTTACTTTGGCATTTTGAATGAATAATAAATTTATCCTTCACAAATAAACATACATGTACGTTTAATAAAGTACAGATTTTGAGGAATTTGACAAAAAATTACAATACTAGCAATTTACACATTAAAGAAGCATTTTATCAACAGACGTAAAAGCGGTAAATAAATTTTCAGAATAACAAATTTACTATTCAGTAATTTTTTAACTTTTACAATTTACAGTTACATTAAGAAGTTTATTTATTAAAAATAATTCATATTAATGAAAATTTTAAAAAGTATAAACTAAAAAATTACACTTCGACACTTCACTATAACGTAAAGGGACATTTAGTTTTTATATTTTATTGCACATTTTAAAAATATTCTAACAATAATTTTATTGTTATTATGTGTGTTAGTACATGAAGATCACATTTGAGCTTCTACTGTAAACTGGAGGTTTTGAATTAGGTATAGCTGGCAGCGATTGAACTTCTGCTGCGGAATGCAGCTGTTTGAAATTGCAGCAGTACATGATGGCTATATGGTTAACTGTAAGTTGGTATTGGTCAACTATTTGATTTATTATGTGGTGTCGCTGTTAGCAACGCAGTCTGTTCGTCGTCACTGATGGCTCGGAGAACGGTTTTCTGCTTTATTTATTAGCACACTTTTGATCTGAACGCTTGATATTCAGCTGTTTAACGGACGGTTGAAGGTTGCAAAATGATGGCATATTTTTGGAAATTTGTGAAAGAAACCATGTCCGGCTTGTCTAGCTACGCTGCGCAGAAATGATTGGATCATTGATGTAAACGAAAAGGGATAGTGGAATTGAAAATTTTCTAGGCAGATGATTATTATTAAGTTTATATTTTAATATATTCTTTTATATTTTTTGAGCAGATATTTTGTTAAACAATTTGTTCGCTTTCAAAATATGAAACTTCTAGTTCTTTGCCTTGTCGTTGACAGATATGCTTGCATTGCATGATTGACTGGATTAATCGATGAATCATATAATGAAATTTTAGTATAATTTTACCAATATCAATTTAAAGTTTATACTTTAGCAAATGTTCTATATTTGTAACACATTAAAAATATTACATGTAAATTATTTGTCGTGCAAATAATGCAGTACTATGAACGTTTCCTTAGCTAGCAGCGAAAGCAGGCAGCTTATCAACATTCTGTCCTACTGAAATTATTCTTCAACAATTTGCATTCCTTGTATCACTGCAGCAGTATAACTTATCTGTGAAACGTTTGCTTTATAGCTTCAAGCAATTTTTCAGCAATCAAATCAACAGCACCGTTGTTGCATTCGCCACAGGCTAGGCTTGAACAGCAGCAAAAGCGTTCTGCAATTCTACTCACAAATCAACCGACTCGGTAATTATTTTCCTTTCTCTGTCCTTCTGCACTTCTTCCGCGCGCTTTTCGATAACGCTAATAATTCATCGTTAACCTTCCTATATTGAGAGATGGCGAGTGCGAGCGTTGAATTGTTGGCTAATGCATACCGCAAGACGTTTTGCATGCTCATAGTACTCCACAGGATATTCAAAGCCACAACAATGCTGTAAGTAATTTTTAAATATTAATTAACAAATTGCATTGCATGTTCTGTCCATTAATTTGTAACATTCCTAAAACTTAACCTTAAAAAGTGCACTTTTAAATTCATTTCCTGATAAAGTTCAAGTTATCTTTACCATGCAATAAATGATAGATGAATAACGTGAATGCTGTTTTGTCTGAAGCAGCAAAAGCTTACTCTTAATGCTATGATGCGAAATTTATCTAATAGTTAGTTGAGTTCAATTTTTCAACAAAATTTTCAATAATTAATGGGCATGTTTTCCTGAAATCACTATTGATTTCTGAGGATACATTGCATTATTATTCATCTGCTAAACTGTTGACTGTAGAAGATGTAACGCAATCACTTGATACTGCCAGTGTTTTGTGTATAATTTCTCACTTTATATATATTTTCCATTCTTTGAAATTTATCTGAACACAAAGCTGATATGAGTGGTGAGTAAGCATTGTCAAAATTATTGATGAAGGTTAAATTATTTCACGTGGTGAAAAAAACATTGGAAACTTCATTCAATCTCGCATTAAAAGCACATTAATTTTGGGATATTTTTTTTGATAAACGTTAAATTTGATTTCAACCGTACAAAATGATTTTAAAATGCTCTTTCTGCTTTCCTTCATATTGCTTTCTTTATAATTTGATTTTCATCAAATGTGCAGCATTTATCTGAAGCTATTGTTGTTATAATACGAAATATGTGGTGAATAATTAATGTTGATAAATATTACACAAATGTATTTGAAAAGAACATGCTGTTTTGTTTAAAGTTTGCAGTGTTGGACAATTTAAAATTTAAAGTTAGTCTGCTTTAAAATGTTTTAAAGTAGTTAACATTGCACTATCGTAGCAATAGTTCGACGGACAAATCAGTTATTTTCCAAATTGTCGTCGTTTAAGTACTGGGTTTTTTTCTCAACATGGATCAAGAAAATGAATTTATCAAAAAAGACGAAATGCCCAGTTTCGCACATAATTCCACGGATGTCGAGAAAGCTGAACTGCTCACAAGCGGAGATACCGTGCACATCGTATACAATGGCGAAAAATACGATGATCGTGAAAGTACTTGGGAAACTCTTCATGGACAGGACGGCTCGTTGTTATTTTTTGAAGCAGCAGAGTTGGCAAAAAAATGATTTTCAATTTTCCTGCATGAAAAAATCCATTGAGCACGCTGTGAAAAAAGGTTTTTTCCCTACGAGAAAGGGAGACAGTTCATTTTTTTATTTTATTCCCCCCCTCGGACGAGGAGAAAAATCGTCGTGGGCATATGTTAATCCCATAGAGCAACAAGAATACGCCCACAAGAGATCTTAGCGGAATAGGATGGCTTCAGAAAATGATTCGTCCATGCTGTCCACGCCGAGGTTGCTTTTTAACAATCAAGCTTATATGTCTGAAGTCGATGGCTCATAGATGATGAGTGTTAGGAATTTGAGAAATCGTG
>NW_003526948.1:1978979-1984647 GCF_000181795.1 Trichinella spiralis | reverse complement strand
ACTGCTGTTTGAACCGGGTAATAATTTTGGAATTATATCATTCGCAACACGAATAGAACCGCAGAGAATTTACTAATTTCTTATAATGATACAAGAAAAGGCGACGAAAATTATGCAGTTAATATGGCAGCCGTCGACAACAGATATGCATTTCCTTACAGACATCCTAGACGTCGACGCCCGTACACGTATTACTGGGCGACTTTACCGTTAGCAAAGAGGCCATTCAGCAATGAAACTCGATCATTTATTTTGCGAAGGTTAAATGATGCGAAACGTATGTCTTCTCTCTTTGAACATTTAAAAAAGTTATTTGAACTTGATGAGAACTTTGACCAAGATTATTTCAAGCTGCAAATGATGCTTATGCAAGGCCAAATTTTCAACTTAAAAATGGCACTTGAAAATGGAGAGACACCATACGAACTAGTAGAGAGGTGCCCCATTTATGTCCATACACATCCCGATGACATAACTTTACCTATGAACATTGTCACGGATAAGACTTTGCATTTGATGAAAGGCAAATATTGAAACTGATATTTATTTTTAAAAAATATTTACAATAATAATAATAATAATATTAATATCATCATTGTCGTTTTTATTGTTATCATTATTATCGTGAAATTATATGAACTATATATTTTTATTGATAATCTGATTTATTAATTGTTATAATTAATAAACTTATATCATTGTTTTGCATTGCTGGTATTATAACAGTTGGGTGGTTGCATTTTGCGCCCATGTAATCAATCATGCAGAATTTCATTTGCGATGGTTATTTTTTGGTTTTTTCCACTCTTGCGTTACACTTTTCTGAAGTATGCACCTTCAATATTCATTCATTATCGTCAGCATAGGTTTTTACATTTATTTCCGTTGTAAATGACGCAGCAGCGATAATTGTTTTATTGGATCAGTCATTCTAAATCCACGTCTGTTCTGTGCTTTCCTATTCGGTCTGCATTGCCTTTTTTGTTGCTCATAAATTTCGTTAATCTAAATCCATAATTAAATTTTTTCAAAACTCGGAATTTAACACAGCACCATAGAATTTGCCAATTTACCATACTGGCCTTAATATGTCCGTGATTCGCGTGCGACTGCAAGTGTTGTTTTAAAGACAGTTCCCATACAAACGTTTTCTCGCATAACGGGCAAGCGAATGGTGATGCACTGCTATGCCTTCTCATGTGATTATGCCTGGCACCTTCATTATTGAATCTGCTTCCGCATATTTCGCAAACAAACGGCTTAATTCCAAGATGAATATTCATGTGCATCTGAAGTAGTTTTTAGGGGTTATTATAATGCATTTAGTTTGTTTTGTTGTATTTATCACGCATGTAGGGGAAACTGTAAAAATTGCGGAAGTCAGTGATAATTTATAATTTCAGAATATATATATAAATATTAATGAAATAAATATAAATGAAAAAAACAGTGCTGTTGGCGTTGTTACTTATTCGAAGCGTATGCCATTACCTTATACTTATACGAAGTAGAGAACTGTTTGTTGCACAATTGACAAAAGCGATTCGTTTCCATTGAGAAGTGTATTCGGTGTTCAAACAGTATTCGATGATGAAACGTTTTATATCCTGAATGACCGCAAAAAATGACTCTTTGTTCGAAGGAGAATGACCTTTCAACAAACCGACCGTTTGCGCACCTGTAAAGCAATGAAATAAAATGATATGCTAAATTTCAGAAGTTTAAAGTTTCAAAAGTTTCGGAAGTTTAAAAAGTTACCTGAGCATCACATTTAAAAATTGACAACTTTAAATAAACTGTTTATTTGTAAAATTTTGCAACATATTCAAAGGAAAAATTAAAATTTTATTTAAAATAATTAAATACATTTGTTATTTGGCTACAAGATTTCGAATTATCATTTTTCATACATTTATTTAGTAACGATAATAAAAATTTGCAGGTTTACTTGTGCATTAAATTTCAGTGCGGCAGCGAAGTTTAATTGATGACGTGTAACATTGCGTCTATTACGGTGATGTACGTGTCATTATTTTTTTTGATTATTTCCAATTTATACGAGTGATAATGGAAGAGAAAACTTTTTTTAGAAAATTTCGAAAATTTATAGTCTATAGACTTCGCTCTTTTCAGGAGTCAAAAATGTTTTTTCGAGAAGTTTGCATTTTTGACAGGCAAATTTTGAAATAAGTGCAGCCTATCTTATATCTGCTTAGCGATGAATGAACAGCGAGCGTTGCCCGCTTAGTCGTCGTTGTTTCCTGTGACGTCAGGGTTAAGTCGGGTAGAATTTTGCTTCGTGCGAAAACATTGCATGATATTTATAAAAAAGGATTCTGTGCTTTTGTTCAGTATTAGTCATTTTCTAATTAATCAGTGTTATTATCCCCATTTACTGTATATTGTTTCTTCCTTCTTATGCTTCCCTTCGCCCTTGAATAATAAAATCTACTTTGGAAACAATCCTACTTGGTGGTGATCGACCTTGGAAATCACAACAGTGTACATATACATTCATAATTTACATTGTTCCGCAGACTGTAAAAGAAAACTACCATGCACTTGTGGAATAAATGACCTCTGAAATTTGTATACTGCTAATCTGAATACTACGGAAAGTTGCTGGTCTGTAGCTTTCTTGACTCCTGATTTTAGCAACGAAACATTTTTGACGTTTCAATGATGTATATAGTCTTCAGCTTTGAGCAGTTCATTTTTCCTTCATTTTCTCATTATTTTGACTATTTTCATAAAACATCTTTCAGAACTGATTAAAAATTAAATCGAACGTCGAAGCTATTGCATTTCTACTAATTTATGTTTTTATAACAATGAATAGAGTGAATTTAACAATTTTTTCATTCATACCAAATGTGTTGCTAATTGATTGTACTTTTGCTAAGTAACAACAATGCAGTGGCGATTTGCATAATTAATATAAAATGTAGTCGCCCAGAGTTAAAATTCATTACAAATGCTATGAAATTAAATAAATGCACAATTGATATTAAATTATGGGGCGCATGCGTGGTATTTGTTCGAATCTTTAGAGGAATCCACCAGTATGTACAGTGAAAATTATTCCGAGCATCTCAGAAACTACGGTGAATTGTGAAGTGATCAGATTATAAATACAAACAAATTTGTGCCAATTAATGGCATGTAAATTTTTTATAACCCGCAACAGATGTTTTTTTGAGAAATTTGATAAAGTTGCCGGTTTCAGCATTTAAAATTTATAGAATGAAAAAATTTGCATCTTGTACGAAAGTAGTTTTGTGATGTAATGATTTTCGATAATTCTTATCTCGAAATTATAATAAGTGAAAAAATTCAGAGAAGAAAGTTTTTAATTTTGAAAGATACTGTTGTTTAATGGAAAATCAGGAATAATACCGATAAAAATAAATTCCTTTTTTCGTTTCAAAACATTGAATGCACCGATGTGGAAATTTATGAAACCACTACATTTGCACATTTATTTATTTTCTGTTTTCCATTCCTTTTTATTTTGAATCCGTTAAAATCTTATTTTGGTTTCCTTTTTTTGATATATCTCAACAAATACCCAATCAGGAGCTGTCTGTATAATTTTATGAGAGTCAGCGTATAATTCTCTACCGATGTAAATAAATTGACTTAATTTTTGGAGAAAGAAATTTTTCTCGAAAATTGCAAAATTTCATAGGCTATAGACAAGGTTGTTTTTGTGAAAATCGGCGAAAAAATTTCAAAATATGGACTTTTCTTGATTGTAATAACTTCATATTGATAAAAGAAAATGTTTTCTAGAGTTTCAAAGGAAACTACACGGCACTTGGGGAACAAATGGCCTCTAAATTTGGAATATTGTCTCGCTTAATACATGCGTATGCTTCACACTTTTATGATGATTCGCCGGCGGAAATCTCAATGTGGAAGCAGGTCACTGGTTGCTGTATGTAGCTCCATGTGAAGTTTCCAAGCTACCACTACGGCAATATTCACCGATTGTGAAAATAAATTCCATCGCCATTTTTCACCCTATTTTCGGACGGGAAAAAGATAACATTTTATCCAACACCACCCATATATTGCTTGTAGAGCACTATGATGCTTGGCTCTGCTACGTCGAAAAAAAAGGCGTATCTCTAGGGAAGTGCGGTGTATTATTGAATTCTTTCGTCATATATGGAAGCAGTATTGTGAACTTATTAATTACAAATACTTTCAATTTTACGCGATTGATTATTTAATGAGATATTTGGCAAAATTGCTTGATAGAAACGGTGTCATTTATAGAGGGAAATAATGCAAAAGTGCATAAAAACTTTAATTTATTCTGTTCATTGTAATAAATTCACATATCTATATTGTCTGCAATCAACAAAATTCCGTTAATAAAAACTTTCAAATTAGTAGCCTTCTGTATTACAAAAATGAATTTCAGGTATAAATGTTACTAGCATCGCGAACATTGTTTGGAGTACATAAGCCGTAAATTCTGTATAAATATAAATGGAATGAAATTATATTCCGTATTATCAAGAGAACAGGTTTTTTAGCGCTTTGTGTTACTCCGATTAAAATCGTATCAGCACCGAACATTTTTGGCAATAACTCGACAAATACGGATTCATAAAACGTAAGACTATATTTGTAGTGATTATTTTATTTTTTCTGATCGATTAAAATCATTTTTACAAAAATTATAATTCTTGGTATATTCATTAAAGCAAGGCTGTTGGAAATCTTTAGTTTGAACTTGAGGATCCTTTTGGTAGTGGACTGTATGTATTAATTATAGAATATCAGTGACAACGGGTTTGACTAAGAATCGGTTTATTCAGAATAAAACAGTGAGTAATACAATGTGATAGCAAGAGAAACGGTTCAGGCGGTGTTCGAGACGGTGTGTACCGTGTGATTTTGTTAATGTTGGTGTTAATGTTCCCTCCTCCCTCCGCACTTGTATTTATATCTTTTTCTTGACCTCACTCCGCGTCTGGTGACCTAGATTGTCGAAAAGTAATTAGAAGATCGGCTTGGTTGCGCAATCCCTTAGACTGTGCAGCTTAGCCGGGGTCTGAACAGGCGTGCTGTCAGCCACATTCCACTTTGACGCTTTTTCAGCAACTGGCCACCGGAGTTGTGGCAGATATATGACAGGACGCTGACCTTTTCACCGCTTAATTGTTCTTCCATTGTTTTTCTATTGAGAAAAACAAGGTGTGCAACTGGCGTTGTGCAACCGTTGTTTTCGTACCAGGAGCAATGTTTTGTTGCCACGGGGATTTTTAGATAGTGATGAGCAGGTATTGAGAAAAGATTTCTCAACACCTCCCACCCCAAAAAGGTGAACCGGGTTCTATGCGTCACTGGATGGTTCCACCAGGCGGAGTGACCTTGCAGATCGGGTTACCGTTCCTTGTCTGGTTTTCACTGTCACCGATCTGATTACACCATCTTCACTCGGGTGGATCTCAATGATCCTTCCGATCGGCCATTTGAACCATGCTTGTAAATATGCAAGTATGGGCCTTGTTCGCTCGGACATCGCGCCGCTGTACATCTGGGCGGATAAACCGTGGACCTGCAAAGTCCACACCGGTATGGCTGAATGGTGGTGATTCTGTCACTCGGTCGGTTGGCAAGTCACTCATTCGGAGTCGATGGTGGTTGCGGTTTT
>NW_003526948.1:1806784-1928306 GCF_000181795.1 Trichinella spiralis | reverse complement strand
GTGCGTAATATGATGCGTAAAACAATATAGATATGAGAATTAATTACAATGAGCAGAATGAATTGAAAATTTTGTGCAGTTTTGCATTATTTCCCTCTGTAAATGACACCGTTGCTGTCATGCAGTTTTGCCAAATATCTCATTAAATAATCAATTGCGTAAATTGGGAGTGTTGTAATTAATACAGATTAATTATTGTAATTACAATACTGCTTCCATATATGGCGAAGGAATTCAATAATGCATTGTACTTCCCTAGAGGCACGCCTTTTGTTTCGATGTTGCAGAGCCAAGCATCGTACTGCAGTGGAACAAATATATGGGTGGTGTGGATGTGTTGGATAAAATGTTATCTGGTTACCCGCCATTTCACATTCGTTTAATATGGCCGTAGTGACAGCTTGGAAATTGCACATGGAGCTACATACAGCAACCAGTGGCCAGCCTTCACATTTAGAGTTCCGCCTGCGAATCACTTTAAATGTGGGAAGCACACCCATGTATTAAGCGAGACAGTATTCCAACTTTCGCGGCCATTTATTACACTACGACCGAAAAGTTTGCGTTGAAACTCTAGAAAACACTTTCTTTTATCAATATGAAATTATTACAATCAAAAAAATTGCAAATTTTGAAATCAAAATTTTCGCCGATTTCTGCAAAAGCAACCAAGTCTATAGTCCATGAAATTTCGAAATTTTCGAGAAAAACGTTTTTCGCCCAAAATGGCCTGTATGGACTTTAACCGAAGCCGAACGAATGGGGAAATGGAATAAACGTATCATTTTCTTTACCGGTTGCTTATTTCTCGAGATATAGCAAGAAACGTGGAAAGCTGTGCTATGAATTAAGGCAGGCCGTGCCAAATCTTGATTCCCATTCTTCCAGGACTAATAGGCAGTTTCCGATGAAATTCTACATAGATCTATAAGATATCTGTTTAAGTGTATAATGATTTAAAAATACGAAATTTTGAGAACCCTTTTATTGCGAAACAGGCAAATTCTGTAGCCCGCAAAATTTCGAAATTGTTGGACAAACGTTTTTCTCCAATATGGCTTGAATCCGTTTGAATCGAGCAGGAACAGTTAGACAACTATATTAAATTTACCGGCAGCATTCCTGGTTGCGTATTTCTCTAGGTATTCTGAAAAAAATGGCATGTTACCAACGTATTATGTTGGGGAAACTGCGAAATTTAGAGGTCATTTATTCCTTGTTGGCCATTACGTAGTTAATATTTCGTAAAAGTGAAGAAAAAATTATCTTCGAGTAAAAATCCCTTAGTAAGCAAGTACAAAATCCGTTTGGTGAATTGGTGGTAATTGAAGCATACCTGTAATATCTTTTATTTTCGCTATTTCTTCCAACATACATTATTCATTCATATATGAAATGAATCTATTGTGGTTTCTCGTTACATTTTGATCATGCTTTACATTTTCCTTCTTCATGAATCTGTCTGGTGTGTGCTCACAAATAGTGATGCAGTTTTTGAACATTTATGCACCTTTAATATGCATGGTAACATTTTGATTTCTGAAGTTGCAGATTTTTGTGAAATTCACCGTAACAAAATCCAGACTGAAACGATAAGGTTTCGTCAAAAAATTTCTTAGCAATTCTTAACATGCTATATGGTTCTTTTTCAAGTTTTTCGATGTAAATTGAATGAAACTGTGGAGAGGGAATTACATTTTACTTTGTTACATCACAACATATTGTACTGAAAAAGAATTTTCACAAATAATTGTCACTACATTGTTTAGCACTCACAAAACTGATATGCAATTTTCTGTTGTTTTGGATAACTGGAGTTTCTCTTGTTCATGTGAAACACAATGAGTAGTAGAAATAGAAACACCTAAAATTTTAAGTTTATTACCAATTAATAGTTGCTATATAGATTGGTAAAAATCAAAAAAGAAAAAGCTCGACAAACAAATTGTATAAATGCAGAATATATATGTATATATATATAAATATATAAATAAATAATAAATAAATAAATAAATAAATATATATATATATATATATATATATATATATATATATATATATATTTCATGAATAACAAATAAGATTTTATTTAAATTTCGCATAATCCGTATTGGAAATAAAAGCATAGCTGCAATTATTTTCAAATAAAAAATGTAATGGTGAAAACTTCATTGAAATATCTATCATAAATTTTGGTTCAACTTAGACTGCATCATTTAAAGTCATCAGAAATGGATTGACATATTCAAATCCCTCAAATTCAGATTGGTCGATTTTGGCCATGTCGCTTCTAAACAGAAACAAAGAATAGCAGAGTAAATAAATTGGTGGAAGAGAGACAACTGCTGTATAAACGAACTGTTCGTCAGGAGAAAATTGGACAGGCTCGTCAGTAAACTGTCGGTCGAAATGCTCCAAGTCACGATTGTCCTTTATCAATGGTCGATATGGTGGGGTAATTTGTTTCGCTTCAACCTAAAAAAATTCCTTAACACTGCTATGGAGTACTGATTTTTTACTGCTGACCAATTCCCATTCAATATTTCTGAAGAAGGCGTGATTTTTAATGTCCTCAAATCCTTGTTCCAACGGTTGCGTGCATCCGAGGCGCTCCGCTGGATTCTGCAAAAACAACAACGAATTGTTGAATTTCTCTGACAAAGCACTTTTTAATCAAAATATTTAAAGCATAATTGAAAAAATTACTTTGTTCAAAAATCCCTTGAGCACAGAAGCTGCTTTGACAGAAAGCGAACGCGGTATGCGTATTGTCTTTTCCAAAATAACTTAACAAATGAGATAATATTAAGCGATGTAAATTTTTCAAAATAGAAGCATTGTCGATGTCACTTTGGAATAAATAATCTTCTGTCTGCTGATCAGGTGTGTCCACCATGCCGACAATATCGAATGGTGAACGCCCGGCCATCATCTCGTACATCAAAACGCCCAACGCCCACCAATCCACGCTGAAGCCTACAAGCAAGCGTATTTCAGACTGCGAAACAACAAATAAAATACAAAACTATTTTAAAAAATTCCACTGCCACTTACTGTATTCTTCGCCTCGTAATATTTCCGGTGCAATGTAGTTTGGCGTTCCGCAGAATGTGCTCGTCGTATCGCCAATTCCGACACCTTCCTAAAAGTGATTCGCAATGAATGGCATGTAAATTTTATTTAATTGTTGTGCACTTAAACAGTGCAAGCAAATAAACAACAAACTGCCTACTTTGCACATGCCGTAGTCTGTCAATTTGATGTGACCGTCAGCATCGATCAACACGTTATCCAACTTCAGATCCCGGTAAATTATGCCTAATATCATCCAATATTCGTAAACGTTTTAAGAAAGTAAATAACAAACCTCCAGAGTGGAGAAAATAAAGCGCCAAAATGATTTCAGCTGAATAAAATCGTGCATGCTCTTCAGGTAATCGGCGCTGGCGCTGCATATGGAACATCAAATCTCCACCGGGTACAAATTCAATGACAAAAAACAATCTAAACACAGAAAATGCAAAAAGAAAAAAAGTTAATACAAAAAAAGTAGATAAAAAACTGTGTCTTGCCTGCTCGACGTTTGAAAACATGAATGCAATCCAACCAAAAATGGATGATTGGAAGCGGTCTCAAAGACATGCTTTTCCGTTTGTACCCAGTCAATATCCTGAATAAACGCAAAAATAACAATATATACATATATACAAGTTACAACGCATACTTCTTCGTCAGTGACCATCGTCTTTTTTATCACTTTCATAGCATACAGTTGGCCAGTTTTCTTGTATTCTACCTGCAACACTTTCGCGTACGAACCACGACCAATTACTTTCAAAAGATTAAAATCGTCAATAGTAATGCCATGACATTTTGAACTCTAAAAAAATCGGAGCTAAAATCATATCTGATGATAAAAATACATACTGTAACGACGGTTTCCTCGTCATTGGCCCCATCAACAACTGCTCGGCTGCTATTATTATCTGCATGAATCGGCAAAGCTGCATCATTTTCCATAAACATTTCATTATCGTAAACATCTGAAAAAATTCAGTAAACTAAATCCAATTCTCACAAAACCAAACCAACAAACTCAACATACGTTTCGAATGAGCAATGGCATAACGTGAAGGCGATGAATCTAACACCACAGCACTGGAACTATTCGCCGATGAGATGCTCGATGCCATCACATCCGGCTAAAAAACATATCATAATATGAATACAGAATATATATATATATATATATATATATATAATTAAAACATGCAAACCGTCAACGGAAAACCAGGGCAAGATAGTTTGACCAACTTGTGACATTTTTTGTGTACAGCTAGCTTGCAAGTAACACAACGAAATCCTTGCCTACCTAAACCCCATACGCGGTCCCTGCATATTGCACAAATTGCTCTCTGAATAACAAAATGTTTTCACTAATAAATAAATGGATAATAATCTTGCTGAACGCACTCTGTTGAAACGCTTGGCAGTAAACAAATGACCATGAATACGGTAAAATTTTTTCCATCGACGGGCGCCCCGACGATATACATGCTCTGATAAAATCAACGTTTTTAATCATAACACACATACACACACACACACACACATATATATATATACATATATATTACATAATAAAAATAACAATTAAACGTACTGTCTTCACCTAAACAAGGGAGACCTGGTTGAACCGGCAAGCCGGAGAAAACTAAGAAAAATAAGGAAAAACATAAGCATAAACAAAGCTCAGATGACAAGTAAGAATTCAGTTTTTCATTCAAAGCTTACCATGAATGAAAATTTCATTGTCTCTATTAATTTCATAAAGTCGAAGCGCTTCATTCAGCTCGATCTGCGAAGATATTGTGCACGGATCACCTGAAAATAAATTTATAAACCAGAAAAAAATTTTGACATTACAAATATACATGAACATTTATTCACTAAACTCTGAAATTTCTAGTACATTATTGTCTAAAATTAATTTAAAACAATTATATATATATATATATATATATATAATATAATCGTATAAATATATTAGAATTATATGATACAAACATACTAAAATATTCAGCAGAATTCAACATTGCAAAGTTTTCGCAACATCTTTTCTTACCCTATTACGTAAAAGGTATTTTCAAAAACTGCAATTACATTTCAAGAAGAAGCTTGTTCTACATAAAATAAAAATAACAAGTTCATAATATCCCTCTAGAAGATTTCATGTACAATTATAGTAAGTAATAGTCAAATTCAAATTTGAAATCAAAATTGCAAAAATAACAGAGACAGTTCTGCTTATGATAAAAATCATTTATGCACATCAGAATCAAAGACTGTTTATTTTAATATTTCACAAATACACTGCAAAGCGCTAAAGTTATCAAGCCGAAAAACAACAAAAGCATTCCATCATTATACTTTTCAACAAAAATAAGTGAATATTGCACTTCTGCCTTATCGCATCTGTCCTATATAATACTGTAGGTCAAGTGAACACGTCAAGGCTATGGCAAAACTTTGTACAGCTTATTGTTTTCTAACGTGAATAAGCGCAACTTTACACCTACAAATCAAACAATTCCGACCGCGTTTTTATATTAAAAGATTTTACAAATTCCTTTCCACCAGGTTTGAATAAACCTTTCAGAAAAAAACTGTGAACAAATTAAAACAAAAAACACTACAAAGCATTTCCAATACCCAGCAAAAATACAGTTCTTCATGAAATGCAGACTGAATAAATAAAGGTGATCCATAGCTATTTAGTAATGTTAACTGCCAACTCCATTTTTGTAATATTCGAATCGTACTGTCATGCATAACTCAATTTACTTCTACAACTCGGTAACATCAATTGCATAAATTCTGTTATAAAATTGAAATTCAAAAAGATTTACCTTCTTCATCCATCCATTTAACTGTGAACGGATGTTTAGCGTCAAACTGACATGCTAAACGAATTTCTTGGTAAAATTGCTCCAAACTTAAAGGCGGATGAGCGTACAGAATCATCACATCACTAAAAAAAATAAAAAAAAATCAAGAAATACATATCAAAGTTGTCATTTCATGAATTACTCTTTAAAGGCAATTTTCAGCTTCACCTCCATTGCGCTAAAACAATACGACAGGCTTGAAGTAGAACTTCTGGAAAGGGGTTCTGGCATTTATCACAGTTCGGACTAAAAGTTTTACTTCAAATCAAATTAAACTTAGCACGTGAGATAAAAGCAAAGTGAAAGATATAAAATTTCGAACATGTATTGCGATATGAAATAGCGCAAATTATAAAAGGTCACAGCAGTAAAAGTACAAAAGAACTTTCCGAGCTTCATGAAAACAAGAAAGCTATAAAAGCATAACAGTAAATAAATATAGTTCTGCTGCTTAAAGGTAGAAACACCTGAATGGCGCAAAACTTTTCAGTCAGTAATTTATTAGTCTTTTACCTGTTTCAGTGGATAAATGATTTCATCCAAACACAGAATCAAATAAGCCAAAATTGAAAAAAACTGCCGCATAACAAGAGCAACTCAAAATAAACAAGCAGTAGAAATTTGACTTGTATAATTAATTAATATAGTTATTCAAATAAAGGCATTCAATAAAAATGCAGTTGACGGTGTTTAGATAATTGAAAATTTGAAAATATTCTAATCTTAACAGTCGTAGAGTAAATACGAACACCTTGAAAACTGCATTCTTTCATATTCAAAGCATCGTGACAGTACAGAAAATAACTGTTCTATTAATGATTTGCAGGTTTAAGTGAAAACAAAAGTTGAGGTGTCAAAAAGTGTCAACAAATGTGTTTTAAAAATAAATTTTTTTAAAACCGTTGCAATATATTGAAAAATATAATTCACCAATCATTTTTATTTTTTTAAATAAACTTTAGGCATAAGTTTAAAAAATTTTCTGCGTCCATTTGGCTTGTTATATTATCTTGTAAAATACGAGAGAATAATTTTTAAAAAATTTTTTAATAATTTGAATTGATCACATTTAATAAATTTTATTAAGAATGTTTTTAAAAGCAGTCTTTGCCAAGTGCATGTTTTAAGTGCATGAACTCTCACTATGTGGTTGGTAGAAACTTTTATTCTGAAATATGGAAATACTCTCAGCATTTTATCAACTGACATACAATAATTATTTTTATTTTATTTTATTTTATTTTTTAAAAATGACTCAATTTATCTTTTGAAAAATATTAATTATCATTTAAAATAAATACTAAAGAAGCAAAATGGAACAATACACAGTTTACTTAATGTTTGTTTGGTTGTCATGGTGCTGGTTAGCGTCTGGTATGTATGTGTTCAATAAACGTAATGGCCGCGTTTACTTATTCAGAAACTGAGATGATGGAAACTTCTGATGAAAAAGAAGCGGAAATTGCTTTTGTTTTAATAAAAGGTAGCTTGTCATGTGATTTAAAAACTGTTGATGAGCTTCTGCAAGCATTGCAAGTGGCTGGCTGCAGTCCATCAATTGATGATTTACCTAAAAGTGAAGAATGCCGTAAGTGATTAGTGCATTTGTTTTAAAATATTTGATAGCAATATCAAAATGTTCTCATATGGTCTTGAAATTTAACTATTGGCAAATTAAATTTCAGCATTCAGTTTTTTGACGTTTTGTGAAATATTTAAAATGATAAAACCCGTTAAAGAGGATACGTTGCGCGATGCTTTTCGATGCTTCGATAAATCCAACTGTGGTACAATCAGCATTTCCAAATTGAACGCCTTGATGACTGAAGTATGAAAAAATTGAATTAAACGTAACTTTTATGCTTGTTCATTTATTAAAAGAATAATTCGCAATTGATGGACTTTGAAATTGACGCATTAAATTCAAAAGTCGATTCAGATGATGGTGAACAGTCCATAGAATACAATAAAGTACGCGCTACATTTAAGGATGTATCAAAGTTACATCTAGATTTCTCTTTCAGCTTATTATTTGCTATGAAGAGGCTATAAATGAGCTGAAACAACTATCTTTGGCCAATTACAAAATGCTGAAAAAGGATGAAACAAGTTGGTTTATTATTTTCATAAAAATTTCATATGTTCCACATTGATTTTCATTTTTTAAAAAGAATTGTCTCCTAATGACGACGGTAACAACGACGATGCAAATGATACGATGGTAATTTTACATTATAGCGGTGCAGTTATTAAAGAAAAGTACTTTCTTGAATTTCCAAGCATCACTGAAACGTGTATTTTATTGCAGAATTGCGTGGAGCGTAGAGGATTTTTTGTACTCGATCATATTGAAAACCAAACGATAATTTCCAGTCATCAGTACAGAATAACAAATGTTGAACTGCAAAATATTACAATTGAAATTCAACATCTTGCTGGTTAGTTTCTCTCATATACATTTTTTTAAATTTCTTATAGTTATTTCCATAATGATTGAATATTTTACATTGATTTTTTTCAGAATTATTAATTCAGTTTTTTATATACCTTCTGATTTCCATATATTAAAATGAATAAATATCTATCCGTTTGCGATGCTTAATTCTGTGTATTGTACATATTTATAAGTTCAATTACAGCTGAGCTTTGAATTGAACTTCAGCGACACTTCTATTTTTATCAGTATCTAATAATTTGAAGTTATTAAATCAGATTTTCTGTTTTAGGAGCGTTTGACACCAAACCTATGCAGACAGTTGACGTGTGGATTATCATTTATGATGAAGATGACCGTGTTGTGCAGTTATCAGCAACTGACAGTGATACATCGCAGGTGAGATTCAATTCTTGTGTAATATGATAATTTCAGTATTCAACTGACTGTTCAGTGGAAAAGAAGAATTATGCACGGATCAAGTTCAGGAATGATTTACTAGCCAAACATTTTCAGGGAAAATCTATTATTCACCAACAATTACCTGCAGGCAGATATATTATTGTCCCATTTACGACACAGTGTCTGTTCAAGCCTAGAAAGACAATTGAAAGCGAGAAAAATAAAGTGCCACTTCTGAAAGTTGACAGAGCTGGAAAGCCTTGCTTGACCAAAGAAATGAAGTAAAAAACGTATTGTCAACATAAATTGCTGTTTGTGTTGTATTTGTTTGAAATTCAAGACTTGCTTTGATGAACATTTTTGATCTCTGCGACTTGGACAACAACGGAACGCTTACTCGAGAAGAGTTCAATCTGTACAACATCCGTACAGGCGATGAAACTGTAAGCGATGAAGAATGGAATGTCATTCAAGGTATTTGAAATTGAACAATTCAGAAAAGCGAGCTATCTTTCGTTTTATTTTCTAATTTTAATCTATAGAACACTTTGATTTGAAAAATGAAGAACTCACTCTTCGAGACTTCCTTGAGCTTCATGAAATGGAAGCCGAAGATTGCAAATCAGACACAACAGATATGTGGCTGTCACTTGAATCGATGGGCTGCAATTACAAGCTGGAACTAGATGAAGTAATAAATCGAATTTATAAGATTTTTGTTGCTTCACAGTCGTACAATACTTAAAAAAATTTTTTTTTCGGTCTGCCCATTTTCCATTCGAATATCCAGCAAAGTAGCGATTGAACAAATCGAGGTGCTCCATATTCAAACTATAAGCAGCGGAAAATGGCAAGCATTGTGCCATTTTCTTTCAGAAAATTTCCACCATATTCTGCATGAAAGTGACACTTACAAATTACTTTTGTATGAAAGAAATGAATTTGCTGCAATTCTTTTTGAAAGCAAAGTAACGCTTGTAAAGTACACGTCAGCATCTGAACGCATTACCATACGCTATATTCATTTAGAATTTGAATAATGAAGAACAAATTGAATTTTCATTTGAAAAATCACAGAACTTTATTTTATCGACCAAAACAAAAACTGAAGTCCATCCGTCTAGTGCAATTCAAGTAACATTTATATATTTGCGATTCTGTTATTGCGTGCTCTATTTTAGATTGTTGCATTTGGTATACCGAAGCAGTTGGGGCATCCGATAAAAGTCGTAGCTGAATCCGTCCCATCAGAAAAAGCATAGTTGCTTAAAGATGCTAAATGGCTTCTTTAGTAAAACGAACGCTTTGTGACTGTTAGAAAGAATTCTCAAAATGTAAAGCAAACTAGAAAGAGGGAAAACAAATGCTAACATTCTGAATGACAGACAACACTGAACCGTTCAGTCTCATCGTATATTTTATGCAAAAAAGATGTAGCTGCTGATAAATTTTACAGCTAAACGTTTCAACTCAGTGATTGGAAAAATTCATTTAATAAAGTCTAATACAAGTGTGGAAAATAGGTAGTGAAGTCAAAAATAGGAATAATGAACAAATTTTGTCTGAAAATACATATATATACATATCGAAATGTGAAATATTTTTACTTCATCTTCACTGGGAGATTCATAGGAATATTATGAATAAATAAAATAAATAAATAATAAAACAGGTGTTCATTTTAATTGTCAATTTAAAAAACAATAATCTATTACTCAGTTGAATAATAAAGTAAAGAGAAAATTTTTGAATAAATAGTAGGGGTATACTGGGTTTGTACTAGATCTTCTTTTCAATTTCTACATAATCGGTGAAAAATCAATCAGTTAAAAAAATATTCGGCTTCATTTAATGCAAATAAAATTAAATTAATCTACAAATTCTCAAATCTCTTTAATTTATTAAATCTGCCAAGCAGTTAATAGTACTCTGAATGTGCGGTTAATTACAGAATTCACATTACACAATCTACAGCGTTTCTCGTAAAACGTTTCCACTTTTGATATAGAATTGAACGTTCGAACGTCCAAAAAAAACAACGCACTATGTAGTTTATTTATTCATTTTACAGGGATAAGAATGAAGATTCGAAAAGAATTATAAAATTAAATAAAAAGACATCATTTCAACCTATACTAATAATGTATTGATCGCAATTCGGCTACTATTTAGAATGTAAAAACTGAAAAATCAGATTTTTCATGCTTACTGCAAAATCAGTGCAACGCAAATGGTCAAGCAAAGTTTCCAATACTTTGAACGGAAACTTGCTCTTTTTTAGAACAACAACGACGCCACGTGGATAATGCCGCAACTTCAGCTCGAAAATCCGGATAAACGTAAAGGTAGATGACCGTCTGCAGGATCACGTTGAAGCCTTGCAGCATCCATAATATCGAGCTGAGTTCACTTTTGGTTGCAAACATATCGTTGGTCAGCAAAAGCAAACGTTCCATAGAAGCGATAATAAATTTAGAAATGAAAATACTGCTCACGCGTCGAGTGTGTGTCATTTGCATTTCATTGTTGGAACCTTGTTCACGACGAAGTAAACGAAAAAGTACAAATGTGCCCAAGTGTATAATCACAGTAACGGTTGTAAAAAATAACGGCAAAATATACTGCAGTTCATAAAACCACGCAGAGGTGCACTCATAGAGGTTACAGTTGGCTGATACTGTGTAATCTCGTTTTTGCAAAATTGAAATCCAATTTAGCACGTTTAAGCTGAAAGAGCAGACAAATAAAAGTGCAAGAATAATTCGAAGGACATTATCGGTCAGCTTTTTGTATAGATTATGAAAGCCGATTGCTAGTCCTTGCTCCACTGCTAGTGCGCAAAGACAAAACGAAGAAAAAATATCAGAAAACGGAAATGCAGTAATGTGAAATGCGTAAAAAAGACAGTCAAATCGATTCGACAAAGTGATCCGATGCAAAAATACATATATTCGTCGAATAGCGGATGTCATATATCCCAAACCGGTAAACACTTCTGCTACAGTGTTGCCTAAAGCACACAATCAAATCAGCTTTGAGTATCGTGAATAAATGAATGAGAAACAGTCGACCAGCAAAAATAAAATCAACCACTGGTCACACGTCTGCCTATGACTACGCTGACAGTTCCGTCTGATAATCTGAACGGGCCAGTATTGAAAACAACATTTCGATTAAATCGAAAAAGCACTGATAAAATAATTTAAACAAATTAGTGTTTGCTTTTTCTTCAAGTAAATAACTTTCATCTGAAAAATAAAAGCTTCCTGACAGCCATTTCGTTCATTCGTGAAAAATCACAGAAACTGAATTTCCAACAGCACATTTCATTTATAAAATAACATGCAATCCTTCGGGATTTCTTTGCAGAAATTTCGACACATAATCTCATGCATAATATAATTACTGCTTATTATCGTTCAAGTGATTCGGAATAATTTTTACGCTGAAACTAAAAACGTTAGGTGGATAATTTTAAAAATGACATGCATTTGCATTTGGTCACGGAGTAAAATTAAAAGTATCTATTGTGTTGACAATGAAACCTGACCCAACAGTTTAGGATCCTCCCAGTGGAGTGGTTTCAAATTGTACATTATACTATTTGTGATCATGAGGCAGTCATCGCTTTACGTAAGCAGCTAATCAGATCCTCAACTGCGAAATAATAAAAAAAACACAGTGACATATTTCTTAATACTGCTTTAAGTTTTAGCACAGCAGTTTTGTTTTCAAGGGGAAAAAAAGAAAAACATCATTGTCAATTGTTTCAATTTTACCTACTGCTATTCAGAAGCAGCTGAATAAAAATGCGACAAAAATGCAAGCATTTGCAAGAGACATAAATTTCAACGTTGCTAAGCAGCTGTAGAATTACGAATTATTTAATTGAATTAAAATTATTCAAAATTGCAAATGAAATTTTTAACTGAAATCAAGTACAAGTGAAAAATCTAATACTTACCTTTGATGAAGAGGAAATTCTTGACCGGCAACTTTTTCACCAGCATGATGTAAAGTTGAAAAATTTTGACAAAGATCACCAGAATTCCGATGATCAAAAATGCACTGTTCGAGTGCAAGTGATTTGTGCTCACCGATGACGAGGAGGTTGCTAATTTGGAATCGGTACCAGTTCGAATCACCATATGTTTATTTGTAAAAATGAACAAATTGTCATCTACAAAGTGAATGACATGAAGAAGTTGAAGTTTTAAACTTTTTTCACTGAATAAAAAAATAATTTAAAACAGTACCCTCTCAGAGTAATTCTACACTGTGCATGCACATGCACCGATATACAAACTGATATTTCATGTCAGAGCAGAGTAAAATATTTAACATACTATTGAAGCCGGTAATTAACTGCAGTATAATCCATTTACAAACGACGTCATAAATAACACGAGAAAGCTACATCAAACTAATTCGTAATTTCAATCAAATAGCGCTCTTTTTTGGAATCGCAAGCAAACAGAACTCTAAATTTCCATTTTTCACATACAATAAATCGGACATTGTATTTATTTTATCAACAATTCTATTTATTAAAATTTTTCCTATTACTTCAATGTAAACATTCTTCTACACTGGAACAGATAATAATGAAATTACGTAATAAACACTGCAACAAGAAACTGAATGAAAAGCATTACCAAAGAGAAGAAGAAAAATGACAAAGTTGATTGGGAGAGGAAAGTGTTGTAGCTCCTTTGTGAAAGGTGGTCGACTGAAAACAAAAACCAGGAAAATATTCTGCTTGGATTTGTTCTTGGAAATTATCTCGATCGTTTTATTGATTCCAAAGCAGCCAAACAGGTGGACTTTGTTGTGAATTTGGCGCGACAGAACAGCTACACCAGCAAACGTGCACCAATGTTGACCGACCTTTAATTTGAGCACAGAGTGATTTAATTAAATTTAAGCTTCATATTACAACGATATGCAAGACGTTAAGACGCAATTTGCTCAATTATTAATATTGCGGGGTTAGATTTTCAACCGCACCAATAGCTATTGTCTGCGCTGAACATGCACCGGTTTGCATTCTGCAAAATGTTATTACAACTTTCGTTTAATCGAAATATGAATATTTAAAAATATCCTCTCAACAATTCTGCAAAATATTATTGTTACATAAAAACACAGAATGCTCAGTTTTGATTTTCAAATCAGAATGGGTAAAACAAATATTCTTTCTATAAAAAGTAAAAAAAATTATTTCCACTCATTACTATTCAATTGTAATTACAATTTATTACTCTCTAAGATTTATTAATAAACACTTTTTCTTCATCTTTCTTTGCGTCATTTTTAATCACTGTCATCCGTGGTCACTGCCACAACAAATCAATATAGAAGATAACTTACCCTCTATATTCACTTCACTCCGGAGATGTGATTTTCCCAAGTGGCATTGAAAAAAGTTCAAGTTCAAGATTGAAAAAGGCGTCATTTTCAATTATTTTCTTATTTATTTCAAATGTGAAGAAGTATCAAAAACAGCACTTTGAGCATTGCAACTTTCAAACTGCCTATAAGAAAGAACAAACCTAAGGTAAGCTAACTGAAAGTTGGTAACTTTTAAGCAAATTCACCGGTTTTCACTGGAAATGTAAATCAGTAAACAGAAACAAGAAAAATGCATATTTTCAAAATACCATATAGCGAAATAATTTGAAAAAATTTTTGACATGGTTTGTTTTTATAACTTACAATTTTCAGCGTTTCAACTTTACTTTTTTTGATATGTTGGCTGCATCACGTTTTAGCAACATTTTTTATTCCATTGCCCGAAGAAAGTGAAACTGATGCAAACCGATTCTCTCGTTTGGCACCAACAAAGTGTCTGGGAAAACAAATATCTTTCTTTTTTTTTAATGGTCCGATTGTTGAACCACAATTCCAATTATGCATAAAGATTCTTTTCTTATATTTTCAACGTAAACTTATTCTGCACAGTAAAACACTGTCAAAAGTTTGAAAGAGATCAAATTGAAATGATCTCTTTTCAAACATTTTACGTGAACATTTAGAATTTAGTTGAAAATTTTGTATTTTGTCTCATTTTCTTACCTAAAAAACCATTTTTCTTTTCAATCTACAGTCATCTGGAAAATTCACTGAACCCATATTCCGACCGTTATTTTCTGTTCAAACATGCTGCATCAAATTTGTTGGTTTTTTGATTTTTTAAATTAAGGTTGAATTTGCATTCAATTTTCACAATTTCAACCTATATTCAACGCTGAATCAGTGTTCCATGCAAATAAGTAGATTTAATGCAAATAATTCGTGCAATGCTCGACTCTGCTAGCCGTACAAGTTTCACCGCTTGCTCTATCCGCTTGTAATTAACTTTGTGAAACACGGAGAATTCTTTTTCAAAGTATATGAATGAGAAGAATGCAATGCAACTAATTTATTTCTTCACTTCGTAAAACGCTCTCAGCACTGCTACGTGTAAGACTTCAACTCGAAATGACCTACAGCAAAAACGAAAGCGACTGTACTTTCTTTAATTCTTATTTTGCATTTCTATACTTATTTCGTTCACTAAAGGGTAAACGTATTATTCAAAACAACTTAGCTTCAGAGCACGGAATAATTAACGTAATCAGTCCACATCAGCACTAGCATAATTGTCATAAAATGCCAGTAACAAGTGCAATTAAAATTTAATACTTTTCATATTTTCATGATAAATAAACTAAAATAATATAAAATTGTAAAATATAATAAATCAATAAAAGAATCCCTGAAAAAACACCAGTTCGTACCATTTCTTTTTTCTTCTTGCCTCGTTTGTGTTGATAGGGATCAATTAGAATAAATTGCCGCCATCCTCAGCATTTGTAATGCTGCCGCCTTTCATACGCTTTCTGCCTTTGGACTTTAGCACTGGGTGTCTAGACAAAGTGGTAGAGCCATATTCTCTGTTATCCATCAAACCGCGAGCGAAACTCAACGCCTGCGTAAAATCTCCATCCTAAAATACGAAAACAGTTTTCATATGCATACAACAACAATAAACAAACAAAAAACAAAAAAGAATTCATTTTCACCTGCTTGCCGCTCATCATGAGATACATGCTAACAATTAACTGCTTCCAGTCGGACACAGAAAATCCAGGTACTCGTATTATGGAAAAGTAGAGCTTGCAAATCATACATATCGTTTTCCGTTGATCTTCCGCTGACAGTGAAGCATATCTCGTTGTGATAAAATCACTCACGAAGTATTGCAATTCTTTGAGAAATGTTTGCCGATCCTCTTCGAGAAGATACACTCTAAAACAGAACAAGACCCAACACAAACATGCTCACCAACGTTATATATATATACATATACATATACATATATACTGAATTACAATTTTTTTTAAATTTACCTATCCACTTCAGGCTTTTTTCGCAAATACCACAAAATTTCACACAACGTTTCCAAGTCATCAAAACTTATTGCACAATCTATTAGCAATTTCACCGAACGACGCATGTGCAAATAAAAACTACCAGGTCGATTGATATCGTCAACAGGATAACTGCAAATTCCCTGAAATATTATCAAACAAAAAATAACATTATTTCAAAGAAAGATTTTCTTTTAAAAACTAATCACATCAAAAAGATTGGTCTGTCTACGACAATGAAATAAAGCGTTCGAAAGCAGTGGGTCGCCAGATCGACCGGCCCCGTATAAAATTTCCATTGACGTGCATGGCGTCTGTAAAAAAAAGAGAAAATCAACCCGAACAACACAAGCGTGAAAAAGCCACAATCAACCCATCTACCTGTGAAGGCATTAACGAAAAATACAATATTGCCAACCAGTAGTATGATTTATAGTGACCAGAAAACCGTTGGATACAAGACACAAATGCATCTCTGCACATTTCCATAATCATTGCGATTGCCTCGGCATTTTCAGACTGGGTTGAATTCGGCAGCGAGATAAAAGGGCCAGATAAAGTTGACTTTCCAAAACGAATGTATTGTGAATTTTCATAGTTGAATACTTTGCGATTCAAAATTTCATCAATTCCTGAATCTCCATAAACTTGTGAATTTGCGGTCAGCAAACTTCTGAAAATGAATAAAAATAAAATATCAAATAAATTATATATATATACACACACATGTACATATATAGGTATAGATAGACGTGCATGCAACAAATCATTCGTAAAAATTACTTACGAAGAACTACTATTTTTCAACACAACATCCGTGATTGCTGAACATGGACTTCCACGAACCAAAGCTAAGAAATTGCACAAATCTTCCAACCGCTCAAAAGAAATTCGTTCCAGAATAATATTTTTCAAAATGCAAACGTGAATTCTATAATACAATTCCAACATTTCCAAAGAACCACGCGGTGGATTGTTCACTCGAATGCTTTCCACAAGCTGCACTCCATCCGCATACAACGAATAGATGGATTTGAAATACAACGCTAACAACTTTTCCAAACTGTCATTCTTCTTTTCGCCAATTTTACCAAGCATGTAAAACACCAACCACTGGTCTTTGCTTTCCGATTGAAAATTCGCATTCTTGCTGACTAGCAGAAAAGCTTTCTCGGCAATATCCAGCAAATCATTTCGACGTCTCTTCAGCTCAACTTCTTGTTCTCCACTCAACTGTCCACTCTGACAATTAATAAAAAAAATAACAAACAAACAAACATCACAATTAATGAAATTAAATCATCGAACGTACATCTCGCAGTCGGTTAATCAATCGCCTGTAGAAGCTATGGCATAAATATGCACTATTACCATATTCCATCCAAAATGTGACGTGGGTTTTGTCAAGCTCTAATGCTTTCTCGTATGCTTTCACTATGATCCGTGACCAACGATAAATGTGCGCTTCCTCTTCCATGGTAAAGCACAAACTGGCCTACATTTGAAAACAATAACACATAATATACAAAAACAAAAGCAAAGTATCAAAAAAAATGAGTTCAGATCAAAAACTCACCGAAAACAAACGAGCATCAATAATTCCACTAGCTGCTTGAGCTAATCCAGCTAGACTGTCAAATCGATTCGGATTTATTAACAAATCTTGCAAATAATAATCGACCGCTTTGGAAAATTCTTGATACTTGAGATAATGATCGGCAATTACGTAATACAAGGTCGAAACTACCGGTACTTGTTTGTCGATCGTCAGCGATGGCGGATCCTTACGATCATGGAAAAAATACTCATCCCATTCAGTCTGATAACGACTGCCTGTACAATTAGTATAAGTTAAAAAAAGGAAAAAAAATTTAATTTCACTCCATACTTAGATGCAAAGATTCCGGAACAAAAGTCTCCATACGCAAAAGCAACTGCAACGCTTCCGAAGATACAGATTCGTTGGGTGCACTGTCGCATTGAGGCAATTTTTCTGGTATAATAAAATCGAACAAAGTGATCGTTCGATTCCAAGTCAGGCCGGCCGCTGCAACCGAATGGTCTCTAAGATTACGCTTTCTCTTCATCGGATATCTGCACATGCAAAATATGCACTGCTCTGCCTCGTTCATCGTTTCCAACAGACCATCCAATACCGGCTGAGCTACCAAATTCGGATGTCGCAGTGTACGTAAAATTTCTTCCATAAAAAATTCCAACAACTGACCATCGTTGAGCTACAGAAACAGAAATATATATATATATATATATATATATATATAAAGTGAACTGAATTTGGGGAAAAAAAACAACTAACCATGCAGAGACTTTTCTCACCGAGCACGTCGTGTGCCAATTTCAGCACGTTCAACGAATTGGTTACCATTCGCAAATCGCGAGGTGGGGATTTTCGTTGGGATGTCGTCGATGACGGTGGTGATGACAATTTGCCATTTTTCACCAGTTCCGCCATTTCGAACCAATTCAAAATGTTGTACAAAAATATCCAAGGCAATAGCCAACACTGATCCGGTATGTCTCGCTTGTAGAAGGGATATTCGTCGGCAAAAACGATCAATTCGACCAACTGCTGGGCCACTGGACCGCAGAACGACGGTTGAAATACCGCCGCCCGAACGTCGCCTTGGAACAGCCAACCGCCGGCATCGAGCAGACGCTGTATCGGTGCCCAAACGGTCCGCCTTTCGCCCACATCCGTCTGTTTGTAATCGACCACCAGCTGGTCGAGCAACGCAAGAAACAACGGTGCCGCTTTGGTCGACATGCCGAGCTGCTTGTAACAGGACAACAACATCATCTGACGAACGAACAATTGCTGATGATGCTGGACCAAGCTGTGCAGGCTTTTTTCCAAAATTTCCACCGCCAATCCAATCGAACCGTCTTCAATTAGTTGTTCCACTTGGCCAAGCAACTGATTCAGATCGGCCATTTCGTTCTTTTTGTACAATTCGTCACGGCAAATTGTCAAGCCACAACTGGGAACACGCATCACGGGCAGATCTGCTTCCAACATCAGCTGATAGCAACGTTTGAAGTGGATACCAGCGGCAGCGTCGACGCTGTTCAATTCGAACAGCCTAGCCAGCAAATGGTAAGCTCGAATTGAAAACAAGCGATCTCCACACTGGTCGGCTGTGTTGGTAATGGCGATCGCTTGCCCAAGCAGAAGCTGCTTTTTCGCCGGTTTTTTAAAGTGGATCTTCAATTCCAATGCCATCAAATGGATTCGATCCTCCTGTTCCGACTTGGCCGGACTCCAGTATTTCGACCACCAGGCATGACAACGCAAAAACGACCGGCGCAATTCGTCCGACCACCAGTAACTTTCCATGCGGGACAATTTGGACAAAAATCTCAACAACAGCATCACCACGGTGCAGGTGCCGTTCAATGCTTGCAATTCGACAAGCGACGGCTTTGCCACAGTGCCAACCAAGCAGGGTACTGCCAATTCGACCGAGGCAATTTGCAAATTATCCCCTCCATCGTCACCATTTTTCACGTCCCCATCATTCATCACCCCACCACCGTTGCCCTTATCACAATGCTGCGCAGATTGTTCCGGATCTTTCAACGACAATTCGTCCGAAAACAACAAACACAACTTGTCTCGTAATGTTAGCCGGCGCGTGGTCAGCGGTCCAAATGCTTCCGGATCTTCCATACGAAACCCAGGAATCAATCTCGCCGACCGTCTCTTAAATACGACCATCTCTTTTTGCCCTTTCCCCAACGGCAATTTCGACGATTCACTACAACACAACGTCAATTTTTTTACTTTCCCTTCTACATCTTACCCTAGTCAATCATGCATTATTTAAGAAAAAGGAAAAGAACCCAACTACCGAACGAAATGAATAAATGAACCAAAAATATGCCCACTTCCTAATTGCATTTGTTTCTCCTGCGGTTTCCATTTGTTCACCACTGGCGGTCATTTGTTGCACTAAAAATTTGCTGCTTGAAGCATCGTCTGCTTTTCTTTTCCGCAAATTCGACTCGACAAATGTACGCGGTGCCTGCACATTCGTGGCCAAAGAAATTCCTCTTTCCACTGCAGCCAAATCATCAAATTGTTCATCAAAGGCAAAACTCCAAATATCCGTCCAGTCGATCAGTTTCCCCATATGCTAAAAACAGTTTTTCCACTGACAAGCCGAAAGATTTTCAAAGTAAAATAAAATATAAAGTATGTGAAAAAAATTTAGCAAAATTATTACAAAAATTTCTACAACACATCTCCATCTTCGTCCATGTTCAGATAATAATGCTTAAAAGAAGACTTGTTCGCATGGAAAAATGGCATTCAGTGGAATGAACGAGTTATAAATTGAAATGTGTATTTGAAAAATTATTCCGTTGCGACAATATTTATTTGCTATCTCTTTTCGCTAATAATAATAATAATTTAATTTAAATGTCAACTTTATCCAAAACTGCCACTTAATCAAACTGTTTTGCTTACTTCTCTTTTTTCTGTCAAGTAATCACAAACGTCGCACAGTGCATTGCCAAAGTCACTCAAGCTAAACAAGCATATTTATTTATGTCCATCAAAATAACAATAAATAAATAAACTGCACAAACTTGTGAATCATAACAATCCAAGGAGGCTGAACCGATTTCATACAGGTTGAACTGATACTGACCAAAGGCTTGTGCAGTCTCTCGGCTATTTTATTCAAAGGCATTAAAATCTAAATTTATTTAATTTTTCATTTCAAACAATTCGCTGAAAACAATTTCATACCTGTTCAGCATCTCCAGAACCATATTCAAAATGCTTATTTCGTAGCTGTTCAATAGTGAACATTTTCAAATATTTGTTACGTTTCAAAATTTCATCTCTGATAACGTAGCCGCGCAAATAATTTGAATCCAATTCCAATGCATGGCCAATCGATTCAATACAACCTAAAAAAATACACAATTAATTAATTCAATAAATGATAAATAATATTTTTCAAATAATAACTTACTTATATAATCGTCCAAAATGTAACAAGTGGAAATGTACTTGTCCAAAACGAACATGTCATTTGGAGAAATGCTCAAAGCCTAAAAGAGAAATTATGAATATTATTATTAAATAAAAGAAGAAAGCACACCTACTCACCTGACCAAAAGCAGCCCTTGCAAGGACCATATTTAAATTCCTTGTCGCTTCAATTCCAAATTCAACGCACAGGGTCCAATCTGATGAACAAAGTTTGAATGCCTAAATTCAACAAATAAAAAATAGATCATTTTTCAGCTCTTCCCTGTTGAAAGTAAAAAACACTAAGCATTGGTTGATATAATGAACACACCAAATAGAGTATTCATTTCAGTCATGAAAACGAACATGCACTTCACAACAAGCTACAACATACAACAGTACAAAAATTATCAAACTTTTTTTTACTGTTTTTTCTCAATTCAACCTTTTTATATTACTCTTATAAGTTAAAATGCAAAAATATAACTACAAACTAAAAAATGGGATACAAGTAAAAGCTATAAAAATATGTTAATATTCAATTTGCATAATTTGTTCTTCATTGCCAAATAGCACTTTAGATCAAAACAGTCTTTCCATAAGAAATATATTTCAGAAACCCAATCTCACATCGCCGCCACACATGATACATGAAATTTAAAAATACAAGACAGAATACATTTTCTTCTGCATGTAAATTATCATAGCAAAAATTATGATACGTTTTTGATGAAGTAAGTAAATATTAAAACACAAATCTGCTTTTATCCCTTTTCAATAACATTTTACCTTCAAGTACAACGCCATAGCAGAATCATGATCACCTTTCCTGGCTTCTACCTTTGCAAGATTTTTAAAAATCGCGTACCGAAGGGATTTCGCAACATTATTTATTCCAGTAGAATTTCTCTCAGATTTTTTCTTCTAAATATTAACAGTATAAATATAAAATAACATGAAAAAAACAAATACTTTTAAAAATGGTGCTTTTAAAAGAGAACGCAGCATAAAGCAAGCTTTATCTTTTCGCCCCGTAGCCAACAATGTAACCGCTCGTTTGTACTTATTCAAGGCATGGTTTTCCTAAAATCAAGAATTATTTCAAGAATTTTTAAGCAAAAATCACTCTAATTTTTGTTGATATTGTTTGACATTTCCATCTGATAGAATAACTTAAGTAAATTTCATGCCTGTGAAAGATTCGGCTTATCAAGCACAAATTCTCAAATAAATAATTCCAGAATTCACTGGACACAAAAATAACAATAATATCGAGATAAAAATGCATTCATTAAAAACTAATGCCACTTTTATATGGTATTTTAATATTCTACATGTAATTCTTACTTGAAAGTAAAAAAATTCTAGCAAACACAGAAAATCATATTTTTAAAAAGCAAAACATACTAAATGTAGTTACCTGAACTTCTATTGGTTTTCTAGATACTTTTCTGTTCTTATACTTCAGCTCACGAAAACATGATTTTCTGCGCTGCTTCGGAGCATTCAAGCCTTGAAAATAGAGAGACGAAGCATCCTTAAAAGTACATAAAAGTACAAAATGTTTAACATTCAATTAAAATAATCACATTTTCTATTAATTACAATTAAACAAGTCGTTTAAAAAGTAATGATTCAAATTAACTACAAAATATGTATTAATAAAATTAAAAATTACTCTGCATTTAACATACGCTTTGCAATCAAACATCATTAATTGTTCAAAGACAAATTTTTCTTTACCAACAAAAAATACCTTATATATTATAATGAACAAAAAGTTAATGATATGTATAGTATAAAGAAAAAAATATTAATATGCTCATGACATTATTTTAAAGAATACGGTTTTTTCTAAAAACAGCAAATTTAAAATTCACAATATATTTACTTCGTTTGGAGTTAATTTTGCTTCATCCACAGAGATATCCGTATCAATAAATGAATCAGATGAATCCTTACCCAAACCACGGAAATATGGAACTTCATCTTCCTACAAAAAAAATTCATAAAAATAAAGCAGAAATTATCTATTTTCGCTAAAAATGCAACTCTGTCAAGCACCTACATCCTTAGTAAACAATTTTTCTTCAGATGTAATGCAAAGAAATACAAATAAATTCTTGGCAACCACTTTAAATAGTTTGTTTGGATGGCAAGTACAAATAATTTTATAAATTAACACGTTGTAATATGTACAAATACAAAACGACACATATAATACAATTTTAACTGTCATCATAAGTTGTTTAAAAACAAATACTTTTCTTCAACTAAATCGTACACTTCCTGCGATAATAGCAAAGTTCATTTGGAAAAGCTAAACACAATATTTAAAATATACTACTACCGGAAAATAGTGTGCTTCAGCTTCATCATCTCGTTTTTCATCAGATTCAGTTTCATGGTCAGAAGAAATTTCTGAGAAATCAGAATTATACAAACGTTGAGACATTGTAGCAGCCTGTTAAAAAATATGAAGAAATTATTCCAAAAAATCTATAGAAAGTAATATATATTAGATCAAAATATATCGTATATAAAAAATAAAAATAAATGCATATATACCATATAAAGCTGGAATCATTAAAACATATATATTCTATATAGAAAATAAAAGCAAAGACGACAACAGAGATTAATAGAGTCAATAGTACGAAAGTAGGTACTGTCCAACGCAACTGTAGATAATAAAGATTTAATTTTGTAATAAAAAAACATCTAAAGTTTATTCAGATTTTATAAGAATAATTATGTAATTGATGCATATATTTATAATTAACATAAAATTATTTGATGATAATAACGGCTGCAAAAAGATATCAACCAATTCTCCAATAAATTTTTAACAGTGTTTTGAAAAACAAAATTTATAGATTTTTATTAAAAAGTATTCTAAAAAACAAGAGTTACATAATAATGTTTGAATAACAATTTTTTCGGTTTCATATCAAGAAAGTTATCAAATCTGCCGTACCCTACATGCATACATATTACTGTAATGCATACTGTAATAAATATTTCTATCACGATCATGATAAATCTATTAATATTAAAAATGAGTACTGCTCCATTATATGCAAAAGATCACTTCACTGATTCATTCTGTTTTGTGTTTAGAATAATTTTGTTTGATTGGGAAGAAGGTGATTGACTGACTGCTCAGACGTCTCGTTTAAGCATGTGTGAAATTTTTTGCTTCGGTTAAAAAATTGTTAAAAAATATGAAACATACAAGAATAATTTTTGTCAAAAAATGAAAAAAAGCATTTAGCCATCCAGAAATTAACAAAATATCATCAACACTACTATAGAAATGACTGATAACACAACAGAAGTATTCAAAGACCACAATTAGGAGAAGCTAAATAGTTCATGTTAAAAACATTGTCTTTTCATCACATCAGAGTGACAATATTTCATCAGAAAGATGAATTACGTGCTGAATTGAATTTATTATTGTGGCATTGCATAGAAGTTTCATTGAAATGTTGTTTAGCATGAACGTAAAATTATATATTCGAGGTAAGTTTAAAGCCATCTCCTTTCACTTAAAAAATAATATTTTTAGTCAGAAACAATGCTTGAAAACGGTAAAGATAAAAAATGAAATCAAGACAATAGCCCCACAGAATTAACTGATCAAAACTGACCAATGAACAACTCTTGACAATTACAGACTATTTGTGTAAGTTGTTTAATGCGCCCATGAACTGTATGATTATTGGTTCATTTTTCATATAAAATCGGCAGCTTATAATGACAGAAACTGGTAATTGGGATAAAGTAAAATTAAAACAAAGATTAAATCAATTACAATACAAAATGAAATTGATAGAGAAAAGAAAAGAATACATGGGCCTGAGACGAAATTTGATTGATAACGCCTTCTTGTTTCGTCCACATTCTGCTGTTTGTGCGGCGCTCACTTGTCAGTAATTCAGTATTTTGTTGAATTTCCAACTATTTTAAATTTTCTTAATGCTTTTTGCTGAATTAAAGTTCATTTTGCTCATGCTCTGAAATGGCAGACACACTGAAGGAATATTAAGTGCAGGTTCAAAGCAACAAAAACAGAAATGTTTTGTTTGTGATGAATAATTAAACCTAAACAAAAAATTATTTAACGTCAACTGTCTGTTCATTGTGATTAACTGTTTCAAATCTACAATAAAAAGGTAATAAATGTAAAAAAAATATGGTTCAATTATGTTTTTCAGATGTAGTTGATGTTGTTTTTCAAATTTTATTCAGATATTTTAATGAGAAAAAATTATAACTGATGAAATCTCTTTTGTGCATTAGATAAATGCGTAAAAATAAAAAAGTAAAATGTCTCTGCAGTGCAACTAATGCACTATTTACTTCTTGGCAAAAGTTTAATTTCTTATTAATACGGATACACACAGATGTTTAAAATGAAATCATTATTTACCTAAAGAATAACAGTGATAAATGTTGAATTACATTTAAGTTACATTTAAACCTTCACAGCCTATAGAAAATAAAAAATTCTTTTATATTATAGTATTATTTCGAAGCATTCATAACAAATGGAAAACATTTTAAGAAATAAAATAAAAAACAATTACATAATATTTAAAATATTATGCGAGAGCGGGAAATGTAACAATCACTAATCAGCAGCAGCAGCAGCAGCAGTGTAAAAGGAAGAACAACTGAATGCCGCACAGACTGAGAGAGCCACGACGATAGACTGCCAATGCCAATGCCGATAGAATGCCAACTACAAGGAAGATCATGAGGACCAATAATAATTGACCAATCAGAAAGCGGCTCAGTTTTCTGTGAATATGTAGGAGTAGCTTTTCTTGGTTTACTGCGATTTTGCCCGCTAAATACGCTAAACGCTAAATTTAACTTCTGATGTGGAATTTTTGATCAAAATTGAATAATTAATAAAATAGCATAAGTTAATCGCCAATTACCGATCAAATGCTGTAAAAAACTGTGAGCAAACAACCAATCATACAAAGGGGCGGAGTGGGGGAAAATGGGAGCGGGCGAAATCGGTGTACCCTGCATTTCTTATTTGATCCTAATCGATGATAATGGTAAATTTCATGTACATAGTATGACATGATAATAATAATAATAATAATAAGAGGCAAGATAAAGATTCTGCTCCTGAACAATGTAAAAATTAACAATTTACAAGAACATATAAAAAATCTTACCTTCACGGCCTATATATTTTCTGCTTGATTTTTAGTAATTTCATACTGTACTTTACTATTCAATTTTGCACACGTGTGGAAAGGTAATGTTTTTATTTTTTTAATGTAGAATAACTTAAATTTACATTTAACATTATTATTTTCATTATGATATTTGTCTAACAGGAAATATACAATCAATTTTATTATTTATCTTGAAGATCCTGTATACAAACTTGTGTATTGTCATTTTATTGGTTTTATTGATATCATAAAATAGGTGATTATTGTAAAAATCAAGACGCAGGATGTATATACATGAATGTCACGAATTAAATACATGAAATGAATGTGATGCTTAGTGATCTGTATGGCTTTTGTCTTTCAAAAAACGAGACTGTTTTGAATGAAATACGCGTTTATAAAACGTTGTCATGGACGTAATTGGTGCTATCATGTGCATGCATCTTCATTCATTTAATTCATTGCATATTTCATTGAATTATTCTGTTTTTAGCGATGGACACCTTTGAAGAATTTGATATTTTAAACCAACGACGCGAGGCAATAGTGGCCATGATTGATCGTAAGCGTAATCCGTTTCAATTTCTAGAATTTGATTTTTTATGCATATTTTTGAAATAATATTCTGATAAAAATTCAATGAATAAAATAAATATTAACAACGCATTATCAGTAACATATTTCACATTTTACTATGCACTGTTTAAACATTTTTGCTTTGTCTGTTGTCTGAAAACTTATATCAGTTTAAGTGAATTTGTTATTTTATTTTCGACATTACATTTCATATCACTTATTTTGATCTAGATTATGCATTCCGTAAACTTGGAATGTGTCGATTTCGATGTTCAATAACTATACAACTTTTAGAACTGATGAGATGGGCGACTGATCTGTCTGTGGTACTTATAGAACAATACCCCCGAATGAGCTTGGAGCACTATATGATGATAACGACTGAAATTACTATGGTATTTAGAATTTTCTAAAATTGTTTATTTCGTTAAAATTAGCTGATTCATAAAATTCGAAAACACTCTCTATTTGCAAACAGCATGCTACAGTAAGCTATTCCTTACGGCAGTGGTTCTCAAAGTGTGGTTCGCGTAAGATATTAAAGTACGGAAGTAGTCCTTATTTTTGTTGGGAGAGTGCATCTATGCAATGTTTCCCCAATTGTATGCTGTCTACATACCCACTTTCAGCAGGTAGATACCACTTCTGGTAATTTTTTCTTGGGCAGATGCTACATATACTAGGCTTTCTTCCCATTGAAGATTCCCTCTGAGCTGTTCACGGGTGATTCCAAATGTTCGTGCAGCACTCGGGACATTTTGTATGGTAGATTTGTGATAGTGTTGATTCGGTGCTGGACATGCGATTCATCCGCTATAATTCCTGATCTACTTATTATTTTCGCTTGCAAAAAATGTATATCACGTAGAATTGGATAAAATTCAGCTGTAGAAAAATATGGCCCAAAACTATGCAGTGCGGCAGAGATATTTGCAAAAAACAGCGCTGAGTACAAAATGTACCCCACTTGACCTGCGAATGATTAAAAGTGCTGCTTTTTTCTTTTACTACTTCCTACTTGTGTGAAATTGGATTTTTCCCTTCAGCAATGAATGGAATTAGAAGCAAATTGTTTAGATATAAGCTACAATTATGGAACATCTTGCGACTACAACTAACACATGTTAATGTGGACGTCGAAGAAGTCATCAGTCAAAACAGAAAACAGGCTCCCTGTTCGCATACACCTCATTATGCATTCGACAAATAAACTTATACATTTTAATTAGGCTTGTTCATTAAAAAATTTAAAATATTAAACTAATATTTTTTATTTAACCCCTCTTGCCTTTTAAAATATGCATCGTAGGCAGGTGGATCGTGAAAAATTACCGTTTTCAAAATGGGGTCGCAGCCCAGAAAGTCTGAGAACCACTTCCTTATGGAATGAATAATTGTTCCAATGCTGATTTGTTCAATTATCATTTTTTAAGAAATTTACTTCTTCAACTTGTGAAGTTTGCATTTGTTATAGATGTGTGAAGATATGGCGCAGCTACAGCAGGATGAAGATTCTGCAATGGACGCCATTTTCGCTATGTTTGGTATTCAAGATAATCATTACATTGCTACTCGAAGACGTCGTAGATTATAATGCATTATTGATTAAGTTGAGTTGTTGGCATTTCTCATGGAAAATTAAGTTCAATACATATTACGACAAATATGAGTAAAACCAATAATAATATTTCAGTTTACCTGTGACAGTCCTCTGGCTGTAATACTCACACTCAAGTGAGTAGGCGCAAGTGGAAAAAGATTCAGATTAGGTGTCCTGAGTGTTTACACCGTTCTGCATTGTAACAGCAACTGTCAGCGTGCAGGTAGAAACGCATCATGAATAATTCTGAAAAGAATGAATGTAATTTTTGGAAAAAGTCACTATTCTGCGATGAGTAGAAATTCCCTGAAATATCATCAAATCTCAAATTATCAAATAAAGTGAAAAGTTTATTTTCCCATAACACACACACGCGCACACACACACACACACAGTGTGCTGATTGTAGAATAACAGGAAAAAAAGATAATTAAGCCGTCAAAAAAATGGTGAAGAATTTCAACGGCTTTTATACTATTTTAGCGTCTTCGGCTCATTCATTCCGTATGATTAAAGTTTTCACTTCTATTCTAGTGTTATCACAAAATGGACAATATATATTTTTGTTTATTTGCAGCACATTTGCACTTGGCGTCATTGTAAATTCCATCAATTTATTATAAACTATTCGAGTGATTGAACTAGCTAGTAGTTTGCTTTTGCTTAAAACTTGCCGTTATCAGAGATTCATTTCCAACAAATGCTCCATTATTTTCGCGGATACTGAATCGATAGAATCGATCAGATATCTTTGCAACCACTTCGGTATAGTCTCGCTGGGTTTGTTGATTCCAAGTAAGGTCATTACCAAATCTGGATTCATGGTCGTGCCCATGAGCTCAACATTCGGTCTGAAATACCACTGCTGAACAACGTACTTGCGTCGATCTGCGTTCAATTTACGCATCATTTCTTGGCCGCCAACTGATCCTGCTTTGCCTCCACGTGCCGCAGATGATCCAGTCGCTACATTGACGCAAGAAGCCTTCGAAGAGGATGATGATTCCACATTTGTGTAGAGCATATTCGAAAGTAAAAGTTCACGCAAAAAATTCAAACATTCCAATTCATGAGTGAGAATTAAATTGTCTTTAAATCTGCAAGACAGTGAACAACAACAAACTGCTGCTGGTTGTTCACCAGATATTTCCAAATGAAGATCGTCGCAGTCATCATCGTCTACTGTATACTGGTGACGCATATTCAAATTCATTTTCAAGCCAGGAATCTTTATGATCCAACTGTCTCTCCTTGCGTTGTTTATACTACTACTACTACTGTTAATATTAGCACTACCATGGTTATTCTTTCCAGCGACGACAGTGGCAACAGCAGCTGCTGCTGCAGTAGCAGAAGATTTATTATATTTACTATTAGTAGTAGTAGTAGTAGTAGTAGTAGTAGTAGTAGTAGTAGTAGTAGTACGACTTGTTGCGGTTGTTGTTGTTGCAGGAATCGTGGAAATAGAAGTAACAATACCAGTGTTCGAAGAGGTAAGTATTGTTACAGGGCATATATCAGTGGGAACTTTGGGTGTGCTGTTGGTTAGTGTTACTTTCATTTTTGCTGCGGTACTATTGGCCGTAACGTCGCCGTTGATGCCGTCGGTAAATCTTTTCAGCAGTGCGTCGGCAGATTCACTTTGATCACCCAAATTATACAAAGAAACCGGCTCTCGACACGAGAAACACAACCAATCATCGACTGCACTAAGCTGTGTTGGTGCGTTCACTTTACGCTGCACTCGCAGAATTAACCCTTTCACCGTCGATTTCATCAATTTCTTAACTTTTTTTGATCTTTCTTCAGCTTTCACATTATTTGGCTGTGATGTTGATTTGGCAAAAGTATTCTGTGTTCCGCATGCCGAAGCAGTGTTGAAGATGTCATTGTCAGGATCTCCTAATTCTAGTTGTAACAGTTCATCCACGGACGTGCAAAGTTTTCCGTTTTCATCGATCCGATCTTCAATACTATTGACAAAGTCCATTCTCAGTTCACGCATATGAAACAACGCCCACTGGCTTGAGTCAGTCAGTCGACCACCGTGAAAACAGCTCAACGTGAACAATCCACCCCGAACTTGTACTGCTGAACCAAGCCGAAGAGGCCTGTCAATACGACACAGTTTCAAAGACCATCTGTTGGACAGAAATTTCATTCGCGTGAGCAATTCCATCGGCTTTTGCCAACAATTGCCATTGAAAGTGAATTTAATTCCACAACAGGGATTGGGGACTGACTGTGACTGTGATTCATCGTCCGGCTCGTCCAAATCTTCAAATAATATCATCCGTCCACTGCGAAACTGCTGGCGGAAAAATTGACGCAAACGTTGCACAATGACGTTCAAGTTGTACAGCGTGCTGCGATTGATGATCAGTTCAATAGCACGCCAGTGTAACTGATAGCGTACGGTAAGTGCGTTGTTGGTCGGCAAATCTTCACCAGAAGTTGTTGCTGTCGGCTCTGCTTCACCAAACAGGTTCCACTGATCCAACAACGACAACGATACTTCTACCAAGTTGAACATGAATACGTTTTCACTCATCCAGTCGATCCGCGCCTGAAACTGTTCCATACTGATTCGCAACTGATGAACCGTATTCTGGTCCAGAGACTGCTTGATCACCACCAGACTGAACAACCGCGGTCTGTCGATGGTCAGCGTACCGCTGATGAAGCCGCCACGAGCGTCAATAACCGCTCTCTCCACTGAGCAATTAGCTGACGCGCTTTTCTCACCGGCGCCGTTCATGTCCATCTTTGCCGACAACAACGCGTCGTCCAACTTGCACGTCAAATGACCCATCACCTGACCGGCCATCGCTTCAATACAAATATTCTTCACTTGTGCAGTAACTCCAAGCAGCGCACGCCAACTGGACCCTGGCATGGACTGTCGTTCAGCCGGCTCAACGTCATTACTGCCGCGTCGGCTCAATTCATCTTCTCCACCTATCAACTGCGACGGAAACCTGTCCATCGAGTAGGCACGTCCACGACCAGACGACAGTCCACTGACATTACTTCTATTGGAGGCAACAACTAAAGCACTGTCACTGCAGCATCTTGAAAATTTCGGTTTCAGGCACTTGCCGCTGCTGGACGACGACGCTACCGTTGTCACGATGTTGAACTGATGATGATGATGTTGTTGTTGTTGTTGTTGTTGTTGTTGTTGCTGCTGCTGAGAATCACCAAGTATGATTCGTCGTAATATTGTTCGTCTGTACCAAGCTCTCGGAAAAGACAACACATCCTGCAACCGACGCATGTCATAACGCAACTTCGCTTCGCTGATACTGACAATCAGTGAAAAATACACCGGACTCTGATCGTCAGCAGCGGTATCGTTGGTGCCACCGTCGCCAAAGCCTATCGCACTAGGGGATTTGCGTCCACGGGACGTGTTCACGCTTACTGATTTCACTTGAACGCAAAACGCATCACGACTTTCAGTCCCGTCACCACCGTCACGCACGTGCTTGGAGTAACGATGAAAAACGTACAGTGAAAATTCTGACAAAGTCAACGTGACAATAGCCAAGCCGGAATGGATCAACAAGTCTGGCTGCTGACTGCTCGACTCATTTTCTGCCGGCACCTCCTTGCCGTAAGTGAACACTAGCTGGAGTTCAGGCAACTTCATCACGCACTCCACCATCGACCACTGGTCACTGACCAGACGAATCGACGACGACTGCACACTTATGCATAGATAAACTTGAATTGGAAACGACTCCACCGCCACGCTGGCAGCTCGCAAAGCCAACTGTTCCATGTCGGCTGTAGAACTACGGTTGGCCAAGTTGACCGGATCGACCTGTGCGGTCGCTGATTGCTTATGCTGCTGCCGATGACAATTTCTAATCTGCTTTGCTGTATGCACTTGCAAGGCTTTTTCGATAAAATCTACAAATTTACAAATCAGGTACACTACTAATAAATAAGTAACGGTAATAATTAATGTCAGCTGACAGTTCACATACCCAAAGCATGCGGAGAAAGTACAGTTTCGTCGGGCATGCTTTCCAACGAAATCCACATGCACAGTTCCGCCTGCTGATGATCTCTGTTCAATTTTGTCGCACTGGTGGTCGAGTCGAGCGTACGTCTAGAACGATAGCAGGCTTGAACCAACAGTCCAGGCAAGATAATTGCTAAAAATCGCCCGTCGTTGTCGGCTGAATGATGCTTCAAACGTGAAGATGATTTCTTCTTCTGAGCCTCTGAGCTCAAACCACTGCCACGACTCGGCGATGAATGCGAACCTTGATCATCTTCACCATCATTGTCCGGCAATCTGAACTTGCATCGACAATTTTGCACATGGATCTAATAAAAATAAATAAATCATCGCTACATGCAAATTAATATAAACTTTTAAAAATAATCAAAGCCAAACTTTCAAATCAAGTTGAAAATCAACTGTTTCTGACTGATGCAACGAATCGACAACAGCCATTGACGACGAAGCAGTGACATTTTCCGCAATGTATGGCAATCTGTGACTCTGGCCCAAAATGTTGTACGCTGCCAAGTCACTGTCCAAGCTTTGCCGTTTACTGCTGCAAATTGGATCTTGATTATCATCATCATCATCATCAACATTATTATTGTACTTATTGCTGTTAGTAGTATAAGAAGGCGATGAAAACGTGGACGAGGAAGAAGCACGTCTGCTGCTGTGTCGTTGATTCATGTTGTTCAAAACAGTGCCGCCACTGATGGTTGCTGAAGGACGTTGTGATGTTGCTAATGATGCTAACAATGTCTGCTGATGCTGGGTCGATGCGGATTTGTTTGCCGCAGAGGTGGACAATTTTTGACTTTGCAATTTCAGACGTTCAATCAGATCACGTCGCAGCTCGCTGTACATTACCGTTTCGAGATGCTGCAATTTGCGACGTTCATGATCCAACTGCCACTGACTAGCGCCAGTTGAGGTCAGTTCTGTCAGCACTTGTGACTGTTCAGCTAGGCGACGTTCGATCAGTCGACTACGATCACCAACCCCTGCAGGGGTACCGTCCCGCAGCAGATCCGCCATCGAGTCAGTGGTCGGTAGTGGATCGTCCGGTGCCTGAGAATCGGGCAGATCAGCCGCCAACGAAGTCAACGTCGATACCAACACTGAACAGAAATGCAAAATTTTCGTATTGAAAAACATCTCCAAACCGTCGATGTTCCAGGTGATGTTCAACACCCACAGCGGAGCGAGAGAACGACTCTCGTTGCTGGACATGGTCTCTGAACAGATGTCGTAAGTGCCTTCGGTGACCACGCAGGCATTCAACCGTGACAAATCGCCAACTTGCTTCACCTCGTCGAGCCAACCGTTCGGATCACAACGGTTCGTTTCCAAGAAAAACACCCTGAATCCAGAAAACGTTCCACGACTGACCAACGGCCCATAGCTGCAAACGGAAATCTGAGTACTGGACAAACTGAACACCAACGCCAGCTCGCCGTGCTCCACACTCCACACGCCACCAGCGCCCGAACCATAACAAGGCACGCAGATGTGCATGCCTTGATCGAGGTTGAAAGTCAAAAATTTGAAACCAGACGAACCGAACCTGCCTGAGCCGGAAGTTGCCGAAGGCCCCGCCCCTCGACAGCTGGAAACGGAAGCGGGATTTGAAAACGTGTCGAAAACGGTCGCCGACTGTTGTTCCGCAGCACCGTTGTTGCCTCGAAGACGGTCGTCGTAGCAACAGCGGTGCTGTTCATTCCAAAATTGGTACGTCGACTTGTAATTGATCCACAACAACACCGCCTTATCCAAAGCCCTCGGCTGGATGTAGAGAACCGGCTGACGCAGGGTCACCTGATAACTGCTCGCCTGGTCGGTCTGTTGTTCTTCGTTGGCACGGTCTGAATTGCCGCTGTCCGTCGAGTCGGTTTTCGAGACGATATTCTGCAAAGTGAGGCCAGTCTTCAAATAAGCGACCTGCTGAAAAGCGAGCTCGTCGAACTGATCGCCCACCGTGAGCTGGCCCAATGCGACGTGCAAGTCGCATTCGGCTATCCACTGGACTTTGTCCAACGTGTCGGCGCGATTTCGATGGAGCAGTCGGTTGCTGAAATGCAAGCTGAACTGTTCGATCATCATCCGGACGGCAATGGCGGTCGGTGTGGTCGCCATGATACAAACTGAGCGCAAATTGAACGTGATCGAATAGAGAATCATGCGACTGGACGACCAAGAAAACCAACTGATCGAAGAACGTTCGGTGGAAATTTTCTGGACAATTTCGCTCAGTTCGCGTGTGAACGTCTCTTCGATGAACAACAACTGGTACAGCAGGTCGGTGGTCAGCGTGTGCCGGATGGTACCGATTTCGGTGTCGATTTTCAAATAGCTTCCCTGACGTACGACGAACCCACTCGACCTGGCCAGCGGGACCCCGTTGCCAAATCGCGGCTCTGGTTCCAAAGGCGCGTGTATGTAGGAACCTTTGCTGTTCAACGGCGGCAATTCGATCTGCACGAACGGTGCGACCACCTGAGCCGACGAACCGGCCAGAGCTTTGACGTCGAACACAACCTGGTGACTAGGGACGATGACGTGGAATTCGGCCGAACCGCCCGTAGTGCCGAAGCTCATCGCCTCGCCCATGCGGTAGGTCGCCTTGAGCGACGGCAACAGAGCCGCGTCGACGTGCACGCCGCGAACGACAATCCTGAACTCGAACTCGGCCCAGGAGGCTTTTTTGAAAAATTGCCTCGACGGTGCCATTAGTGGAGCTTTCTCTTTCACCTGCACCACTTCTTCGACCACCAACGGCGTGAACAGCATCGGCATGCGCTCGCTGAGCGTCTTCTTGCCGCGCATCACGACCCCGTGCAACGTGCCCGGATGCAAAGGTACGTCGAGCGATACAGGTCCGATGGTCAAGTCGAGGTGGTTTTTCATTTTCGAATCACTGACCGACTGCTCGACGTCTGTCGCCAAATTCAACGAACCGACACTCTGCTCCACGGCCATCTGACCGACGGTTCGAAAACCGCTCGACGTGGTCGCTGTGTCGGAAAAGTGCAAATCCACCCGGTGGATGGAAAATTGAAAACCGTTCCGACGACCACCCAGCTGACCGTCGACCACGTCCACGTTACCCGAGTGGACCATGTCCAGACGTTGGAAATCGACGCCGGCCATCATCTCGGTCAACAAAAGCCGCAGTTCGATGCGCACTACGTCGCCACTGCCGTCGATCCGTATACGCCTGGTCACTTTGTAAAGGGGCTTTTCGAAATGCAGAAAAACGCACCGTTTCAAAAACGCTTGTCGGGCTTTGCTGAAATCGGACAGAATCGTCTTAGCCCGTTTCACCCAGAACAGCGTCGATGCAGTATTGGAATTCGTTCCATTCCTCTGCTCTCGGCACTTATTCTGCAAAGTGCTGAGGGCCGAATTGTCCCGCAAATGACTCATCAACAAACAAGTGCAATTGTTCACTACTCGATTGTAATGGAGATCGTTGTCGCGCAGTGAACGTATCACGTACAGAATTTGATTCAGCAACACCAACGAAGCGTAGCCCAAGAACACAGTACAATTGCGCAACAACAATTTATACTGGCACGTTTCGATCAGTTGTAAATCTTTCTCTTGCAAACGCCAGTGGATTTCTTCGTTGAACAAAGAGCCGGTAATCTGGATAACGCCAACAGACAAAGCCGGACGACTGGCGAACGTGATCCTCTTCAGCGTGTCACTGGCCAGTTGAAACTCTTTCGGCTCGGTGACCATGACGTTGACGTTGGCCAAAGACAACGTGACTCCCACTCCGCCCAAAACTGTTTTCGACAAATAATCGCAGCCCGGCACTCGCAGCAAACGCATGCGCTCCAAGAACACTTGGAAATAAACTTCCAAAGGCAAATCGATCGGATTCAACGTTGGCCGGTTGGTCTCCTTGTAGCCCATTTCACGTTCTTCTCGTTGCGCTTGGGCTATCCAATTGTACAAATCGCGCGTCATCTGCAACGTTCTGCGATCTCGGAACTGGGCAGAACTGCGAAATCGCCAGCTTCGATTACTCAAACTGTTCGCCAACAACGACTGCTCGGCAGTAGGATCTGCGGATGTCGACAACAAATTTGCTTCCACCGATTCGTCGATGTTGTTCTCTTTGCTATTGCTGCCGTCGTATTCTTTGTTGAAATTATTGTTGCTGTTCGAAGTGGGATTCGTGGATACGAGAAACTGCCTCTCTTGGGGTAAATCGAATTGCACCGCATGCTCGGCGCTCATCGCCTCTCGCCAATGGGTCAACAGGGCGACCAAATTTTGATCGATCCGAGTTTGACCACGATCGTCGTCCATCTCTTCTTGGTCAAGCAACAGACGACGGCAATGGGCAGCCAACGACCGACTCACCTGCAGGCCTTCTTCAGTGGCCAAGAAGCGCAACAAAGCGATCATCAGCTGACAAGTGGGACACTGCGCCAATCGTCGACCGTGAACCAACAACCGATCGAAGTGACTTTTGACCACCGGACGACGTCGGCACGGTTCCAACGCTTCGACCATCAAGCATGTGAATGCAATCTTTTTCGCCAGCTGCAAATCGTGACTCGACTTCGACACCGTCGAGTAGAATCTGCACGCCGCCTGCAGCCAACTGGCAACCGTTGAATGCAATATCTCGTAAACTGGCCAATATTCAGCTGACAATTCAAGTCTCTGCGACAGACCGCAGTTCACATAAATTTCACCGACACTGATGTTCGCCTGACTTTTGTATTCACTTTCGGCACTGTTCTGCGCAACAGCTCGCACTGCGTCGTCACTTTCCAACAAACGCTGATACATGTCCGCTTTCAGAGAAACATCATCTGATGGTAATTTGTGACTCACCGACACCTTGAAATCACGACACAATGAACCCCGAAAAAACAAGCAAAAAACACCGACTAATAATAATATACCTGCATGTGCTCGATTCGACCTTCGGCGATCAGACAAACAGTATAACGGTCACTTTGGGGCAACTGATCCCAGCGACAGTCGAACAGAACTCTGCACGCCAGCGGTGCAATGCCAATGATGTTGGCGTCTTTTTCGACAATCTGCAACAGTTGGAACTGAAACGCGTCGACGTAGACGTTCAACTGCAGCTTGCGGTCTTTACGACTCCAGTTCAGCTCACACTTCGGCAATTCGACCGTGCAGAGCAGCAACGACGCCGGAGCCAGTGAAAGCGAATGCTGCAACTGGGACGGCGATTGGGTGGTCTTTTCCAACAAGCCGCACTGCAATGATCGTATCGTCAAGCCGGGCGTGAACAATTCCACGGTCCACTTGGAACACCGACCGGTGGGAAAATAGTTCCAACAGCACGACGACGTCGGCAAGTCGTCGTCCAATAGCAACTGCGTGTGGCGTCGTTCCGAACAACTGCGGTATACTTCGGCGACGATACCTTGGACGAAGTTGAACAAGTCGAATAGATCGCTGTTCGAACAGGCGTTCAAGAGCAGATGGACCGCCTCGAACGCCAGCGGAGACCAGAACACTGACACTTGCTGGTCAGTACAGAACGCCAGTCGACCGACCTGGGATACCCGCTCGTCAGGCTGGCAGTGACGTTCGACAAAATCAGACAAAAAGGATCTCTTCTCCTGACCCTGATCAGCAGTTGACGACAATTTCAACTCTTGCACACCAGCCAGTATGCGACGTGATTGGTGCAACACAGTTGCGGCGCTTTCATTTTCCTTTATTAATCAAAAATAATACATGAATTTAAAAGTTGAATAATTTTACCTGAAAAGCGTAAGTGGTCAGCAGTTGGCAATAGCTGAGCATAATCATGGGACATTTGAGCAATGTGGGACAAGAGTCGTACAGTATACCGTTGGGTTGGTTGGAATTGAGTTCGAATGGGTCAGCCATGGCATCGAAAAATTGCTCTTCAACACTGCCAGCAGTGTCGTCTGACCGTGGGCTCTGGAAAAATTGTTCACCAGGACGAAACAGCGAACAACCGAAATTGGCATCGGTCCACCGGGCTCGTGGTCTGAACCAATCGGCCGGACGATTGGTAAAAAATGTTCCCAACTCGTACAGTAATGCAGACACGTTGGAGTGACCGTAATCCTCGTCGGTGGGCGGCAGTTTGGCTAATGGAACTTCCATTGGACAACGGCAACTGATCGCCAAGTTCGAAACGTCGAACCGAGCACATTCGAGCAATGGTTCGTCGAGCGGCCAGTCGAACACCAGTGAGGACGAGTTGGGACGTCGATCCGTCTGCATACAGCAACATTCGTACAGACGGTGCAGGGTGGAGTCGAGTCGAACGGCCAGAGAACAGCTCACGGATTCGAGCATCGCCGTTCGAACACGACGACCCAGGCGAGCGTTGCGTTCGTCGTTACAACGAACGCAGCCGATGCGCATTTGAACAACAACATTCCGATCGATCACCGACAATCGAATGGAGTCGATCGACAACTGACGAAGCAACTCGCACCCAATCCGACGATGCTCGTTTTCGGGCGTGGCGGTCGAGTAGGCCAACGGTCGCCTGAGCTCGTCCGAGTCATCCAACAACGCCCCCAGCAACAAATCCAACAGCCGAGCCAGTCGAATCGCCTCAACACTGCTCAACACGGCCTCCAAATCACCGAACCTCACTTCCATCGTCTGTACAGCGGCTTGGTTCGGGGCCCAGTTTGGAAAATTCCACTCGCAGCACAACTGCAACGACGACAAGCTGGCTTTGGAATCGGCAACGTTGAGCTGAATCGGTGACACCAGCAACTGCATACGATGCTGCTTGTCGACTTTGGACAGTTCGAACAACATCCGATCGCAGCTAAAGCAGCACGCGGTCGGTTGGTCGGCACAACATCCGGACAAGTAGGCTCGAACGGTCAGCAACAACAATGACACTTTCACTTCCAACGGCCTGCCCTGGTCCGTCTCACCGGCTCCCGCTATTCCACTGCTGTCAAAGTGGGATTTACTGTAGCTATCTGAAGAGATGTCAACAAATTGTTGACTGTTGCCAAAATAATTGTCCTTCAAATTCGACAAACAGCGCAACAATTCCGCGCTGATCAATTTCGTCGACGTGTTCACCTGCAAGTCGACAAGCAACGAATCCGAGCCGGATACTTCCGGCTCGGTGTTCACGTGAGCCTGTCGAACCGGCGACAGATGGTACTTGTACTCACCGAGCAGTGTCCAGCCGGCAAAGGTCCAACTGTTGAACCAGGCTTGCTTGTCGTCGGCCACCCTTGACCACAGACGATCGGCATTCAACTCTTCCAACGGTTCAAATATTGGGCAACAGCGATTCTCGTCCACGTGACTCAACCAGACGAACGAATTCAACAAACTCTGCTTGGGCACGTGACAGCGAACCACACCCTCGCCAACCGACGCTCGCAGTGGTATTGTCATGGTGGACGGATCGAACCGCTCAAACGGTAACACCAGTTCCATCTCGCCACGGCAAACGTACAACAACGTCAACCAATTTTCCACATCCTGCGAAGAAGTGTCGATCCAATTGTACAAGTTCGTCACAAATACGATTTCCAAATTTTCAAACCCAAACCCAACACGCACTTGGTATGGGAAAAATCTGTACAAATCTACCGGCTCACAGTCAGACCAGTCGTTGAGCAAATCGACAAAAAAATTTCGATGACAAAATACAAACCAGAACGTCGTGTTGGACAAGTTAAATTGAAAATTCCAATTCTGACTTTCAGTCCAAAGTTGCGGATAAGTTACATGCAGCAACAAGTCGAACTTTTCTGCGCAAATAAGCTGTCGAAATTCCAAGCTAGTCAACATTTCAAAATTAACAAAATGGCACTCGACGCCATGGCACGTTTTATGCCGGTCCTCCGCCACCGGATTCACCACTTTCACAAACGAACCACAACCAAAACTACAATGAATAGCATTTGGAACGTCTTCTTTGATGAACAGCACATCCAGAACTGTGCTCTCCAAGAATGTTATCTAATAATTAAAATATACACATGTACGGCAAAAGTGGAAATTCACATATTCACTTGTTCAACGTTGAAAATACAAGCCTCCCTAACGTCATAGATAATACTGACCGGCGACAATGACAACAAAACAAATTCAACACAAAATATTATGAACAAAATAAATTTTTCTTCTCAATCTCTCTGAACCGTGAAACAACATTATACATCAAAACTACTTCTTCTATTCGAAAACTCAAGCCTACTTGAAAAATATATTACACTAATCCAAACAAGTATATTTATAAAAATTCATATACATTACGCTACAGTAAAAAAGAAATTATGATCAACTGATGAAATATGCTTTATCTGAAATGAATATTTAAAATTTTCCAATTACCTTTAAAGTATGCTTGAAATTTTCCGACTGCACTGGCAACTTCTCAGGATAAGTGCGTTCATATGGAAAAAAGAATTTATACAAACGGCTTCGTTGTCGATCTGCCCATGGACCGTAACGTATTGATGTAGCTTTTCCAAGTTCAAATTCATTCTGCCACTCGATATAAACACATCTATCTTTAATAATGCGTTTTTGAATATGCAAAAATGACATTTTCGCACTTTGCAAAACGACGAAGCCACCGCCCATCAATCGCGGTGGGGATTCATACGCGTCTGCGTATTCTAAACTTTTCTCCAACTTCACATTAAAATTTTCACAAACACACTGAAATTTGTACGATGCTTCTATTAACCCGAAGTGCAAATTGCCAGATGCGCTGTCAAACGTGACTAACATTGAATTTGGCAAATAACGATTTCCGAACACCAGCCGACCATATGTAATTTTTATGTGAATTATAGAAAATATTTTTTTTACCTTTTTCCATACAGACCAACCAGAGTTCAAATTGTCAAAAGTCGTTTTTCCTGAAAGAAAAGAAATTTTTCAAATTATAAAAAGAAAACAAAAACTGACCATTAAAGCTTACTTTTGCATAAGTCACAGTCTTTCAAGAATGAATCAAAAGATGTGTAACTTCTCAGCTGATTGTAAACATGACATTCAAAGCCATTTAACACAACATTTAAATAGGATTTACCAAACTGAAATCCATCAGACCCTGTTATCGGTTCTGAATACCATGACCAATATCTAAACTGCACTAGACCATCAGTCACACGAATCGTATAATCTTCGGTGTAAATTTTCATATCTCGGAACATTATTCTTGCAGTTAAAGCAGAAAATGAGATCGAACCAATTGAAAATTCCATATTATCTGAATTGCAAAATTTTCTGATAATCTTAGTAACAACATAGCCTAACAGACGGCAATTGTAAAACATTAAATAGCATATCCAACATACAGTAAACACTAAGGAAAATAACAAAACTGCAAAGTTCACATTCCACTCAATATCTGAAAAAATATAATGAAGCCCATCACTTCGAGTCGTTTTCCAAAAACCAGAATTCTCCAAAACAAATTCTGAATCATTTGATGAAAGAAGAGGTACTGCAAAAACACAATGAAACAGCACTGCCGTAAGTTGAATTATTAACATTTTTCAAAGTAAAATATACATATTACTGAATTTCAACCAGGTTTTACATACAAAGCGGACTAAAATTCATGAAGAAGACAAACATCCTACACCATCATTTTGGGAAATTAACAATAATACTGTAATATAATGAAAATCAAGTTTAAATATTGTCATATAATAAGCCGAAATCTGTATAAGCAGTTCTGGTAACTGATTTGGTAGTGATATTGTTTTATAATTTATTTGATCTAAAATTTAAAAATTTTATTAACCCTCCAAAATCTGTTTTTTCAATTTTTTACAAGCGTCAACATGTTGATCTGATGATATTTGTTTTTGAGTAGTTGTCAAACCGAAAAAAAGAACATACGTACGTAAAACTTCTGCTATTTTTATTGATTATATTCTTACTGAAAGTAAAATTCTGTATTCATTTCAATGCCTGCATTTTATTTATAGTTTATTGTAGAAAATTCACATACATACATTTACTTATAAAAGACATGAGTGCACGACGTAGACATTTATTCCAAACCGATGTTGTAAATAAAACTCAAACCTCAAATTTTAACAAAATGCAAATGTTCATACCTTCGCACTTAGTCAGTTATTCACAATAAAAAAATTATTCTTCATGACAACATGCCAATATTAAAAACGAACATCAAATTTCTCTGATTCCTTCGTTTTAATCACTTCAGGTTCAGGTGTTGAATCGCTTTCACCAAGATGATCATAATAAATAATTTTGTCATCGTCATATAATTGTTCGTCTTCTGGATTGCATAACAGATAATCATTTTCAAGAACTTCATCTAAATTGGGTTCCAAGGAAGAATCGTCTTCGTTAAAGATTTGTAACGCATATCCTTCAGTTTCCAAAGGAATGTCAAGTGGAGTGGTAATTTTTGGAGAAAATTCACGTTCTGAAATGGTGTCGAGAACTTCCAATCTTTCCTCTTCTATTTTATGCGGTTCATCCAAGCCGATTATGCTAATTTTGCTATCGTCAAATTTCATAGTAGGAAACTTCAGCCAGTCATCAGTATAAGAATAAATACGAGCCAACCTATTCGTCTCTTCTTTGTATTCGTCTGTAAGAGTAGGTGATGCTTCCACAAGAAATCCCGCACCGAGAGCAGCCTGCTTCTGAGTGAATGAACGTATTTTTTCAATGAATGATTGCTGAATAGGATCGGACGATGAACGCTGCTGATTTCGGCAGGAGGTCGCTGACAACCATGCACGAGACATGTAACGAGTGCACCGAAAAGAACTTCTCAACATTATTTATATTTCTACCAAATATATTTATGACAAACGAACGAGATGAGTTTCTATTGTTTACCAGTGATTTAATACCGTACGTAAATGATGTGCAGGTATTAATTCTAAGTTCATTTTCATTTTGGCTTAATAGCTGTTGCATAAATTCTTTAATGTTTGAATTTTTAATCTATTTCTTCATTTATTTCTCATTTAGAATGAAAAAGTAAATTTTCATATGAAATATGAAAATAGTATAAATTGAACCAAACATTTTATCAATATAAAAGGCATTTTTAATTAACCACAAATGATTTTTATTTTTAAAGAATTTAAAAATTAGAGGCAAGATTAATGAAAGAAATCAGTTTTTAATGTAATAAAAACGCAGAGAGTTTTCCTGCAATCATGAAAACAAATGTTACTTTATGAAATAAAAAATTTTCACTTTGCAGCAATATTTTTAACGTATACTTCAATGAATTCATTCAATGTCCCTTAAATATTTACTGATGACTTTGTCTGCATTAATACGTAAGCGAATTTCCCTTTTCGCTTTTGCTTTGTTGACTTTACCAAAACTGCAGAATGTTCTAACAGTATTTGTTACATTAAAATATTTCGACGTTCCAATAGTCATGTGGATTATTTCATTCTTATTATTATACCTGTTAAAAAGTAGAAATTAAAAATTGTTGATAAATTTTCTTCAAATCAGAATGTTTTCATGTTGCTTTTTATTGTTTCAATGGAAATGAAAACATTAAGAAGCAAAATAAAAACAAGATAAAAAACTATCCCCTATAAAAATATGATTTGTTACCTCAAAATTCAACATTATAATTTAAACAAATCAGATGTAAAAGAATGTTATTCAATACTACAAACAAAACAATTTCATATAAAATAAACAGCAAAATAAAACTTGCATGACACTTGGTACAACGCATCAAAATAAACACTGATAAGTTTGGCTAAAAGCAGATATCAATGATTTAACACAAGTAATGGAGTTTTCAAATTTATTAATCAAATATACGCGTTATCGCCTAAAATACAGATCACCACATTTTACCTTTTTGGACTTTGAATGAAACAATCGTATAATTTAACAAATTGAAATCCAAACAGAACAATGGTCTTTGATAACATTATCTTGACCTACCTGCTTTTCTTTTTATTACTAATAGCTCGCACTTTTCATTATATCTAAAACAACACAAAATTTCATCTGTAAATACATATTACGCATTATATTACACATTTCAAATTAAAATTAAAACAAAAACGCTGAAATTCATAGCATATTCAATGATGCATTATCCGGCAAAAAACTTTTAGTTGAAAACATGCAAGTAGTTCAACAGTAAAGAAATGAACTGCCGCAAATTATGAATAATTCTTTCGAGTCACAGTATACCAATCGAATACTACAGTATGCTTTTTCTCATGAATCAGAAAATTTTTGACGTCACAATTTTTGGTGATATGTTTCACAACACAGCCAGAGTTATCGTTCAAAAACGGTTTTTACTGTGAAATATAAAAACAGTTGCTTCTGAGTAAAATCCTAAAGAACAACAGCAGACATTATGGCTGAGTTAATCTATGTTAAATTTCCCAGTTAGCAATGTGATTAATTGCGTTGAAATAACCATTACGAATAACAGTGCAGAGACGAACACACACAATGTTCCATTATTTTTAATTCCGCACTTGGAATGGCCTATTCAAGTTATGAATAAATCGCTTCTGGTTTGTTACCAACGCTGTTTATTCATTACCTCTTCAACTGAAAAATCTTCAAATTCACTTCCATTTTTAATGTATTTGAAAGCAGTTTGAAAAATAAAACTACTAAAGATTCATATATAAAATAATCCTTGACAACTAATGTTAAACTGCGTTGTGAAATTAAAATAAGTGCAATCAGATGCTGAAAGCTTGCTTCTGCTTTATTAATGAAACTGTCAGAATGAAAGTTTGCAAATACCAGGAGAACATTCTGAAAATAGTAAAACACTGAACTGAATGCAAACTGAAATTCTAACAGTCGAAGCAGTTCACTGTCATCTGAACAAAAACCCTGCAAATTGAAAATCTCAAACCAAAAACAGGAGAAAAAGGACGATTTTGCCTTTTCGTGTGTGTATTTGTTGCGATTTTTCCACAATGTACTTCAAATTCCATGCTCTAGTCAAAAATGAAAACCAAATTTTTCACTTTTCCGTTAAATACCGAAAGATGCATAGACTAACAAATGTATTGGATGGAAAACTTTTTTTGACCGATTCGCTATTATTTACCCCTTGAAAACGAAAATGTATGCAAAAACAATCGAAAAAATCTGAAATCAAAGAAAAACAATCGTTTAATGTAATTTTTTCCTTCAGCCTTCTTCACCAATCGCAGCAAACAAATTTGCAAAACACTGACGTATCTGAAAAGCTGATGCAGCATCTAAAAATTAAAAATCGAACCGTTTTCTGTTTATCGCAACATGCTCCGTAAAAGATATACCATTGTTCAGCGGTTGCAACACACAGTAATACTTTTCACAATAATTATTGAATATGAAGAAACCTTCCCTCTTTAACATGTGAAGGTCACAGACATACGAATTTCCGGCATTTAAATTTTCAAAAAAATAAACAAAAATATATGCATGTAAATGTTTGCACCGATCTGCTTAGTTAGATAGCATAAAAAATATAGAAATGAATTGACTGGACCTCTGATAATATAATAATAAAATATAAGTTCTGACGAATTCACTTTTTTTTCTTTTCTTCCTTGATAATTTTGAAATCACGCAATCAAAACCGTATGCTTGAAAACAAATCAGACATGAATAATACGTCGATTTATTAATCAGGATACAGAACTGAGAGTACTTGTAAAATGAAAATTTTGCCCAGCTACATAAGGACTAAGTTAACAAATTGATATGCAACAGCGCTGTTCAATAACAGCAGTAAAAGAAAGAACTTTCATTACGGAGAATGAAGAATAATACGTGAATAAATATGAATTGAAGAGTGCAATAATTAATAAAATTCTCGGAAAACTACACAGAAAGAACAAATGATGAAAAATATAACACTACATCCTGCACAACGTGATGAACATGCAGTGAATTTCGCCGATATCAGTAGATGAAGTATACAAGATTTAAAAGGGAACTGTAATGAAGTAAAATTAATGTGTTGAAAAACAAATAATAAAGCACCATAATAAAACAAAACCAACGGTCGGTTTAATAAAATATTTTTCTTCACAGGTGAAGCAAAATTGATTAATCGATACTGAAATCGACGACGATAGGACGACCTTCTACAACCAAACCGTTCAGCGAACCTTAAACGCAAAACGCTCAGAATGATCAAATTCAGCTGACAACAATCAAGGGCGTAGCTCAACCTGAAGACTTCAGCAAACAAATTTAAACACTTGCTCGGATGGACATCATTTATGAAAAAGGTCAAGAAATCAATCAGACCAGAATGAATTATCCGCAATTTCTGTAGAAAACTATCAAAAACCACTATTCCCTTTTTGCATATTTCACTTTTTCAAAATGTAATAAGGCAAATTTTAACTATTCCAAAAAAGAATTTACAGTAAACAGAAAAACGACAACTCGAGCAAGACATGAAAAACAAGAAGAATACTTGTAAACTATGACTGTATGAATAAATGACAAACTTGCAATATCTCGTAAACCCGACTATAAGCAATTATGAAACCAAAGCCTGTAGTGCTGCGCTACGCCCCCGATTGCAACTATATGAGTACGTGAACAGTACGGGAGTTATAATCAAACAAAAGAAAACAATAGCAACAACAACAACAACAACAACAACAACATCTATAAAATAACATAAACCCCAAAATTACAAAACTAACCGTATGCTTTGTCCGCGTCGAAGGTGCTCTTAAAACGTATCTTTCCAACTCCCGGTTGAATGATGTCGGCAAACTCAACCTCGCCATAACATCGCATGCGATCGCGCAGAGACTGCCAAGTGAAATCTAACGGCAGCTGAAACCAAATCGTTAAATTAAAAACACTTACAAATTATATAATAATTACAGTAAGCTAACAACAACGCACTACATAATAAATTATATTCTGAATACTTACATTGCGGACAATGATCGTGCGCGAATTAGGACGATTTGGGAACCCACCTGGTTGTCCAGGACCACCTCCACTTTGCATGTATTCAAAGTCCGGTGCATTCGACAAAAGTGATGGAAAACTTCGATAATTGCCATTTATAGCAGCGGGCGCTCCAAATCCAACATTCATTCCACCTGCACCGCCGCCCATTCCTAATGGAGGCATATCGGCTTTATCAAATGGATGACTAGCACCCATCATCGGGCCTTGATCGAAAGCCCCTGGAGCCATAGGAATAGTGGGTGGGCCATCAAAACTCCGTCCCATCGGTATTCCAACACCGATTCCATTACCACCAGGCATTGGGCCAGCTGGAGGTCGATTTGGACCAAAAGGTGGGTTCATGCTTTGCGGTGGTTGAAAACCCTGATTCATCAATGGATTTGAACCCAGTAAAGACTGATTGTTAAAAGAAGCTGCATTTGCCGCTAAAAACCCATTTTTACATTCGTATAATATTATCTGAACAAATCATTAAATCAATTACTATTATTCACAACTTGACTAACATTAACCAATGGGACACCGTTTAATCCCAATCCTTGCCCAACGGATTGTAACCCGTAAGGCAGTTCGCCAGGCATTCTAGATTCTCGACGCTTACGAGTCACTGCATTGTCCTAAATTGCGACCATACTCACCGCTTATTGTAAAGCTTGTCACTCTCTATACCCACCATACGAACACACAACATTTTATCATATAATTTTTGTGAATCCAACATTGAAATCGCTTGAACAGCTTCAAGAGGATGTTCAAACTCGATGCAAGCAACGCACTTAGTCTTTCCGGTCTTGTCCAACGGAAAATCAACGTCCAGAACTTTCCCTGCCAATGAAAACACTTCTTTCAATTTCGAAGGCCCCACTGTAATAGGGAGCTAAAAAAATTTGCTATACACCATGTTTCTTAAAATATTGCTGCAAACTACAATACGTTGCTAACAAAAACTCGATTGCTTAACGCAGAGTGAATTCCTAAGCCTCGCAAAAACACTGGACTCAAGCCGAAGGTTTCAAATATCTCTTTCGGTGGTTCTTCAATAGGAAAATTCTTCTGTCCACTTTGATTGGCAAAAAAGTCGACGCCTGTCTCTTCTTTCACCCTTTTAAAAAATCTTTCAGGATCCTAAATTCATTCCTTTCAATAATAAAAACAACAACAACAACAAGTGAAACAAACTGTTACAAGTACTCGAATTTCTTTCACCACAATAGAACGATCTTTCACAGTCATACGGTGCATATTCTCCACACATTTCTTTGCTGTTTCCCGGTCTTTAAATTCTACCAATCTAAACAAACAATTCAAGTAATCCAAAACAAAATAAAAAATGAACTTCCATCACAGCTGCTAAATATCCATTTTTCAATTAAGGTATTAAAATAAAATAATGAAAAATGCAATCAGCGATGTAGTCAACGCAAGATATTGAATTAATCAAAATCAACCATTAGCACTTACGCACAGCCTTTAGATTTTCCGTCACCTTTTTCAATCATTTCAACGTAAGAAACATCGCCAGCTTTCTCTCGAATAATATCCTTCAGCTCCATCCAACGAATATCATATGGAATATTGCTAATGTAAACCATCTTATCCGAAGAGATATCTTTCGAAGAACGCTTTCGCCTTGCACTAAAAAATCAAAAAACATGCTTTTAGGAACAATCGAACTGAAAAATAAGGCGCATACCCTTCCATAGCAAAAAAGAGCAATACAGTAAAAGCTATCAATCAGTTTCAGTATAGCGAGTCACCTAACAATGATGGAAGTAAATATGTTTTCATTAACTAACCTGAGAATCATATCAGTTTGATTACAAGTAAACATTACTCAGCATAACATATTAAACATAAAATAAAATAAAAAAAACAATAAATTTTGTAAATATGTTAATTTTTTAATTTATTATGCTCTTTCACAACTACATTGAAAAGGATTACTGTATCCTATGTATATGTTTATATGTATACATGTCTCTTTTATGACCAAGCATTAAAGAATAAATTGGACATAAAATTAATTTAATAATAATATTATATAAATTTAATAAATCAATTTATTTTTAAATATTTTAAATTGTTCATTATAAGCTGCATTTGATCTAGTCCCAAAATAGAATTTCAAAGTTTCTGCACATATTTGTTTACGTATCAAAATAATTTAGAGTGCAGCCATATTAAATTTTATTATATAAAAATGTACAATTATCAATTGTAAATATATGCTACTTTATATATAAAAAATGTTTCTCATTTTTATTGAAAAATACAGTATCCAATAAGGCTCTGAGGATTTGTTTTGTTTTGATATTACTTTTTTTTATATTTCGAAATCTTTCTTGAAGGTAAGCTATGGTTATTTTTTGAGATTAACATTAAAAATTTTTTATTTTGGTTTTATATTCCGTATTACAAATTTCTGTTGCGTATTTTTTGTGCTGTGCTTTTATTTTTTTATTTGACATAGATGGAAAATTCAAACCCACAAACTGATCCATTGGCAAAGTATTTTATGAACACTCTGAATCAAACTACAGCTGAAAGGGTGGGTCGAAATCGTTTGGCACGTCAACGCAGCAACATGGTTGGCTTAGTTCTTGGGACTTCAGCTTTGGCAATTTACTTCTACACAATTTATGCTATTAAGCAAGAAACATTTCTCGATAATTTTGAACCTCCGAATAAGTCGTGATATTTAGTTGCGTTAGCTACTTGAAATTAAAATGCTTTTTTATTTGTGTCAAAAATATTTTTGTTTTTTTAGTAATTTTTCGAATTTTGTAGCCTTCATTACATATGAAGTTGAAACGTTTTGGCAACGCTTTTAACTTAATTAATTATTTGTTAATATTTTAATTTACATAGAACTACAAATTGTTCAACTGTACGGATAGATGTTATTTTGATTTTAATGGTATTTAACAATTTTTAATATTTTCTACTATACATGCTTAACTAAGAAGCTGTTGTTTCGATTGAAAATCAGGTAATTTTCCTTCCGTGGAAAAATCAGTTGTATTATTTTTTAGGAACAGAAATTCCAGAAAATATTACTTAAATTATGTTTATATGAGCATGAAACTAATTTCATATTTTGTTCAGCAGAGTGTGTATAGCTTGTTAATTCGAAAACAATGTGTATATGCATGTTGAACGTAAAATGAATTTCTAATATGGAAGTTATGTAAAATGAATTCCTTATAACGCAGTTAAATAAAATAAATGAAATTCATCATGACATTGCAAAAGTCTTATTTCATTAATTCATTTACGCGCGTAAAGGAAGTCAGATAATACTCTGGCTATGCTTCATCAAATTAAGGTAAAACCAATTTTTTACATTTAAGCGAATTCAAATGCACAGTGGCATTCGTGAATTTAATATGATATTTTCTCATTTAATTTTATTTTAGATTACGTTTACCCTTTATTTATTTATTTATGTTTTTTGTATTCCACTATTTGGATACCGATTGTTTATACTACAGTGTAAATAATTAAAATCAATATATAAGTAATGTACAATATTGATGGATACTTTAGAATTTGTTAAAAAATAATTTTCCGCAATGTATATTTTGCATTTTATATATTTTATATAAAAGAATACTCAATCTTGTTTGAATTTTTATTTTACTATTTTGTTATTTTTAAAGAAAAGTATTGCATGTCACATTTACTCATGAAATGCAATATTAATTGTTCATTATAATTTTTATCTTAAATGAAATTTCGTTTACGACAATCATGGAAATTGTTTTTTCAATTATTGTCTTTTAGTAATACTGTATTGAAGTCAAAAGTGATTTGAAGAATTTTTAAAGTGAATAAACGTGTCAAGCAATAATATTATTCAAAAGTATTAAATAACGATGAACTGTTAGTTTGTTATTTGTTCATTAAATATCAAATTCAGGTCAATATAATTCAATAAGAGAGTATCCTGTATATTTACAGTATACCTTTTGCTTGGGTGTTAGTTGTCTGGGTAACGAGCAGCAATTAATTGCAAGAATTTATTGTCTCGAAGTGTATCCAAATTGATACACAGATGAAGAAAACTCTCCTGTTTTCATTTGCTAGTTTGTGGGAAATTACTGCAAAAAAACTTTTTAATCCACATGTTGAAAAAGTCATTTCGTATATTTCTGCAAATATTCAGATAAAAAACACATTATGCGCTTATTAATATTTTTATAAATATTCTAGTATTTGATAAAAAAATAAATAAGTATAAAAGGAGAAAAAATCAACAAGAAAGTGTTGTCAACCGCTATTGCTACAATAATATGATGCGCAGGTTGGCTAGACGTAAGTCGTACTGGCCTGTGGTTTTGGCTGTTGACGGACGTGCAGTGGTTTGGTTTTGGTTTGATTTGGCGTTTCTGCTCGCTAGTGTCTGGCTGTGTGGGTGCTAGGTTGTCCAGTGCGCTTGCCCACAGGCGCCCGCTTCTCTGATGCTTTCGCCTGTTGACTTTGTGAAGCAATGAACCTAGCGCGTGCGTGCGATCGAAGCCGACTTCTGTCTGCTATTGAACGCGTCTTCCTCTGGCCTACCCATGTGCGTCACTTTTCTCTGCTTAAAAGACTTTTTCCAAAGCTAGCTGCTCTGGCCGTTCCGTTGGAGCGACGTCGCGCTGGCTAACTAGCCGTCAGCCGGCTTAACTGACGCACGCGACCGGCTCTGAAGCGACGCACCGCTTCTTTTTCTCATTTGTCGCGTTGGCCAATCAGGTCGTGCGTTTGGCGCTGGTTTTCTTGACTTTTTGTATTTTTTTCTTTATTTATAATTTCTGATCTTCATATTTTTCTGTGAATTGCAATAATATTGTAATTTTGTTCTTTTTTTCTCTTTTCATATGCATCCATATTGTTGCTGTTGTTTATATGCATGCATACATACATACATATATACATATACATAGATATATATGTATGTATATATATAGTTATATATCCATAGATAGATAGATATGTATGTATAATCTATGATGTATGTTATGCATGTATAAATTTATGCATATATGTATACATATGTTTATTTATTTATTTATTTATGTCTGAAAATGTTATGTAATTTTACTTAAGAGTTCGACGCCGGCTCGGTTCTTTTTAATTTCACATAATCAGCTGTTATGCCAATCAAGAAGAAGTGCATTATTTGGCTGTGCAGAGAATAGCGGCGATTTTTTATTCGCCGCTGACCATTGACATATTCTATCCATGAGCGACATAATTAATTATAACGAACTTTTCTACGATGACGACGAGCATCTGTACAAGCAGCGGAAAGCTTTCAACGCTCAGTTGCAGTCGTTCCTCTGTCGGAAAGCGTAACTGTTTTATACTTTAATCACTTTATTTCATATTTTGAATTTCCGTTTGCGTTTATTTTTATTTGAATAAATTTTTAATTTTAGAGGTGGACCTCACACGGTACCGATGATCAATGGACGTCCAATCGACCTGTTTGCATTATATCGTCAAGTGACTCAACTTGGTGGCTGGTCTAAGGTGAAATGATTTATTCATGTTGTTATCACTGGCATGCCTTATTCCATTTCATCGTGCAAACTACAGTAAAGCGCGCGTTTGAAATCACATTTCGCGATTGGGTCGTCCTTGGATATAGACACTTGACATGGTTATGGTTCAAATTTTCATTTTCTCGTTTTCCTTGACCACCGTCTGTTCCTTGGTGACACATCGCTTGTGCAATCGAGCAAGCGCGTGGGTGGCACTAACTTGTTGCTATTGCTACTATTATGTTTTAGTTTTTAGTTTTTGTTCGTTAATTTATTTTCACGTTGAAACAGTGGTCAGTTTTTGTTGACCAATTTTTATTACAGTATGCCGTTGTTTGAGATATGCTTGCTTGTCATTAATTCCTGAACGATTTCTTGACTGAAAAACTATAAATATAATGATTGCATTTTCAAAATATTTTATATTATAGTCATTTATCATTATTATCAGGTTTTGCGTGCACATTATCAGGTTTGTAATTATGGTAGATATTGTTGAGCATATTTTATTATCCTGTGTAAGAAGAGGTAAAATGTAATCAGCAAGAAATGTAATTGATAAAATAAGAATGGAGTTCCGCTAATTGAAAAAGTGATAATAAGGGTTAAATAATTCATCATGTTTATAGTCAAAGTAATTATTATGTGAGAAGTTTGAACAGTTTAAACAATTGGGTGGCATTTTAGTAATGGAAATTGAAAGTAACAAAAGGTGAAAAGTAATTTTCAGTGAAAACGTTTCCATGCAATAGAGGTAGCAATAGGAAAGATCTAGATATGAATTTACTAAGAGGTAGATAAAGCTGTTTGCACTGAAGCAATTTTTGAGTTTTCGTAAGTTAATCGTGTTGAATTTTAATTATACAAAAACAACCAAGCTTAATACGTTGACAGGATGTTGTCTCTAATTTGTTTCCGGTGAGACAGATTATTCAATGATATTTTATTATTTAGGTAAATAGAAAATAAATAATACTAAATGAGAAATATTAAACAAATTGGGTTAAAAATAATCTATAACAAAAGAACTTTTTCAAGTTTGAAAAATAGCTTTACAATCTCCTCCTTGCCGTGGAGATTTGTCTTAAGTCGGATTTTTACAAGTTGTTTCGTTGCACTATGTTTATTATGTTTTATTATTTAATATATTGCTTTCAAAATTTGCTTTCTTAGTTGCAATTTAATTTATGATTTACAGCTGGACATTGACTGGATTCAATATTGTTTTTAAAATATGATTTTGTAGTTCTCTTTTGTTTATTTTTGTAGAATAGGATATTTTATGGATGTTACTAAGCATATTTTCAAGTAAAATGCGTCATTTTAAAACATATACTAAGGCATTTAAGTCTTTATATATATATTTAAAGATTCAATTAATCTAAATGTTATGAGCGAACGAACGTTCATGGAGAAATGGCGATATTATTTGTGGAATACTGAGTATTTATATATATGTACGTTTGTGTGTATATATTTTGTTTTTCTTCGAATGACAGATGGTAAATGATGTTTACTTTGCATATAACTTAGAACTCTTTGGTTATTAAATATAAAATCTGCGATATTTTCATTTCTACTGTATATATATATACTCATTGCAGGTCTCAACGCATAACAAATGGCACGAAGTATTGTCATCAGTACAGTTGGGTGATGATTGCGTTGGGGCTGATTATGCTCTTCGAATGATATATATGCGGTAAGTGGGAAAATGATTTGAAAATTGATGGACGTTTATTTTTATGCATATTAGATATTTGGCCCGTTTTGAGCAGAAGTTTACATTTGGTACTGATACAGACGACGAAGATGATAGTAGTTATAGCCGTTCTCGTAGCAAAGTATCATCTAGTTATGGCTTTAATAGTCGTTATTATGATAATTCAAGTGAGTTGAATATACTTATTTATGTGTTTTTTTTTTCTTTTATTATTGAAACTTTATACAAATTTTAGTTGCTAATTTTGGTGCGAAATATCAAGCTAACTGTCTTCCGACAGCGGTCAATTTTGTTCGAAGCTTGGAGTCCGGTTTGCCGAATGAAGTGGATTTTGCTGTTAACACGTTGATGCTGATCTCTTTTGGAGGTGGTGTTACAGCTGAGGACATTAATCTTCGTCAGTTGGCTAGTTTGTTGCTTGCGCATGTGGGCATTTTCGAAGAAGGTGGTTGAAATTTTAGTGAAATTTCATTTTTAGGAAACATTGTTGTAAATGTGAAAATATTTTCAGGTCCTGGCTCTTATCGTGCGGTGTATTTTGGCCAGTGGCTGAAATATACCAATCGGCGTTTTGTCGAATTTTGGAACGAGCACGTTTTGGATGACAAAGTACGCCAACTGTTGGGCCCGGACGAGGCGGCAGTTGTAGGCGAATGTGAAATTTCTTATTCAGACCAAGATCAGATAAAGCGCGAAATAATGAAACGCATTCAGCAGGTAGATATATTTAAATGCCAAGTGATATGTGTAATCGTTTCAATTTAATGTTATAATTATTTGAGGTATTTTGCATTTTACGTAATTTTTCCATGCAAAGAAACTGTGTTCAAGTGTTGGCATCGTGCAAAGCCTTGGTCACGTGAGTTGTTTGTTGTTATTTTTTGAAATATATTTAAATAATACATTTTAACATTATGCAGACTCATTTTGGTCGGCATTCACAGTGATTTGTGTCAGTTAGTAAGCTACGCGTCCGATTTGATGGCTTTCATGGCAACGACGTGGCGATTAGATTCTATCGAAACGCCGACCACGCAGCTGCTGTTTTCTTGCATCTACTCAGGCTTGCAGTCCAAGGATCGCATGCGGTTATCTCGACGTGAGTGAATTGTGTTGTTGTTTTTGCTTTTATTTCCCACTTATTTTTTGAATTTGTTATTAATTGTGTTTAGAAATCGAAGTGGTTGGTCATTTGTGCAGTTGCGCTGAAAATAAGCAGGTGATGCTGGAATTTGTGGACAGTGATGTGATCAGGTGCATAGTGAACGGTTTACTTGTCAAAGACGTACTGATCTGCTTGAATACATTGGAGTGCATGTTATCATTGTCCCAAATGGGCGAGGCAGTGTGCGATTTGATTGTTCAACAGCCCTCCGCAATTGGTAAGCTCAGTGACAAAAATTTGCAAAAAAATGTATCATCGTGTGCTCATTTTGTATTTTTTTCCATACTAGCAACATTAGTTGATTTGGTTACGGTTGAAGCATCTACATATGCTCCAGCTGGTCTGGTAGGTTTGCAAATTGTTGAGATGGCCAAAAGGCACCAGCATGTGAATGCAGCGCCGCCGCCTGGTCAGCCGTATCGTAGTGATATGGCGCCAAGATTTGGTCAAGTGCAAAACGCACGATGGTCCAGGCCTATCACACCGTCGCCGTTGGCCACTCAGTCTGCCGGATCGTCCTCGGGGTCTATCCGTACCTCTGTTATAAACTGCACCACTGTTAGGCTGCCAAATTCACGTTATCAATCCGTACCGTCAACTTCAACAACGGTGATTTTTTCTCAGCAACAGCAACAGCAACAACAACAACAGCAGCAGCAGCAGCAAATACAGCAGCAACAATCTCAGCCTGTTGTTGTTCAGACAAATATCCGACAGTTGACTGCATCACCCATGTTGCAGCATCGATCTATGCCACGACCTGAAATATTTAAAGGACCTGCGGTCAGTGTGTATCAAGATCAGCAAGTCGAAGCAGTTGCGTTGAAATGGTAAGCTTATTCTAATTTCTAATAAGAAATTAATTTTGCTATAATTTTATGAATACAAAAAATTGATTGGTATAATTAAGAAATAAAGGAAAAAAGCCAAGCGTTGTATATGTCTATTGTTTAATTTGCGAATGTTTTTACAGAGGTTTGTATATTGAGGATATGGTGTTTTCAGGATTAAAGAAAATTGTGTTGCCGATTCGAATAGCATAGTTTCGCGTGGTGAACTGTACGCCGCTTATGCTCGTGCAGTGCATGGTCGTCAGACGCTTGTTGTATCAGCTAGCACATTCTCCAATTTGATTCGGTAATTGCTTTTTCTTTTGTTTTTATTTTCCCTTGTGAAACGTGTTCAGCAAATTGTGACGTATATCATCCAATGCAAGTTGGTTGTCGGAAGTGGGAAAATTTGATTTCATCATTCATTTTCAGACAGTTATTTCCGTTGTGCGTACAACGCCAACTGGAAGGTCCGAATAGCAAGAGCGGTTTGTTGCAAATTGAAGGTATACGTTTCGTCGGATCCCAACGTAATCACGTTACCAGCCCCACGCCCGTAGCCGCGCAGCATCCGATTATGCAGCAGATGTTGTGCCGGAACAACAAGCCGAGCAGTGTTGAACCGAAACGACCGGACAGTGTCGGTACAACTGATAGTTACAGTTTGCCGAATACGCCGGAATCGTTTGCGTCGTCGTCAGGGTGTTCACAGGATGTGAACATTGCAGCAACAGCAGCAGTGCCTGCGGTGAATGTGAAGAAAAAGCAGCAGCCGTGTTGTCGTACGGGCAGCAGTAGTAGTGGCAGCAGGTTGTCGTCCAGCGGTGGTGGTGGTGGTGGTGCGGTATCGTTGAATGGTTCCACGGTGTCGTCCTCACAGCCGGCCGCAAGTGGCCAATGTCAGCTGGAGGTGTGCCATCCGGCGTTGGAGGCGACGTCACTGATCGAAGCTAACGATGCGCACGAAGCTCGAATCGTGCGTGTGGAGAACAAAGCCGCCGCGGCGCGCAGCACCGGCGCCGTGTATTCGAAGGCGGTAAACGCGAATGGCGATTTGAGCGAAGGCGAAAATAGCACTGTGTCGTCGTTAGCTGCCGCCGCCGCCGACCCAGCCGAAGCACAGCTGCCTTGGCATGGCACCGACGATCCACCGCCCCCCGAGCAGCAGCAGCAGCAGCAGCGGCGGCGGTTCGACGAAGATCGGCACATGTTGAACGGTACCGACGCCGATGGAAATCGACGCGCCGCCACGCCCGACACGGATACGGTCAAGTTGGGTCAGAAGAATTTGCATGTGTTGCTGAACAAGCCGGACACTGTCGGCGCGGTCTGGGTTCCAGTGAACGGTGGCGGCGTGTCTCGCAAAAGGACCAACAGCGACGATGCGGATCATCATTGTTCGTCGTTGCAAGTGGTGGACACTCGCAAACGACAGATAATTTGTACCTCGAATCCGGCTGCCCGTCAGGCCACTTCCTCGCCGTCGGTTGTGCAAGCACAGCGACCGTTGGCGGCCACGTCGCCCAGCGTTCGTCTGTCCCAGAGGCAAACTCCGCCCCCACTGATGGCTGCAAACGCGGCTTTGCGTTACGTTTGCGAGTGGAACCAGTGCAAACAGTAATTTCCAATCGAATAATTCACTCCATTTGCAAATTGGTGCTAAGCAAATTTGTTCGCTCATTTTTAGACTCTTTCAAAGTGCTCAAGGTGTTAACATTCATGTGTATAAATCACACATCTCGGGTGGCAGCCAAAAGTGCATGTGGGCCAATTGTGACGACACCGTTCGTAAGAAGTGGTCATTAGTTGCCCATGTTCAGGTTTGTATATATATATATATATATATATATATATCTTATTTACTTATTGATTTGTAATAACCGACAATAATGTGAATTATTTGTTGTTCTGGGTGTTGTAGGAAGTTCACTGTAATGAGCAGGTACTTCGAGCGGCGGCTATGCGCCGAGCCGAATTGCTGCTGACTGGTCGAAGTAAAATTCCCGAACCGCGTGCACCTCCGCATCCCGGTTACGCACCAGACGCGGCAATGTCGGCTATTCGACGTCACACACTAGTCAACATGCCCAAAGATCTGCCCGTAAAAAATGCTTTGTTGTGTTTGTTTACTTGCTTGTTTGTTTGTTTGTTTATTCTTTTGAATTTCTCAGGAAGAAAATGAAGGTCCAGTGACCAAAAGTATTCGCTTTACGAGCGCGTTGGTATTGCGCAATTTGGCGATGAATTCAGAAAATGCGCGCAGGAAAATTTTATTTTTTGAAAATCGACTGGTCCACATGGCTTTCAGTCGCACGGAATGCAACCGTGCTTTGGCCCAGTGTCTTGGCGCCTTGCGTCCGGAACTGTTGTCTGAAGATGATTCTGAAAAATAGTTCTTTTTAATTATCTTAATTATTATTATTGTTTATTATTACTATTAATACTGTCATTATTATTATTATTATATCATGTTTCGAATGTTAAGAAACAGCTTGCGATTCTTCTCGTTTCATTTATATGTTTCTTTAGTTAGCCGAGAAAATATTGCAGACTTTATTTTATTAATAAGGCAGATTTGGAGTTGTTGTATGGCAGAATTTTTGGAAATCATTCATTGTCCATGTTTTGATAATATTTTTCAACAGATGAAAAAGAATATATATATATATATATATATATGTATGTATGTATGCAGTATGTGTATGTATGTATGCGTGTGTGTGTGTGTGTGTGTTGTGTGTGTATGCGCACGTCTGTGTATGCTTGCATGCAGGAATATATACGTATGTATGGGTGCTGTTATATGAACATTTTTATATTGATATAAGCCCAGCGGGTGATGCAATTCTGCCTCTTGTTTCTCACATTCTCCACTTCTCCTTTTTGATGTGCTATATTAAGGCTTATTAAATTATGTAAACATCGTCGTTTGTTGATTTCCTAATATTTCATCAAATACTTTATTCTTATCGTGTTGAACTGAATAAGTTTCGCAAATCTGTTTCTTAATAATAATAATGATGATAATAACATTAATAAATATTATGATATTTGTATTTCGAAGAAAAGAAATAAAATAGTATTTGTTTTCATCCCACATTTACATAGTACGATGATTTTTATTGTCGATGCACAAGTTGTATATTTGATACAATACGTCATTACACGCGTTAGTGATTGACTGTTAATTAATAAATGCTCCTTTTCAATAAATGTAATATCCTTTTGTTTACCTAATTGCATCTCATCCCAATCAAGGTAAGTAAATAATAATGGTGAAATTGCAAAGATAACGAGCACGAAATGTAATTTATTCAAATTTTTATTAATTCTGCATCAAGAAGAAAAGATGTATGAATGAAAAATAAGCATAAAATTCGACTTTGTCATCGCTCTCGAAAATGAACAGCAACAATAAGATAAACAATGTCGATTTTCAACAAATATGCATGCATCTGAAAATATTATAAATTAAAAAACAAAGTTCGATCGAGTGTACAAATAATAATAATAATGTTCATCATCTAATGATAGTTGGTATGATGATGATTAACATAGGAATAACAGCTAAAAAGAAGCTTATCGCTTTGAAATACTCGGAAGATATACTACTATCTTGGCATATTGGTTCACTGTGGTTCTACTTCAGAAAATTGCCCCCAGTTCATTCAATGATAAAAATAATTCACAGAATAAGAAACATCTTACACTAGTTGCGCTGAAAATAAATTTCTTCTGCTTTTAAGAATTGAACGGCTGCTTTTTAATGAATACCTTCGAACCCAGCAATAATTATTCTATTGTTTTCTTCTTCATTTTTCCCCAAAATTACTTCTTCCTACACGAAAATATACTCTCGACTGCCTGCCAAATGCTGCAATGCGGTGCTTTTCGTTGAATTCGATGCCAAATAGCTCGTTGACATTCGAATCGGTGTTCGGTGCTTTTCATTTCTAGACGACAATATAGTAAACAACGGATGCTTGGGTGACGAACATCCATACGCAGCAGCCTAAATTATTCGTCCATGAAATTTCACATAATGATCCATTTACAGCTGTATCAATAAAACAGGCAAATCATTCAAAACCAACTTCAGATATATCTGCCAAAAATGATTGCAATTCAAGCCTGTTGCGGATGTAAAATCCAATCGAACACCACGGATCAATATCAGCAATTAATGTTTTCTTTGGATATTTACAATGAAAACTCTATATAACCAATAATAAAAAGAAAAGACAAAATGAAAAAAAATGCAAATGTTCGTTACGTGAAGAGATACGCCAGGCTGTGTAGCGTCGACAGCAGGTTGACTATAATGGGGATCTAGACGTATCAAATAGTCGGTATGCCAACCGCAGAAATAATAACATTTGTGGTGCCGACCACCAATCACGCCGACGCAAAATTTCGTCGACAGAACTCTTTTCAAATGGTCACTGTAGAGCTGATTAAATTTTTCCACGCCAAGTCTCAACGGCAACAACACCAACACCCCTCGGCTCCAGCTGCGGGTCTCGTCCACAAATTCGGTCGAGCCGATCGACTCTCCATCATGACTTGGAAGCAGATCCCCGTTGCTGACCGATGTCAGACGTCTCAAATCTAAATACGAAGAAGATTTCGGCTGTCGATCGGCCAAATCATTCTCCGGACCACGCCTTGGAACCGGGGCCAAGGTCAGCCCACATCCAAGACGTTCAACGTCGTCGATGATCAGCTCCCCGTCACCAATGACGTGCACGGCCAGTCCTTCGACCAGACCCCGTTCAATAGCATTGTTCATCGCCACTTGCAGTATCTGCAGCACACTGACCGGTCCGTACCAGCTTCCAGCTTGTTTACCGAACAGTTGTTGACCAACCTGGACCAAGTTGTGCAAAGAAAACGGACTGGTCAAATTGTCACAAAACAAGCCAATCACTTTACGATGCATTAACGCTTCATCTTCAGGCAGACCACTCTGACCAAGAAGCCAATCTGAATCTTATCGACATTATCAAACAGTTAATAATATCAACAAATGAAAATCAAATAATTGCAATATCAATCAGTAATTTGAAGTTCATATCACCGACCTCGTCCAAGATAATGCCGAAGCATCGTTTCGGCTAACAGCATTTGCCCACTGCGAATTGTACAACCCCAACCACAATCGTTGTCGAACTTCGTACCAGGAATGCATGGAAATCCGTGCCTGCAGATAAGCAATAAACAAAACCGCTGCAAAAAAATGCAAAAATGAAAATTCACCTGTAAGTGAACCAAATACGAGTTCTGAAATCTTCCAAAAAATCGCTCAACTTTCCCACGGCGCTGTTTTCATCGAATCCCCGTCGAAGGTTCGGTCTTGGTTCTGCAAGCAAACGGTCCAGAAAACGGCATGGCAAAAATCATCCCCTGCAGTCGTACCGTTCTTCGCATACTGTTTGCCAAGCAACCAAATTGGTGAATGCGAATCGAACGATGTTGATTGTTTCAGGAAAAAGCCTTCAACACAGTCGATGATCACAATTTCCTCGTCGAGCAGTTCCAATCGCTCGCTTACTGTAGCGCATCTTTTTGTAGAATGATTTCAACTTTTCGCGCATCTCTTTCGACGCCGTGCTGGTCTCGTTGCCACCGCCCGCAACCACATCCGACGGCACTACGAATATATCCGATGACCAATCGTCCGTTGCCATCGCCCAACTGTCCTCTGCAGTGAAAATTTTTCATCATTAAATTCGAACATTTTTTCATTTATTCAAATGGTAAAAATTATTATTGTTATCAGTAGTAGTAGTAGCAGCAGCACTAGCAGTAGTATTACAGAATAACTGCTTTCTAGAAATATCATTTGGAAACTTGAACGAAAAGCTAACAACAGCAGAAGAGCACTTGAAATGTTGTCGTCCTTTGTGTAAATTTAGAAGCAGAGAGCATTAATTCCCTCGTTCGCTGCCTGTCTCTCTCTCTCTACTGCTATCCTCTACCCGTACCTACTACACCTCTAAACTGCTTGAAAATAACATGCAAATTTTTCAACGAACAACAACCACTAAAACTGCATACAAGAGGAACACCGTAAACTGTGTGTATGTGTGTGCAACGACGGACGGGCAAATGGATCATCAATGTATGCGCATATGTTGAACAATAATGCAAACAGGAAATTATAAATAAACTTTTGCAAATGGCACGCACAATTCGTCAAGCTGGCAACAACAATTCAGTAAAGCGAGCACTGCATTGAAATGCAACCCGGCCATAAATCAAACGGCACAAATAATCACGTTTCAGCCTACATGCAAAAAAGAACGCGAAACATTGAGAAAACCCATTTTGACAACTCTTTTCATAAATTATTCACAATCAATACCACGACACAACAGCCGGTTTAATCATACAAAGAAATATTAATATACACCCACAACCCCACACATACATATATGTATATATATAACATCAAATCAAATGATGTCATTTTTCTGTAAATAAATTGAAAATGATTATAAAAATGAATCAACCTTGAACTGCACCACATAGATGCTGATGAAAAGTGACTATGCAAACAAGGAAGCGACAGTTCAAAGCGTTAATCTCTAATTGACATTTATGTGCATTGTTGAAAATTTAAAATCATTACCTGAACACAACGGCGAGTTGGACAAATCATTTTTTCCATCCATCTGCTGATGCATCGTCGTCAACAAAAGCTATGTTCACAAAGCGAGCTTTCACTTTTTGTCTAAATCAACAACCCCGCCCAAAGCGTTTCGTAGAATTTCCGTTCCATTATCTTACTGCACACATGGAAACCCACACAAGCATCAACATCAAAGCAGCTAAATCGAATACAATTAATAACAACGACTGTTTACATTTATATTTAAATTTATACAAATAACAAAACAGAAAATAAATGCTCTCAAGTAACTGATATATATATATATATATATTAAAAAACACCATTTTGTCAATGCTTCCTATACGTAAAAATATATGTATGTATAGTATACACATGGATCTACTTCATCTGTTCATCTGTCACGAAACTTGTTCAGTTTAAATTAACAACAAGTTGAATTACTCACTTTCACGTGTTACACAACTTAACATCTGATCACGAATGCTAACCATAACAAGCTTTGGTATTAAAAAATGTCTACAAAATAATTTTCCTACTGTAAAAATTTGCATAAGTCAAAATGAAGTGCAATTAATTATTGACTTAACAAAGAAAACTAATAAATTGGTTTGAATATTATTTCACCGTATTTCATATTTTGAACATTCAATGTCAAATGAATAAATATAAAAATAAAATTTTGAATTGTTCGCTGATATTGCTTTTAGTAGTGCAAAATGTTGCGCAAATCTTTGTAGTTGTTTTTAATAATAAGCTTAATTTAAAGGATTTACGCTGAAATTGAATGATACGCGCAATTCTTGATCTACTCTTTTTATAAGCAGTGATTCATTTCGCTAAACATACTGACAGGGCATTTTATTTTCCTTATTTTATTCATATGAAGTCGATCAATAATAAAAACCGTCTTACTTGATTAACAAAGTGATGAAATTTTTAAATATGACATTATTTAACAAGATTAATAAGTTCATTCATAAATATAAATGTGACAAAAATCTAGCTATTGGAATGAACATGTCCTATTTTTGAAATAAATTTATCCAGTTATTGATCAGTATTGGATACTTGTCATTTCAAACTTTCATTTGTCATTATCAACAGCATTAATGTATAAAAGTTTATTATGTTGAAATAATGCAGATGTTTATTCATATATCGAATTGTTGCAATTGTATTGTTTTCCTTTTTCGATGCATTCATTGATGTTATAACATACCAGATATCGTGTAAATAATTTGCAACAAAAACTTTAAATTGCATTGTAAGATTGCATGAATATTTCAATTTATGGGTAAAAAAACACTTTTCGCCTATCAGTTTAGTTAAATATTTATTGTGAAACATTTCAATTGAACAAATGCTATCGTCCCATTTATAAACGATAATTATATACAGAAATGGAATGCTTTCTAATATTACATCAAACAGTTAAATTGTATCGTAAAATTAATTATTATTTTGTATTTTGTTTTACTTCAACTGTTAAAACTGTTTATCATTTGATGTTGTGGCAAAACGTTTCTTAGAAATAAACTACAGTAAAACATTCCATTCTTTTCACAGGATGGCTGTTTCAGGTCGACACCTGTTCATAACAGATATTATACTTGTAACAATAGCTATTTGGCCTAGCTAAAGAAATGTAGCAGTTATTAAAATAAAAAGCTGCGCTTTCTGATCAATGGAAAGAGAAAGAGATAGATAAAAGGGGGAGGGGGAGGAATAAAGAAGAGAAGAATGAATTATAGTTTGCTGAGATGATGATGTTGTATAATCAGGATGTGAATTCTAATTTCAAACCGGATCGTCATCGGCTGCATAAAATCGGCCAACAGCAAGCAGTAATGTTAGTCCTTCTTTGCACACTAGCAACACCAAGATGCGCTAGGAGACCTTGAAAAAAGGCATCCTGTTGCTTTTCCTTCGATTTTCACTTTTCACCCTGCACATCTGCTCGACTTGACAGCTGGTCGGTCAACTTATCAACTAACTCAATCTTTCTTCTTCTTCTGGTAGTATGAAGTTAAAATTGCAAATTTTCCCTTGTACTGCCTCCAGAACTTTGGGATTGTAGCCAAGCAGAACAAACTGCCAAAAACAAAAAGATTTACAATGCCTTCAGTCGTACCTGACCGACTCTGCTTTCCACCAGATTGTATTCTATTGGTCTGAACTACTGGACGGACACCTGTCGCATTATTGGGTCGGCCTGCCCAATCGCCCGCTCTTCACTGCTGCTGACCGCTTCTACCGTTGACCGGTGGTCAAACAATCCTTCTGGCCATTTAATTTCTTCAGTTAGCTAGATTTGTTTTGGATTTTTACAATAAAAACCAACTTTACACCATGAACTCGCCAGTTTCTCTTTTTCTGCTCAATCATCGACGGAAAACGGCTTCAACATATCGGCGCACTTGTGCCACAGCAGTTGGGACCGACGATCAGACACCATGTCAAGATTCACTTCCACCGGAGGATGTTGGGGCAAATTCAAATCTGATTCTTGCAGACCTGATCCGAGAGTTAGCCGCTTTGTGGAATCATGCCGACCAGCTTGTCAATGATTTCTACATCCAACTGAAGCAGCTCGATCAGCGTACTGATCAAGCTAAAAGTCGCCTAGCTCATCTCCATCGCCGATGTCGCACATTACAATTGCCGCCCACTGATGCAGGTTTGTGCGCATGTTTGAAATGTTTGATTTTCACTTTTTTTATAAAATATTTTAATGTTAAATACTAAATAAAGCTTTTTTGATTTATCTTTCTTATATTTAATTAAAAATTCGACTTTGCTTCTTTTTTCACTTAATTGTTAATGCTGTCTGATTATTACTTACCTTTAAACTAATTTTCAAATCGAAACTTTTATGCAACTTGTTTTGAAAAGTTTAAAAATAGCTCAGTCATCTTTCTTTTTCAAAAATTTGCTAATTGGCAACATTTTAATGAAATTAAAAGTAAAAATAAACGGTCATTGCCATTATTATAAACTGGATTGTTCAAATGGGGAAATTTTTATAATGAATGTCCAAAAATGTTCATCTCATGCATTGCTACAGTAATCGATTGTTTACTTTTGCAAAAAATATTTGCAATTTGGATTTAAAATTCAAATTTAATTCTATTGGATTAATGAATTCTTTTTTTTAATTTTTCACTGAAATTTTTATTATTGAAATATTGAAGTTAACTGTTCGTCTTTTTGTTGATATTTTGCTGTACTTGATTCCCCAAAATAGACATCCTGCAGTCGTTTATTGTAAAACATATTCTGTTCGATAGTTTCTGTTTTATAATAGATTTTTATTTTATTTTTAAATATTAATATACTAATTTAATTATTATATTAGTTAATAAGATTTGCTTTTGTTTAAGCGAGTGCTGGTAGTTTGAGACGCTTTTTGAGCGTGCGCAATCATTACCAGTCGATGAAACTGGAAGATGATGGGGAGATAGTAAAAATGAATTACACAAATTTGTTTTTGCCTTCTACTCGTCCTTGTTATTTGATTAAATTTCAACGAGAACTGAAAAAGGCCGAAATTGCTTGGAGCTCCATGTATACTAAAAAGCCAACGCAAACTGCTTGCGTACAAACTGATCCAAACGAAACATTTAGCAATGACGTCGGCTTTTCCGTGGTAAGTGAATCTTTTTCATTTATTGCATGTTTTAATGTTTTAAAACCAATTTTATTTTTATTTATAATTTCTCTTTTAATCGGTTTTTGTAATAATGTCCACTGACCTCAAAACTGCATGCAATTCGGTAGAGTAGCTTTGTTCATGCTTGACCGATGAAAGCCCGTCATATTGCTGCCGCTGGTCGAATGTGTGTCCATTGTGCATGACCAAATGCAGTTGTGAAGGCTGATTAAGCCAGCGACCTTTTGCTTCCGCTTGTATCAATTAGCTTGGCGGATTAGTCAGCTTGTATTAGTCAATCGGTGACCGATGACAGAGCAAGCGGGTCAAGCGACGGTCGCCCTTACAAAGCTGCATATTGCCAAGAGAGTCAATTTACTCTGTCGATTGCAATTCTACTAATGTATAATTAATTTCTAATTTTCAAACATTTCAATTTAATATTTTGCTGTTTTAAGCAAACATTCAATGTTTTACGACCATGCTAGCGACGTGAAATATTTTTATGCTTTCATATTTAAAAGTTTGCCACATTCCGCTATTATGAAAGCCCCAATTTCTTTAACTAATTAATGATAATGATTTCTGAATGTGAAACAGCACATTTCACATGGGACATGGGAAATAACAAAATATAATAAACAGTTTCATTAAGCACTGTCAATTGGAATTGTAATTTTTCTTCAAGTGACGTATGTCTCAAATTAGGCAGTTATGTTGACTTTCTTTGATGCAAATTATAACCTCATGACGTTTCTTTGTTTTAAGCGCTCAAATGTAAAGCAGCAGTTAATAGATGCATCGATGAAATAAATAATTAAACACTTAAATTTAAAAATTTTAGGACTTTTGCCGACCTCGTGATCGCCGTAAATCATCTTTCAGTGCTGATCCGCCTCTTCCTACACCAGAGCAGCAAGCTCAGCAACTGGTAGCTTTGTGCAAGCCCATCACTTTAGAAATCAATGCCAATGGTCGAGCTTGTCCAGCTGGAAATAATATGAATACCAATCAGCATAAAGTATCAGAATTTTCTGAGAAAAGTACCTTCGGTCGTGCTTCACAGGCAATAGGCTTATCGAGACTTCGTCTTCGTTCTGCGGATGGATTTTCCATCAATATGCAATCAAATGACAATGACGACACATATACCGGTGCAGTACAGCAGACGGTCGATTTATTTGAATGCTCAGCGGCTAAAGAATATCTATATGATTTTGCTCCATTCTATCGAAGGCGAACTGAACGGCTTGGAGGCATGAAGCAGTTTCTGTCGCTTCGTCGTCCGAAAAAAATCCATGCATTGCATTCAACAGAAAAAAGCGCTAACAGTAGCACGGATGAATATAAATCGAAACCATCGGATCGTTCAAAGGCACATTTTGACATTGCCAGCATCAGCAAATTTTTTAAGCGTTCATTTAGCTTTCGAAGTGCTCCTTCGAAGCCTGCTGTTTGTGTGGACAAACCAACAGCTGCAAGTCAGTCGAAGATAATAGCAAATGGTACGGAAAATTCCCTAGAAACTATTGAAGAATCACAAGAAAGCAGTCGACAAATATGGCTAGGCAAACCGAAGACCAGTATACCAATTTCTACAACTTCTCAGGTGATGAACTTGGCAACTTTGTTGAGACGCAGCTCTCGTAAAGTGAAACCCCAGGAATCAGCTGAAAGAAATCAAACAGCACCAAGTTCCCGCAGTTCGAAAGATTCCGCATATATGAGTGGAGGTGAACGCAAGGCTCGTGTTGTTTCCTTCTTATCTGCTGAATCTAATACTTCCTTGGAAGTGAGCGATAAGTAAGTAGTATACTTTACTTTATTGACACAATTATGTTCATTCTTATCAGATAACGGCTTATATTATGCGATTGCAATTTATTGATTGTTCATATTTCAGTCTTTATAATTTCATTGATAAATTTTGGATCAAAATGTATTCAGCTGTTTTTTGATATTCAATTCTTATTTTACAACTGTAATCACTATTTACTTGGAAAAACCACTCACAGCACTTTTATTTGTAATTTTTTTAGGAAGCATGCATCTACTTATCGAGTTGGTTTCAAACTGAACTACCCCGAAGAATGCAAAATTTCTAATAACAACTCCTCTATTGCAAATTCCTCTAATATTCAGCCACAGCATCTTATGGACCTGCAACGTTTGGAACATACTAGCCAATGGGTTCCTGGATCACCGTCAGTGAATTCGAACTGTTCAGCGATTGATTCAAACTATTCGTGTGATCACGAGGGTTACTTCACTTCTATGCATCATGACAGTGGTTTGCCACTACCATCTTACAATTGTGAAGCCGTAACAGATGCGGGTCGAGGCCGGTCTTTTAGTACTCACAGCTCAGCCAGTACTCTGGCAGATGGAGCACATCTGTCACCATCAGATTCTTCCAGTGCAACTACACCTCCAGCTTCTTCTTTTTTTCCTCATGTTTCTATTCACTCATCTCCTTGCATGCATACGAGAACTACTGCACCGCAGTATATGCCACATTCCATATATGTCAATTCCTGTCCAAAAGTTTTTTCAACACAACATCAGCCATTTTGTTCTGAAAATCCATATGTATTTGGGCCACATGCTACCATGAATTTCAATAATCCGCATTTGCAAATGAAATCAGACCGTATTGTACCTTTTGTGCAATGTTCTGGATGTCGACCGTTGAATTCTTTGTCACCAGCCAGATATCTACATTTACCTTCACCACTAGAAGCGAACCATATTCCACAGCCAACTGATTTTTACTACGTTCAGCGTAATCATTTTCCCTTCAAAGAAGCAAACGGTTATCAGCAGCTTAATGGTGCTGCTGCTTTGCAGTCGGCTGTAAAAAATGGAGAAGCATGGGGAATGCCCAACCCTCAAGTTTTCTCTTGCGCACAAATGCAAGACAATTATGGCATGTACAAGCCTGTAGAAAACAGAACAGAAAGTTCAGTTACTTGCTGTTCAAATAGTCAGATACCTGACGATGATAAAATGGATCCGTTTGACCGTTGGTTGGTAGCTAAATTTTGCGTCGAACAACAAGAAGCTAAACTGAAAGAAGCAAAGTTAGCTGAGAGAGCAAAACTTGCTGCATTGACATGTCAAAAAGCTAAGAAAACAAGTGGTGCCTGTTTAGACGATAACTATAAAAACTGCAAAATCGATGTCACACGGCCGTCTAATTTATCAAAAGAAATAAGATTTTGCAAATAATACCCAATATTGCAATTGTTTTCATATATACCGAAGTGTTTGTCGTGCCTTTTACAAAATAAAACACTCATACTGATCCAACTTTATGGAATAAAAACTGCATAGCCAATCATTCTTTATTTTTTTAAATAGTTTCCGAAATACAGCAGGAAATAATAAAACAAATGTCAAAACTACTTTATCTTAATTTTTTTTGTAAAATGCAACTTCTTATTTCTTATCCAATATTTAATTTCAATTTTCTTATCTTAAATATTTAATATATTGCACTTCATTTTCTATCATACTGTACTTTTGCTAAATAACACTGTATTACTACACTTTGAATAATTTCGATAATTTAATGAGCATCTTTATATTTTGAACTTGGGTATTATAAGTTTTTCTCCGCCAGTATTTTTATTGCGCACATTATTATTCATCTAATTTATTTTTTCTCCGTCACATTAGTAGAATGCATAATATGTGCTTCTTTTCGCGCATTTTTAGAAATTACTAATTTGTAACTGAATTTCTTTAATCATTCATTAACGATAATTATAATAAGAATTATTATTATTTTAACTTTAGCTTGTGGCCTTATCCTGTATCTGTTTATTGTTCGATTTCTTTGAATACGTAAGAAAGTTTCGTTTGAGCTTTACTTATTGCTTCTTTATTCATTTGAACCGACTGAAATTATGATGTGTTGTGTAATAATTTTGTGTATGTTGTAGCTTAAATTGCAGAAATGCGTCCGTGGGGAAGAATGGCCAAAATATATGGCATGTATCAGTTTGCTCTGAGCCCGTTTGAGCAAAAAGCGTTTGGTGGATATGGAAAAGAAATACGAAACCTTGGTAGTAAGGCTTTTGAATATTGGTGGGCACTTTTAGCAATACCAGCTTTGTATTATCTTCGTGATTATGGTATGAAACAGGAAGAAAAACGTTTGCGTAAAAATCCAGCTGATTTTGTGAATGATGAATAATCCGAGATTGATTGTATTTTTAAAGTAGATTTTTATGCTGATGAAATATGATTAGAATGTTTTCGCTATAACTTAGAATTAAATTATTTGGAATGAAAGTGTCTGCAAGTTCATGTTCGAAAAAAGTTTTATTTTATCGATTGTTCAAATTAATCGAATAATTATGTCTTCAACATTTCGTAATTAACTGTAAACTTTGTGCAACTGTGTTACATAGTTCGTTAGAAAATAAGCATTTTGCAGTACGAGATATAATAATAAATGAAGAATTTTAGTAATCTGCATACTCTAGACGAATTTTTTCGCGCTGATTATAAATTTAGATGAATTCAAAATTTCACATGCGCTTTAAATCATTGAAAAGTAAATCTAAGCGCAGTTATACTGTACTTACGTTTCTCTCGTCTTAAAATCTGCGCTTAGTCTATAATTTGCATCAACCGATAGTGTTTGCAATTGTTGTATTAATCTACATTTTTAGTGTCCATGTATCAGAAATAAAAGGTTATTTTTGTCAAGAATTGATTTCATTGTCTTTGCCAACTGGACGTCACCTATGACCCATTGTTTATTGATAAAACAATTTTATGTTAAAAACTGTATTAACTAATAAAAAAATCTTCCATTTTTAAGATCTGTAAACCCATGCGTCAGGTCTATTTTGCATCGTATAATTTGACGCTGCACGTTGTAGTTCGCCGGTTGTGCACGAATGCAAATATTGAATGGAATTCTCGTAAAGTGCGACAAACGTTTGTAGATTATTTCAAAAAATGGGATCACGTTGTTGTGGAATCATCGTCCATGATTGCACCAAAACAGTCCGGTATGCTTTTCACAAGTGCCGGAGTTGTTCAATTCAGGTCCATAATTTCTAATATAAATGGGCCTGTTCAAACCCAGTTCCGACCGAGGGACCATCTCGGTTTGGCAGTCAGTTTCCAAAAATGTGCTCGTGTGAACGATTTGAATTCAGTTGGGAAAGATCGAACTCATCATACGTTTTTCGAAATGCTCGGCAATTGGTCATTCAACGGCACAATGTCTAAACAAGCTGTCTGCAATCACGTTTGGCAGTTGCTAACCAAAATTTATTCCATTGACGAGCAACGCTTGCACGTCACTTATTTCGGAGGCGACCAACAATTGGGATTGGATGCGGATGAAGAATGCAAACGAATCTGGCTTGATGTTGTCGGTGTGCAACAGTGCCGTTTGCTTACAGGGAATGCAGAGGAAAATTTTTGGTCCATTGGTGAGACGGGTCCTTGTGGACCATGTACCGAAATACATGTACAACTACCCGACGGAACCCTGTCAGAATTGTGGAATGTGGTCTTCATGGAATATTACAAACATGAAGATGGCTCCTTGCGGAAACTCCCAGCCACTCACGTCGACACTGGTATGGGGTTGGAACGGCTTTGTGCTGTTTTACAAAATGAAGATTCAGCATATGGCACGGATCTGTTCAAAGTGTGTTCGCGAAAATAATTTCTTCCCACATGTTTATTCTTATTTCTTTTCTATGTTCATTACAGCCACTGATTGATAGTTGCCAACAGCTGACTGGTTCACCTCCGTATGAAGGTAGATTTGGTGTCGACGATGTAACTGGCTTGGATAGCAGTTTTCGAATCATCGTCGACCATGCCAGGATGTGCACATTCGCGATCGCAGACGGTTTGAAGCCGGGCCATCAGGAAGCTGGTCATGTGTTGAGGAAAATCATACGTCGAGCCTTATACCATGTATCGTTGCTCGGTGAACCACGACCGGGTGTGTTTCCGAAACTGTGCAGTGCCGTGGTCGACTTGTACGCCGACACGTATCCACAGTTGCAGAGCAGTCGACTCTTGATTAATCAAGTTCTCCTTGAAGAGGAGAAGCGATTTTCAACAACTCTGACAAAAGCAAAAGCTCGGTTCGATCGTATGCAGGAACCAATTGATTCAAAGGCGATGTTTCTATTTTATAATACGTACGGCTTGCCGATGGAGATGGTCCAAAATCTGGCTGAACGCAGAGGTCTGCCATTCGACCTGCACCAGTTCGAACAGCAGCTACAGGAACAACGTCGACGGTCGTTGACAACCAGGCAAAAACAACGACTTCGAGCCGCTTTGCTGCAACTCGAGCTTCCCCCCATTTTCCACAAGTGATCGATTCGAAAACGAAAACAATACTTTTAGTCACACTTGACATTAAACCAAATCCAATTTACCAGCTTTGCCGTGCAGGCACGCACGTATCCACTCTTGGGAAATTGTATCACTTTTCTCCACTTTCAATGGCAGAAGGTAGAATTATTCAAAAGCATTTTAATTGTTATCGATTTAAAATGGATTTGAACAACAAATTGCCCAGTAAATAACGATTGTGATATTTCTGAGTTTGCAAGATTACAGTAAGCGAAAGATATTCAAGTTTAATGTTGCACAGTTCTGACAGCATCGGCTTATCGTCCATCGTGACTTTATTTGGAAAGTGGAACGCAACAGCAGATAGTGCTCTTTCAATTATCGAAAAACGTTTCTCGACAATCACGGTCGCTATCCATAGCGTCTGCGCAGGATCGCATGCAAATTTTTGGCGTTGCATGCGTACGCAAATTTCCTTGTTTGCGCGCCGGAATTATTGATAAAATACTAGAAGGAAATTGCTTGCTTTATTGCTTGTTGTTATTGTTATTATTGCTTTGTTTTGCATTATTGGTTAGGTTTGCATTGTTCTTGGCACTGAATCATAAAGTTCATGATTAACTGGTTATATTGTAGACTTGTATATACTTTTTTAAATAACTGCACAAAAATTATAATTAAAAATATGCAAAATTAAAAAAACATCTGTAATTTTTTGGACATTTTTTGATTTTCTTGTTTCGCAAACGCAGTAAGATTTGAATATAATAAAGATGGAATAACAAAGTTTGCTGGCAATTTAATTTAAAATTGGCGATAAAAAATGAAAAAAATAAATTCATTATAACTTTGTTCCCATTTTTTAATTTATATGTAAATTTTACAAAAAATGCAAGTTCAATTGTACCTAACCGCTACAGTGACTGTCAACAAGCAGGTTGGTGTTGACCGTTTTGTTCGGTGATTCACTTGTTTTTCTGCTGAGCGTTTTCGAATCTGCTTTTCATAGGTTTATGTCGCAGTTGATATTAAATGATATTTATTTTCACAAATTTAATAATTTCTACTCATTCCATGAGACAGCGTGATTATAACTTTACTGCAACTTATGTGCAGCTTGAATCTTGTAGCAATTCATTTTCGAAAACGCTTTCTCGCTTCAGATTCAGCTGCGATTTTCAGTGTGAAGTTCCACTGCTCAATTTTCATAGTTGATTTATTCACTTAATATACAATAACTTTTGTTTAAATGCTTGGCTTACAACTTTTTCCGTTTTTTTTAGATGAACCGATCACTGCTGCTTTCTGTTGCCGTAATTGCGTTCCTGTTCCTTTCGATTGTGACGATTGTCCGTGATATGGGAATGATGATACCAAACATCGAGCAGTTGAATTGGAAACAGCACATTGATGCAGTTCCTTTTATTGTTTTGGCGAAAGCGAAAAAAATCTATTTGCGGTTCGTAAAAGGATATCCGCCTTTAACAACTGAACAAAAGGAAATGTATTTCAAAGAATCAGAGTGGATTATTTACAAAGAAATATACGGTGAGCAATTAATATATTTGTCTTCAATAATTGCATAATTTTTCAGTTTACTTTATTTTTGCATTAAATTGAGATAATTGATATTTAATTGTAGAGTATACATTAATTTGACACCATTTTGTTAAAATTAATATGTTTTGTAATTTCTTGTTTGAGTTATGCAGTTTTCTTATCGTTTCCATCAGCTAAACAATACTTTATTTCATTGCAACTTTTCTTAAATGTTACATTGGTCGTCAACAAATTTTTGTAATAAGATTTTATCACTTTTTTACAGTATCAAGATTTTGATGATCATGTTGATTTGTTAAATTCGTAATTTGATTGATGTTTTGTATAAATTTAACGGTTGTATTTTTTTAATTTTAATTTTTTATTTTTATTTTGATAAATGTAGTTAGCGTACTATTATAAGTGTTGTATTTTATCATGTTTATGCTTATTGCTTACTGTATGTTGTTTAGGGAACGTTATGGCAGGTTGTTGTTAATATGTCACTGTTTTTATAAATAATTTAATTAATGCACGCACATATGTATACGTGTATTATTTTATCTTGATGAGCAATTTGTGTTGAAAATTAATGTTGTAATCAATGATGTTAGCGGTAGAGGATTAACATACTGAACTGTTTGATATGAGGGAGAGTATTTGATGTTTTTGTTTCGAAAATTCAGCAATGAATCGCTTTTTCAGGAAAAACGTATGCAAATGAATCAGAAGAGAATTATCGTCGTGAAGTGTTCTACGCAAATCGTTTGAAAGTGATTCGCCACAACGAACAGTTCGATGGCGGGGCAAAAAGTTATTCTATGAAGCTGAACAAATATTCCGATTTGGTTTGTTGTATAATCAGTTTGAAAGCATACTGTAATTTCTTTATGTTTTGAATTTTCTTCAGACTCATGGAGAATTTGTTCAGTTAATGAACGGTTTCAAAATTGCTAGCAAAAGTGGTGATTACAGGCCGTCTTCGGTTTTCAAACCTTTACTATTTACCGGTGATCTTCCTTTGAACGTTGACTGGCGCAGTGAAGGTATGGTTACTCCGGTGAAGGATCAGGTAATTATTTTAAATTGAGGAATTATTTCAAACAAGTTGTGCAATTTTTTTTCGTTAAGGGTCATTGTGGTTCGTGTTGGGCCTTCAGTGCGGTAAACAGCAATGCTTTGCATGTTCATTCGCGTGCTTTTCAACAAGTTGTCTAATCACTTGTAGACGGGTGCGTTGGAAGGCCAGAATAAGCGAAAAACGGGAAAATTGGTGTCTTTGTCGGAGCAAAATTTGATCGACTGCAGTCGAAAGTATGGCAATAAGGGCTGTAGTGGTGGTTTGATGGACAACGCTTTTGAGTATGTCAAAGAAAATCACGGCATCGACACCGAAGAATCCTATCCTTACGAGGCAGCTGTACGCATGCTTGTTACTTTGTTGAGGAACAGTGATCTTGTTGAATTTTTGTGTTATAGGATAAAAAATGTCGTTTCAAAAATTCCACAATCGGTGCAACGGATAAGGGATTCGTCGACATTGAGCCTGGCAATGAAACATACCTCATGCACGCTGTTGCTACGATCGGGCCGTTGTCAGTGGCCATTGACGCTTCTCACGAAAGTTTTCAGTTCTACTCATCCGGTATGCTGTTGATGGTCGACATTTTTAATACTGTGGAAGTGATGTGGACAAATTTAGGGGTTTACTTTGAACCTATGTGCAGCTCGCAATTTCTCGACCATGGGGTTCTGGTTGTTGGATACGGTTCATTGAAAGGAAAGGATTATTGGATTGTCAAAAACAGGTTAATTGTAATATTTCGCGTGTGATTTTTGATTCTGATGAATTTTTTTGTTTTCTATTTCAGCTGGGGTACATCTTGGGGTAACGATGGTTACATTTTTATGGCTCGCAACAAGAACAACAGCTGTGGCATTGCTTCATTCGCCAGCTATCCGATTATATGATTGTTGGAAAAGTGCCCGTAGTGCCTTTTTTAATCAATTAGATTGCCACAGTCTGCTTTCACGGTTTCTTGCTTTGATCAAGGGAATCATTCAAATTTGCACACTTTTTTCTTCATATTCAGCCATAGTGTTTTGCAGGGATTATTATTATTATTATTATTATTATTGTATTGTTTTTTTCCAATATTAAAGTGGTATTATTTATTCATTGTTGTTATATTATGACGATGAAAGAACGTTGCACGATCACGATCGAATACTTTTTTTTTTGAATTTCAGAAATATCGTGTTTTAATTTGAATAATTTCAACAGCGTCCGTTTACTGTTGGTTTTCATTTATTTCACTATAAGTGAATGGAACTTTTTGTAAATTTTTACATTTTCATTGCATTCACTAATAATGCCTGAATATTAGTTGAGTTCACTGCTTGAATATTAGTTGAAAATTTAAATATTCAAAACGATCGATCCCGAAGTGCAGAAATGTATGTTTGAAATTTGAGGTATTGCAGAATTGGAAATTGTCTTCAATGAACAACGAGTGGCGAGAAAGCAAATTGAAACCATTGCCATCTTGGGACGCTTTGGAAATTGTAATATTTATTTGTTTATTTAATTTATAAATGCTGGACATTTGTTGTTGATTAAATTTTATTCTACTCGTAGAAAGTGAAAGGTGAATGTAGACGAGAATGTAAATTGCCGAAGAAGCCTGTAATGAAAATTTTTATATTTTTTTCTTTTCACAATTTGTTTTTTGTTTGAATTTTATTTACTTACAATTTTATGCACAACAGTCCACTGAAGAAGTGGTGAGACGTGGGAACTTTTTGGACTCTACGGCGCCAATTAAAACTGGCAACAAGAATGGAAAAGTGAACCAGAAAAAAAAGCCCAATCGAACGGTCATGAAAAAGGTAACGTGGAGTTGGGTTGAGTTTTTGGAGAGCAGAAAAAAAAAATTTGCATACAAGCTGCAAGTTCCTGTTTATTTTCGAAACCGCTTTTCGCAGGCGATAATCGAACAACGGCAGACCAACGCCAACATTGGGCAAGGGAACGAAGCGGGCAATGTTGCGGCAGTTGAAAGGAATGCGAAAATTCTACAGTAAACTCACCGAGTTTTGTTTTTTTTGTTGTTGTTTGAATTGTTAATAATTTTTTAGACTTATCGACAATGAAGCGGATGAGAAGTTGTTTGGTACAATAGAAATGTTGATTGTTGAACTGAAACGTTTGCAAGATCGTGTTTATCAAATCAACCCAGCTTTGGTACAGTCGAATTATTATCAACATTAAATTGTATCCGATTGAAAAGGAGGCGCATTTGATTTGTTGTTTGCATTTCAGGGTTTGCAAAAGCGGCGTGTAGTGTTGGGATTGCGTGAAGTCGAAGCGCACATTAGGCGAAACAAAATCCAAATGGTAATTTTTGCCATGGATCTCGAAGGTGAATGAAAATATTCAAATTGTTGTTGTCATTGGTTTATATTTGAAAAATGGAATCGGATTATTTTCTGTTCGTTTGTTTGTTTGTTTTTTTTAAATTTCACCTTTCCAGACGGTGCTTATCAATATGTTTTGAATGTGATAACTCAGTGTCGGAAAGCTGACATTCCGTACGTGTTCGGGTTGAATCGTAGGCGTCTCGCGAAATTATGCATGAAACAGGCTACGGTATCTGTCGTGGGCGTTTTGGAACACCAGGGTGCAACGGTTCGTTTGCATACTGTATTTGATTTGTAAATTTTGTATTTTTAATTATCCAATTTTTTGCCATTGTAGCAGCATTTTAATGAATTGAAAGAAATGATCGCTGTGCATCGAAAAAGTCCAATTAACAATGCTGTCATTGATTCCGTTGCATTAATGAGCGTCGACGATGAGCATGCAAAATAATAGAAACAACTGAAAAGAGGAAAAATTATAAAAGATGCAAAGAATTTATTTATTATAATTTTTTTTATCTTTTACAATCGAATGAAATTGAAATGTAATTTAATGCGAAATTAAAAAATAAACTTCTTCTTATTTTGTGTGCCGGTTGTTCATTTTTCAAAGTTTATGTTTTGAATTTAAACTTGACCTACCTGATCATTAGTTTTTGGTTTCTGTTTTCTTTCCCTTTTTCGAAAATAATGATCATCAATGACAGTGATTGATGATCTGTCTGGAAAATTTGAATTCAACTTTTGAAAGATATAATTTTTCGCATTTCAGTATACATATATATAAAAGAAAAATTAATTTATTCCAGAATAATAATTATTATTTTTTATTTTTATTTGAAATATTAAATTACACTCATTCTGAAGTATTTTAATTGCTTTGATCGACAGATTGTAAAAATTAATAATAATAATGAAATAAAAGCTCAGATTAGTTGTTCGAAGAAAAAGACAGCCCTATGTATGATAATTATTTTAATTAAAAAAGAAAATTATACAAATTACTTTAATTCATGAATTAACTAACATTGATCAACTTTGCTTTATAAGAAAAAAAAATAATAAAAAGAAATTAATTTTCAAATACATCTCATATTTCTGAATAATTGAAGTTGGGAAAGTAGAACAATGAAAAATTTGAATTTTCAAACAATGATGATGTTGTTGTTGTTGTTGTGTTGTTCATACGTAATAGATACTACATTTGGCGGGTAAGTTTTTTCTTTTGGTGCACAAACTTTGACAATTGACACACGTACGAATTAATTAATTATTAATTAATTAAAATAAATGGATGATAAACTGATAATTATTGTCGATCAATTGAAAATATTATTATTACTTTTCAACAGTGTTACTGTAAATTTTTTCAACAAGTGACTATTGTAGAAAAGTTTTTTTTCCATTTCCATTGACCTAGTTATCGTTTGAAAAAGGTAAGCAGTATTATTTTTGAAAAAAATAATTTTTTTTAAATATTCTTTTTACATTGGCATATTTTGACAATTTTGAAATCTATTCAGTTGTTTATTTTAAAAAAATATTTTTATTTTCTTTTGTTTTCCATATATTATTACACTTTGACCAGTGTGTGTGTTTGTGTGTGTGCATGATTTTCGTCGGCGGTGAATAATTTTTGTTTGAAATTCTTGTGCTTCATTGCTTATCATTAATGTGATTTATTAATTTACTTAAAAACTATTATTTTTTTTATCATTGAGTATAATTTCAATGCAAACGCATCATCAGCAGTCAACGTTGTCATCAAATAATTGTAACAATTTTAACATCGCATTATTTGTAAGTTTTCAAGTTGAAATTTCTCTCATATTTGGCCTTTTACAAGTTGCATAAAAGAAAGGATATTTTAAAAATCAATAATTAAAATGGTAAAAAATAAATTTTTCACTTGAAACAACGAGGTTTTGTTGTATTGTTATCAATTTGTTCATTATTAATAATTTGCCATCAATTGGTGAGTGAAGTTTGAAATTAAAAATTTCATCTTCTTCTAATCAAATGTGTATTTTATTTATCTTTTTTTTTAAATTTTTATCTCCACCTCACTATCTATCCCCTTTTGCCTCTTGTCTAATGCTATTTTGAAATAGGATGACAGTTTTTATTTATTATCCACCCAATCGATCACGCTAATCGCGTGCAATATTCAACTTTGTATATGTATGTATATGCCTTGTTTGATGATGCTTTTGTTTTTGATTTGATTATAATTATCTTTTTTATAAAAAATTACTGCTATTCTATTCTTATTTTTTTTTTGGGTAACAACACATTGATTGATCTGTCCAGTTGTCCCAGAAATGGTATCTTGTCGAAAGCAGCGTTGCGTGAAAAGTTCTTTTTAGTGAACAGAATAATTTTGTGTAAAAAAATTCGTCAACTTTGAGAAATTTTAAAATAATTTTTTTATTCAAAAAAATTGTATTATGCAGGAGAACTGAGTGAGAGAAAATGAACGTTTTTGATTTTGTTTGTTTGTTTGTTTGTTTGTTTGTTGATGGTTTTTATTTTTTCAATTTTCCCAAGGACAGCAACTTCTGCTTAAGGTTAGCTCTTTTGGTTCACAAAGTTGAAAGCTCTTTCTTGTTTGATTTTTTATTTAAGTAATTTTTTTATGAAATTGATTATTGATTTTGAATTTAATTTTAGAGGGAAAGAGAAAAAAGGGCAAATTAGTGAGGTTTGTGTTTTTTTTTTCTCTTCGACAACCGTTCTGTTGAACAATTTTATACAACAGCGTCAGCTTTGTAGCTTTGAGGATACTTTTTTCCAAGACAACCAACAACAACAGAAAAAATGGAAATTATAAATTTATCATCAAGAGCATTGCATTATTATTTTTTTTTGGTTTTTCAAAAACAACAAGATGATTGATGAGACCTGGCAAAAGCACGGCCTGCTTGCTTCACCTACAAACCGCACATGATGATGATGATGATGATGATGATGATGATGTCTCAGTGGAAATTTCAGCCATAACACAAACTGCAATTTGTGAACACAATCAGTTTAAGCGAATTTACAAATTTTTATTTATTTTTTTCTCTACCTGTGTGTGTACTTGTATAATTTATTTATTCGATTAGGATTTGTCTTTATCTGTTTTCATGCTATTTTCAACAGATCAGATCAGAGGAGATTTGATGCTTCACATACGAGACAGATGCTTGTTCTGTTAGCGGCTACTTTTTAGCAAATTTTTCAGTTCTTTTTCTCCTATTGGTTCTTGTTTTTCCTGAACGTGGTGGGATTGGCTGCGCTGGAAAAAATATCCATCAAAACATGCATTATACTTATTATATATATGTATATATATATATATAGAGACATATACTTATTATGTATATATATATATGCACATGTACATCCGTAATTGAAAAGCAGAACTTTGCTTTTGTTTTTGCGCAGGCATTTATTATTTCGCTTGATTGACAACACCCATAATTTTTTTATTATTTTCAAAAATTAATGTGGTGTCTTTTTTAGTTGAACTGAAATTTTCTTCGACTATCACAGAACACTGGCCATGCTGTTGTCATCTATTTTTATATTCATCTTTCCATTCATCACTTCGCTTATTTCTGGTAAGTAGAGATGATTTTTTTTAATTTATTTATTATGCAAGAAAAAAAATAGGCAGTTGTTAATTTTAATAATAAATTTTTTTGGAAATTACAAAATTATGATTGATTGACATTATGATTATTGTTATTTATCGATTGAACTTGTACAAGCAAATCATCAGTTTTGTTGGAAAAAATAATTTTCAATTTATTAATTATAATTGAAATATTTTTTTATATTTTCAAATAAAGAACCTTCTTCTCATATATATATATGTATACATTCATCACTGATGACAGATGGAGTGATAAATTTTTTCAAAAATGTCAAAAGTAATATAATGATCGTTGTTTGTGTAGGCTCATTTTTAGTAAAAATGGCACTTTTGTGCAAAGGTGCACTTTTACCATAGCAATAAATCACGTGCTTATTTTGCAAATTGATCTTTCTCCTCCTCCTCCTCCTCCTCATCATCATCATCATCATAAGCTTTGGTCATTTTGTTCTTTTCATTTTTCACAGATTAAAGTTTGGAAACTTTGATTTTTTTTGATAAAATTCATAAACCATGCATAGATGAGAAATTTATAGAATGAAAAAAGCATTTTTTAAATTTATTTTTTCATTTCAATAATTTTTCTGAATTTGGGAATTGAAACAAGAAAAATTGACTGATGCTATTTGTTGAATAGCGTTCGGCTTTTCCCACAACTGGACACAAAGAGAGAGAGAGAGAGAGATTTTTTTTCCAATTTTTCCAACTGATCTTCGTTGTTGCAATCCATTTATTCTCCTTTTTTTTCGTAAAATTGCATGTTCAAAAAGTGAAACTTTGAAATGAAATATTTTCTAGGAAAATGGTACTTTTCAAACGAAAATAAATTTGCATATTTTCATAATATCAGCAAGATGAAAATGGTTTTTTTTGTTCGCAATTTAGGTAAAAGTAGGCAAAAAATTGTGTTGTTATTGTCGTCGAATGCTGTTGTCGTTGCTTATTCAAAAATATCCTTGGCATAGTTTTAATTTTTAATTTTACTTCTAACCCTTCAATAATAATTCTTCTTCTTTTTCTTCTTCTTCACCTGCTTTTATTTTTACAGAATGTATTTTTGTTTTTCTACAGCTAATTAAATTTATGACTAATCATTATTACGAACGAAATTTAAATTAAAGAAAAAAAATTTTATCTTTGGCAAATTGAAAATTTCAAATCCAAGCTGATTATAATTTTGTATTTGACATTTGGTTAAGCTTGTGAATAGGCTTTTTTTTCTGAAGAAGATTGAGAAGCCTGAATTTATTCTTCTTCTTTTTTTTTTAAATTTTCAATCATCTCATATGTATTACTTTTTATAGTAATGTTAATTTTATTTATTGTTCTGCTGAAGAAAGCTCGAAATAGAGAGAATGTTCTAAGCCTGTCTGTGTAGAGAATATCAGCAGAAGCTGCCAGTTTTAATTCCACTAGCCGAATGTCATCAGATGTTTTGCAATCGATAATTGTTAGCAAAGAAAATCCAATATATAATTATTTGATGATGAGCTTCAGCTTTGGAACATTTGACATCACCTATATGCGGATGTGAATGAGCTTCTTCTTCTTCTTCTTCTTCTTCCGTCCTTTTGTTTCGTTTTTCTCTTTTTTTTGCCCTGCCCATGCCATTTTCCACATTTTTGATTATTTGTCCAACCGACTGACTGATTTGTCCACTAATCGAATAATTTAGAATTAATGAAAATCAAAAATGCGCAGAACATAAAAAAACAAGCTTTTCTTTTCATTAGCACAAAAATTTTACTGGTTGGCCGGGCACAAATCCATCCGTTGTTCAATTCGATCTTCCCGACGAAAAATTTGTTTTTTTTAAATACCAATCATCACATCATTTGCTTTTATTTTTCTCCCAATCATCTCATTAACAAGCGACGAGCGATGGATAATAATAATTGCCATAACAACAAAAATATACACATGCAATTTGTTTTGCTTTTTTGAATTGAATTAATTGACCCAGTTGTGAAATTGTACCAGTTTCACGTTTCACTATGCATATCAATTTACAAACAGAAATACAACAACTATTTGTTAATTTGCATAAAACATCTCTGTGCAAATTGAAACTTTGAGGAAAAATTCAAATTTTGTTTGTGTACATATTTTTATCCTCATCTTTTTCCACTTGAAAATCAACTTCTCGAAAGTGCAAATGAACACATCACTTGGCTAGTCCGTTATTTTTTTTTCTTCTTTTCTTCGAAACCGATCAACAGCAGAAATTTCACTTCCGGTTGTTGATCGCATCTCTTCTTTTTTTCTTTCCCATCTTTCTCTTCTCGAAAGTTTGAAATTTTTATTTCAAAATTTTTTTTCCATTTCCGAGAAATTATTTTTGAAATTTCGCAGGCGTTTTAGTTGTGAATTTTTAAAGTTGATTTTGAATTTCAATTATTCCACCACCATCAACATCGAGGGAGGAAGTTCTAAGTAGGATATTTGAAGGGGAAGGAAAAAGAAAGAAAAAAAATTTTCTTTTTCTCCTTACATTTATTGATTTTCAGTTGTAGAGTTAGTTTTCTTCTGCTTTTTTTACATATATGTCAGTTGAGAAGTAACAAAGGGGAGAGAGAGAAGAAAAATCCAAACTGAATTTTTGTTGCCTTTTCTCCCTTTTTGCCCGACTTCAATAACTGCGACAATACAGTTGAGTTGAATTTATTAGTTTCTTTTTCTCTTCATCCAGTCTTTGAAAAGTTGTGATCTGGTTTTCTTTTTCCACTTTTCAATCTTTCTTCGGCTCAATTAATTGTTTTTATTCAACTATTTCGACTCGCTGGTGCCGTCGCCGGTTTTGTTTTTCTTTTCTCGTCCACACCGGCCCGCCATTTTGTCGAATTTTCAACCAACACTAGCAGAGATGATTCGCTCGTAGTAACAGGAAAATTTTTTCACAACAACAACAACAACAATAATTATAATTTTTTTTTGAATATTTGGCAAATATTTTTTCCAATTTTTATTATTTTTACGAGGTGACGTTAAATTTTTTTTCGCCCCATCGAATGAATGGCAGGCACAAATTGTTCCCAATAGTCCCATTATCAGGCTTGGTCGGCCCTGTCGATTGGTTTTTTTTCTCGCATTTGTCCTTGTGCAAAGTGAACTTTTATGCAAAGCAAACCGGTTTTTTTCCATTGTTTTCATTTATCTATGGGCGGTTGAATTGGAAAAATTAAATTCTTTCTTTCTTTCTTTCTTTTCTTTTTTTTCTCGAATATTTCTAATGATTCTCAGGGTCAACAACAACAGTAACAACCACAACGCCGTCAGCTTCCTCCTACAGTATACAACCGAATCAACCAACCCCACCCTATCGCATGCCATCTTTGCACAAGCTGTTGAACGTGAGTCGAGCCCGGGCGAACCGACCGCTCGACGGCCCCAAAACGTCGCACGTCGCTTCGCCGGTGGAAATTTTGAAACGCATCGTCGAACTGCGCTGCAACCGAGCCGACTTTTCCCTTCTGCTCCACGTCGACAACCGTCTCGGACTGCTGACGGTCGAAATGGAAGCGGCCCTGACAATTGCGACCATGTCCCTCGCAGGGGCGGGGCCCAATTCCACCGATCCCTGCCCCGAGACGGTATTCCAACGTGAACCAGGCCTGAGACGTCTGCTCGGCTCATATGACAACGTCTGCGTCGACCAAATTGTCCAAACCAACGTCACCGTATATCAATTCCAAGTTGGTAGTTTGTATTTATGAGATTCTCTTTTTCGAAAATTTTCATTCCACTAATTTGCAGGTAGCTTTTCATTTCCACTCCAACCGTACCGATCTACTCCCGAAACAAACGCTGACATTGCAATGTTTAATACCGCCGGATGAGGCGAATTTGGTTGCCGAACAGCTTCACTTTTATCACCCAGGGCACGCATATTATTTATAATCGATTCTATTTTTCCTTTCAGGCCGTTCAACATCAGATGACCATGGCCGGCGGACACGTCGACATTCGACTTTGGCCATCGCAACGTGAAGTGCCGGTCGATTCGACACTGTTCATCCAAGCCCAGCCGATTTCATCCTGGTATCGCGGTTCCAGTAAATTTTAATTTTCCTCTTTTGTAATTTTTTTATAAAAAACAACTTATCCTGCTCTTTTTTTTTCTCTAATTTCACAGACTTGCGCAGCTATCCGCTGAACTGTTGGGTGAACAGTAACGCGTCTGAATCTGTACCGAGAATTTATTTCGTGAAACATGGGTAAAATATATCCATCTATCTATTTATCTATTTTTGTTCTCTTTTCAATTCAACATATTTTTTATCCATCCACTGTATACTGTAAAGTTGCCCCGCAATCAGCATGCTCGGCCGTGGTTTATCACGAATGTTACATTCGCCGACATCGTCGCCAAAAATCGGCCTCGATCTAAGCCGAATCATCATGTCCGAATTGGGCATTGAAGTCAACGAAACTTTGTCACTTCACTGCGAATATTTCCCATGCACGGCCGTCTCCACCGAATCACTGCTTTACACACCGAAAGTAAATCACATTTCAAATTTAATTATTATTTCTGGTTGAAATACAATGGAATGGCATTTTTCTTTTGTAATGTACTTTTTCAAATCAGTGCCCTCCGTTCTATTCGTGCGCCGGTGACCGTACCGAAACTCCAATCGCCATCACGTTGTCCATGCTTGAACCAAGTCCACCACAGTCGGCATATTTGACCGTTGTACCCAAACAGCGAGCAGGTTTCACAAAAAAATCTTTTCTCATATCTATATCTATAGATATATTCGTTTTCAGAACTCGGCGATGTAGATTGCTTTCTTCTTTGTCCGGATGCCGGTTCAGCGCAGAGTTCCATTGCTGAAGAAGAGGACAACACCGCTTTCAGCGCTTACGCGGCCATTGTTCTCACGTTGGCCAGCTTCGCCACCGGCATGGGAATGACGGCCTTTTTGTGGTGTTATTACCGACGACATAGTCTGCGCTTTTTGTTTCTCCCCCTTGATTATTATTATTATTATAAATCCATCTTTTTCTTTGTTCCTAGATAAACGACAAACTGTACGAAATGCACAACAACAACAACAACAACAACAACAACGAGAAGAAGATGATGAACAAGCTCAACCGACGCCTCTTATTCCACAAGAGCATACGTATGAATTTGCCCAAACCGATGATCACAATTGATAACAAAATAACATTTATTCAAATCAATTTGCAAACTTTATCAGCATACATACATACATACGTATATCTTCATCGTATTTAATTTTATGTTTTAAAAATTACCAACAGTCGCTGCTGATCTCTTCACTGTGTGTGTGTGTGTGTGTGAAAGCATTTACAATTCCTATTCATTCGTCTGTTCGTCCGTCTAGCCGTCCAACATTATCATTTCAATAATATCTATTGTTGTTGCTGTTCACATTTGTGATTAAAAGCAAAACCAACAATGTGCATACTTTTCCATTGGTCAACGAGAATTATTTTTGCATAACATCCGCGAGTTTGAAACAACGTTCACCTTCGAGAAGGAAAATTTTCGCGGCCGTCTCAAGCAAATACGCTCCGAGTTGTCTTTGACGGGCGCTGGTCCACAACGACGCCGGTCCGTGGTATTCGCCTCGTCTACGATTGCACAAATTTTTCAAGCCTATCATAATAGCCATAGTTTGTTTTTAGATGAAATCAAAAAAACAAAAAAAACAACATCATTCTTTCTCACCTATCGCGTCAATCATCGCCGCTTCTCTCGTGTAAGCTTCTATCGGCGTGATGTTGTTCCACACGTGAAACGACACCACACCCTGATCACTTGTCCACAGTTGAAGTATTTTCCGCAATTTTTTACAAGTCTACAAAAAAAAAGATTATTTATTTCAAAATTTAAAATCATCTAAACAACAGTTTTTTCATCTTTGCGTTTCGCCGCATCTTTCAAATGTTGCAGTGGTCGACACTTTTTACCCTTGCCAATGTAGAATATTGATTTACAAAAAATTTGCATAATTTCACATTCTAAAAAGATGCAAATTTTTGACAAAGCAATCAACCGGTGCAAATAAATATTGCATCGTTCACCTCGCATGCTGTTCGCTCTTGACGGCAAATCGTCAGTCACTGTAGGATCGATCAAAAAGTAGCAAAAGGAATTTTTCAAACTGCCCTCACGCCACCTTGTACCGCTGTTTCGAAACTTTTCAAAATAATTTTTCAACAATTGAATATCATTCATCGCCTCTGCACGATCCAGTCGACCCTTGAACATCATTTCCAATTCAACAGAAAATTCTAGAAAATAAAATTTCCAAAAACAACAACGATAAAAAAATATTCAAAATTCACCAGCTAGTCAGCTTACTTTGACCGGATGAAAGTCTCTTTTCACTCAAATTTTTCGCCAACTTATAAATGTAAATTTTTCGATTCTGCTTCGTCACCGGACCAACACAATAGCCATCTTCGGTCAGTGCTTTTCTCAGTTCGGCATTGGTCATTCGTTCACAACTGACCAACACGCTCGAATCGACTGAACTGTGCAAACGATTTTCCGCTTCTGTCAAACTATGATTCCACTTTTGCAACGTTTTTGGGTCCGGCTCACATTTTCGTACTGTACAAGAGCCGGTGATCCGCTTAATCCCAGTTGACGGTGAGGCGGATTTTGGAGACGACAAGAGCAATTTTTCAAATACCTTATCAATATCCTCCTCCTCCTCCTCCTCCTGCTCCTGCTTTTCATTCAGATGTTCATCAATTTTTCGACTGCTTCTTGAACTTGGAAAAATATGCGAAACAACTTGATCCTCGCCGTAGAGTTGGAACTGTTCACGCAATTTTGGATGGATCAATGATGAAAGTTCACTCCGATCAATGCCACACCACCAGACAATTAACTTCACACAGGGCCAAAATTGCTCTTCTATAGCCATGTCCAGTGCGGTGAAACTGTCGTTGTCTGCAATCAGCGGATCGCCACCGTTCAATAGCAAAAGCTTCAAATTGTCCAAACGGCCCCACGCTGCGGCAATGTGAACCGGAGTTAAACCGTCTGAATTTCTAAATCAGAGCTATGAAATTTACATTTGGATCAGTAACAGTTCACAATCCAATACAGGCCAAGCGTTGAAAACAACCAACGAATGTTATCAAAGTTGTGGTACAATTTAAACTAAACTGTTCAATCGTTTAAAATTGCTTGCTCAAACACGCACATATTTATATTCAAAATCAAGAAAAATACACCAAAAACAAAAGCATAACGATGTTAATCTTTGCAACGAAACCAAAACACTTTATCACAACAATGATTTTTACCTGTGGTTTGGATCAGCTCCTCGATTTAAATGCTCTTGCATCAAAGAATAAGCACCAACTGATTCAAATCCTGCAGCCAAATGCAAAGGAATTGCAGACCACAATGATACATCTTCGCAGTTGTGCATAATTTTTCAAATATTGAAAATACTGCTAACCAAAAACCACGTCTCTTTCTGCTTTTGCGAGCTGTTGACAGTTAAATATTTTTATGCAGCAGACGCTGCATTATTTTCTCTCTTTTCACAACTAATGCATTATTTATAGTAAAAAATATTATCACACGCATTCACATTCAAATAACATTGAACAGAGGTTACAGTAAGAACAACAAATTTGAAATCCAAAATACAGTATAGCAATAACATTTAAACTTAATTTTTTGTAATGAAATATTTTCTTCCCCGTTTTGAACTGGGATAAAAATAATTTATGATATAATTTTGATAGTTAAAACATTATTCTTACAATAATGGAGCAATAAATGCTTAAATTTTTATTTGAAGACAATCGGTTACTGTAAGTCAATTTGGGCAGATGTTGCGGAATTGAAGATTTAGGTCAAATACAACTTTATTCGGATTGTCTCCAGCCTTGTACTAATGCAGATTCGGAACAACAGCTGAAACATAAAAGATGACTGCAGATGTAATTTTGCCCGTGGAAATGGTCTAATGCAAGCACCTCAATTGTAAGGTATTTTTTCTTGTTATTCAATTTTATCTAGTAATATTTGTTATTGTTATTAAGGTTCTGTCACCTGGTAAATTACTTTTGTTAAATAAATTTTGCAAAATTTTGATTTCTGTCATTAAGATTGTTATGTTTTGCACATTTTTATTGTTGATTATAAATGTACATTTTCATTCATCTTTATTTACTATTCAATATTTAATTTCAATTCTTATTTGCTTAGGTGAGATATTTTCTGCATTCATTTTTACACATTTAATGACTAGTTGTGCAGCTGGTTTTATATTTTTAACCTTGACAGTTACTACTTTATTATAAAATATTAATGTAAGTAATAAATAGATTTAATTTGGCAGTTTCTATATCAAACAATGTATAATAATCTGTAACTTTTGTGTATAATCAATTGCCAGCTTTTTTTAGTTAATTGAAGCAAAACTTGCTCTTTAGTCCTTAACCTGATTTGATGAAGTGTAACTTTGCAGTGGCATCATCGCAAAATTGTAGTTGAAATTGCGAATTATCTTTGTATTGATTTATGTCGACAAATAGCACTAGCGATTTATTTTCAAAATTTTAATAAAAGTAATCAGGCAGTATTATCAGTGGAAGTTTTTGAACAGAAGTTATGAGTTTGTGAAATTAAAAAAAATTTTTTTTCGACATTTCATTATAACTTTTAAAAATGGGTTTTGTAAATTTCTTTTCTGTTTGATGAATGGAATAATTTGATTTGTAAACTATGCTGTTTTCTTCATCGACAACTGTTTAAAGATTTTTTATTTTTATATTCGTGTGAATGTTAAAAAAGAAATTAATGCTAAGCATCAGAAATTGTAACATTTTCATCTATCTCATTATGCGTTTTAAAATAAACAGAAAACAAATTAATTTATTTCAAGAAACTCATCAGATTATGAATGTATCAAAATGTCACGTATTTATCTATACGCAGATGCATTTTGGGATAATGGATCGTACAGAGCTTACTTAAGGCGTGACTTGGAAAATTAATTATGATATCATACAAATTGAATATTGATGAGAGCAATTGCGTTGATGGTTATTTTTAATTAAGCATAGGTTTAAATTATTTGGGTCAATTTTTGCGGAAAATGTTATCTTGCCACAGTGAAGAAGCAGCTCATTGATAGTGTTGAAAATTTTTAGTTTATTATATAAATTTTGTTTTTCTTGCTTGTTTCAGACGCTTTGTACGATGAAATGTTTGAGCAGAGAAGAAATTTGAAGCACCTATTATTTGTACTGCACAATTGCAGCATTTGCAACGTCGATTTCACTTTCACTATCGGCGGTGATTTTTCATTTGATTATTCAAATATAGCATCGGCTTGTTTGTTGCAATATGATTTTCATTTATTGTTTAGCATGCAGACAATAAAATTAATAATAGCTTGTTATTTCAAACTGAATTACAGTGAGTTTAATGTAATTTATACGTAAAAGTATGCAATATATATATATATAGTGTTATTAATTTCATTTATATAATTCGATTGAAATTAATAATTAATTGTAGAGAAATATGTGGCGCACGTACATTGCCTGGCTGTTGCGTGTGAAACGTGTGGAACTATGCTCGCTGGTGGTGATGACTTCTTTAACTTGGTTCGTGCTATTTCATCAGCCACAATGCTTGAAGCGCGACATGCAGGTGGATTATTTACAGGTTGTTGTTGTTTTGTTTGTTTATTTGTTTGCAAAAAGTTGTTCAATAGAATAATAATTGAGTTGAATATGATTATTTGCAGAATGAGATTGTCGAACTGAGTCGTCGTTACGTTGACGATTGGCTCGAAGGGGAACGGCGTCTGTATTGGAAATTGACGTCGGGTTTGGGTCAGTCGAGACCACTGTTAGCCAAGGGAAAGCCATTTCCGCCGACGTTGACGTTGGCTTTGGAAAATTTGTATTCAGCGTTGCACCAACTCGAGACGTGGCTTTTGGGCGGCTTTTCTGCAAATTGTTCAGTGAATGTGCTGCACGAGATGATCAATCACGATTTGAACAACATCATGCGCCAGCAAAATGCACTGGATCAAGGTAACTTTGATAAATTGGAAGGTTCATTTTTACAAAAGGGAAACATTTTACCGTTTATTGAACAGATTGGATACTATATTTGGGCAAATTGTCCATTTTAAATAAAGACTGGAAATTATTGTATCCGTCGTGCAGTGAGAAAATAATGGTTTGTTATTTTATTTATTAATCACCGAAATTACAGATTATTATGATTGCTTTTTTTCTCTCTCATTTTGCTTCAGTGGATGGAAAACAATTGGCGGAAATATTCCTGTTATGGTCAGTTGGGAGTGGACGAGACGAGGTGTAGCATTTTCACTTATCTTAGCCGACTTGAACGACAATGTCCGTTGATATGGCGTCAGCAGGTACAGCTTGCAGGCGACGATATTCGGCCACTGCTGTTGCCGGTAAATGCGGTTCATTTTGGCAGAATTGAAATTTAAACCTTTACTATTATTAAAATCCAATTGGAACAGAACATTTCTCATCTGCATGCTTCAATGGACGACAATGCTCAAAATTACAAATGGATGAAAGAACGGATGACGTCGACTTGGTCAGATTGGTCTGAAGCTTACAGTTGGTTGAAACGGAATCGTCGTCACTTGTTGCCCAAAAAACAACTGACAGTATTATTTTTACCCTGTTTTTCAAATCGATAATAATAATAATAATAATAAGCATCGTATTTTACAGATTTTGGTCCATATGGGATTTTTGACCAAAGCTAGCGGTTTCAAATTTGGTGAAAGCGCGTTCACTGGCGGTCCGCTTGGTGAACTGGTCCAGTGGAGCGATTTGATCACAACTTTGCACTTCTTTGGTCACCGTTTGTTGATCTCTTCAGAAAGTAGCACTTTGAAAAGGTATGGAAAAATTGTCACTTTTCCAACATGCTTAAATTTAACAATTTTCACAGCACACTGTCGCAATATTCTTCTTCAAGCAGCTTTTGCGGTGCATTGACGGGTGATGAGCCGGATTTGATTTTCACTGACATCATCGGAATAAATCAAATCAGACGCATCAGTGCGAACTTCTATTCCAAATATACGTAAAAGTTTCTATAATATATCATTGTCTTTATCCATTTATTCATTCCATTGTCATTATCATGGTATAGATGTCGACTGCGGGTATTGGATTCATTTGGAACTCAAGCACAATTCAATCATGCTCCATATTTCAAAGCACACATTGCCCAATTGGGTAAAGACAATCCTTGGGGTGGACACAGTTTGAAACTTGGTCAATTTTTCACTTTTTACCGTATATTATTTATTTTATTTTATTTTTATCATTCGATTGTTATTTCATCTGCTGATTTTCTAGCTCATTCGCCGGATAATTCTTTTCTTGGCTTTGTGGTCAAACGTCAGAAAGATGTTAAGCCGCGAGTTGAAAGGAAAAATATTACCTTATTATATGGCAAGAATGCATATTGGAACGTAAGTGAATTGCATAATTTTCAATAATGCGATGTATTATTATTATTATTATTATTATTATTATGCTTTCTTGTATAGGATTTCACCAAAATTTTGGATTCCATTAAAGATCTTGTCGAAATTCACGCTACTGTTAATCCAGATGACCAGCATTTATTACCCTCGTATGTTGTTAATCATGGGGTTTTGGACAGTGGCCGGTTTAATCTACTCAATCGCGAAGCGAAAGTTTGTGAAATGTTTTTTTTCCTTTTTTCTATTACTGTTGTTATTTTTCAGATTTTTCTTGGTCTTGGTTTTCCATACGAAGGTCCGGCACCGCTTGAAGCTGTGGCAAATGGCTTGGTATTTATAAATCCGAAATTTTCTGCGCCAAGAAGTCGACTGAACGAGACTTTTTTTGCAAAAAAGCCAACACTCAGACAAGTAATACTGACCAACATGTGTAGCGTTGTATAAAGAGATAAAGATTGTTATTAATTTGTTTTTTTTCTAAATTATCTATTCATGTTTAGTTGAAAAGCCAAAATTCATACATGGAAGATTACATCGGTGAGCCGTACGTTTTTACGGTCGACATCAGCGATCGGCCAGCATTGAGAGCGGCTGTCAAGCAGGCTTTGCAAGCAGAGGTAGCACGAATAGTGTGCAAAATTTCCATTTTGATTTGTACGTTTGGTTGGGTTTTTTTTCTTCTTTCAAGTTTGAACCTCACGTACCGTGGGAATTCACTGCCGAAGGGATGTTGGAACGTGTGGCCTACTACTTTCTGCATCAGGATTTTTGCGAACCCGATCACCTACCTCTGAACATATCCCAGTTGAGAATTTACGTCGGTGAATCCGGCGCTTCGTGTTCAGATACATGTTCGAAGCATGGTAATCGAATCGGTGTTGTCGTCATTTGTTTCTTGTCATTTGGATTTCAGGTTTCTTCTGCGAACCTTCCTTCTTTTCCCTAATCAACGTTCGAAGTGTTATTGCTCGGTAATCGGTATTGATATGCAAATTTTATTTCTTTCTCATCTCCACGCATCTGGGTTTAGCTTTTCACTGTGTCCAGAGTTTGCTACAGTGGCCGACTTGCATGCGCCGTCATTTTCTCAGAATGTCTGCTTTTTGCAAGAAAATCAACATCTGCTGAATTGCGCTTCCGACTCCAGTCGGGACATACAACGTATCTGCCCATGCAGAAGCTTTCGACCCGGGCAGGTTGCCTTGTGCAAAGCTTGTTGATTTGTTTTATCATTTTCAACCAGTCTCTCTCTTTCCAACCGGCATCATCAACCTGCCATCCATCAAGTTAACCATAACTTGTGAAAAGGAAAGAAAAAAGTATATATATATTTTTTTTTCTTCCAACCCGTTTCTTGTTTCAGCTGTTGGAGCTTATTGCGAATTTCCCATATACCTGTTGCTGTTCCATTTTTGCAAACCACTGACGATAATTTATTGGCTTTTCATTTTCCACTGACATTTGCACCAGCAGCAAATTCAAATTCAATGATAAATGAACTTTTCAAAGAAAAAACGTACATAATACATCCTGTTGTTTATTTATTTTGCATAAAAAGCACATCACAATTGCATCCTGACACAATAGTGGACGACACTACTGGACGCTCAACGGTACTTGATGTGAGAAAAAAAAAGCAACTTGCTTACATTGAAAAATGGAGAACATTTTTTATTCACATGATATTTGATACAGAAAGAAAAGAACAAACAAACAAACAAACCGCCCATATACTACTGGGTGTAAAAAAAGAGAAGCTAAAACTAAAGTTTTGTGAAACAAACCGTTCTCTTTTCGATATTCGACGAAATCCATCGCGAATTACCAAATGTGAAAGCGGAACATTCAGCAAGTCAGTCCCTGAGCAATGCAGGAAACATACACTCACAACCGAACGAACATACAAACGCACACAGAAAACAAAAATATAATGAATGATTCATCAACAGCCACCATCCGTGAGTAAGATAATTTTTGCTTTTTTTACATACGACAATTTTACTTACAACTGCTGCTTCCTTCCTCTCATTCGACAACATTTACTCTTTGCTCACAATTACAGTATCCCCAACTTCCCGTACTTTCAAATTACAAGACGAAGTGACCAGATGGATTTCCCCGTCAGATTTCGATTCTTCTTCGTCGGCTACTACTTGGCTGTTTTCATGTTTCGCCACGCAAACTGGTCCGGACAATTTCGTTTCCATGCAACGCATTTCATCGACAAGATGATTTTCAACGTCACTTGTAGAAGAAGCGATGATCGCTGTGGAAGAATTGTGTTCAACGTCGTCAGTTGGATATTCGGCAAAATCTGACAAAGCAACTGACTGCATCAACCCTGTCTGCGACAGATCACCAGGCATTTCTGAAATACCGATTATTAAAATATTTCAATTCAAATAAGCCGAAGAAGAAATGAAAGCAAACCTTGCGAAATCCAATCGTTCGTCTTCTTCTTCTCAGCGAACAGTTGTTCGTCGGCAAAGTACCGTTTGCGCGCTTTGTCCAGTTGGTGCTGATGGACGCGGTAAAAATACCGTTGCCAAAACTGTATACTGTCAATTTCGTTTGGAACCTGAAAAATGAACGATCGATGGCAAAAAATGAAAAATTATTATCACAAATTTATTACCAATTGCAAATACATCCGACGCACGGACGGACAATTTCGAAAAATTTCCTTGCATTCCTCTTCGTAATGACGCAAATTGAAATTGCTCTTCCAATCTTCGTACAGTTCAGCCGCACCTTCCGGATCCGTGCAAAACGTTTCCGGGTCCATCTGCAGCGCACGGACACTGTCCTGGAAAAGTGAATAGCAAAAACTGGCAACAAACAACCAAAATGACAACTGTCCGATTCAATTTACATATTTTCCATTGTCCAACGGTGCAACGATTGGAATCTCGAACTCTTCCTCGCCGACTGCGGTATCCTTTTCAGACAAAACATAGCTAACCGAATCCACCACCGCTTTCATCCAATTGCTGGCCACTTCGGCATTTAATGGCGGCGCGTGCTCGCGTATAACGTTCGCCGTCACTGTGATCAAAGAGGACGCCTCTTGCTGGAACGTTTCTCCAAGTTCGACCAAATCACGCTTCACCAGTGCTAACGTCGACATCGTCTGAACAATTGAAAACTGTCAAATGCAACCAATCCAACGCAACAGTTTGCAAAAACAAAAATCAACAACACAGAACGCCGATCCCAATAAAACTAACGCATCCATTTCATTTGAAAACTGCGTTCAATTTTCTTACCTTTTCCCGAGCTTGGTCAAAAAATGATTGAAAAAAATTCGAGCCAAATCGCTCATCATCAGCCTGTTCGTTCATTTGGACAATACGGAGTAACCGGCTATAATGAGACAAACATTTCCAAAGATACCATATATAAAAATAAAGTACAAATTACTATTCCATTATTTACAGTATGAATATCATAGATCAACTCTAACTTTCCAACATGCGTTAATTCGACGGCGATGCAAAAGCATCAATTTATTTATATTTAACTTTTTAAAATTAAATTAAATTAATTATTTATTTCAAATGTTTATATTACTTTCAAGTAAGTTCTGTTGCAATTGAAATTTCACAAAAAATATATCAGTTCCGCCAACTTTGTAAAAATTTGTTAAAATTGTTTGTAGAGAAAATTTAATTTAATAAATTTTTGAAAATTAAGATCAAAATAAAAGTTTAGTGAACATGGAATTAGAAAAAAATTACAGTTTTCCATTTATACCTGAATTATGTTAATCAACAATATTTTTAATAATATCTATGGCAAAGTAATATTAAAATTTTATTTCGTACGATGTATAAATAAATATATATTTCTTTTAATACTTTAACAAAAATTCAAATGTACATTATTTCGCAAGCATTGTTTTTACATTATTGTCGCTGACTACTTTAATACGAATTGCGGCCAGATGGAAGATTTACATGATAGTAATGCTTGAAAGTTTGCAAGCACTTTTCAATAGACAAATGAAACAAATTTATATCTTTTGAATAAATGCATTCATAAAATTACACGCGTTTATGCGCAATAAAACATTTTATAAAAAGTATACAGTTCTTTATAATTTCTCAAAAATGTTCACACGTTCGTGATGGATAGATAGTATTGTATTTCTCAATTAGATATTTCTGATTTAAGGTCGTTCAAAAATTTTATAATTCAAGTTCACGTAGCAAATGTATCATAATTAGCTTTGCTAATAGCAACCTTAGCAGCAAATTTACAATTCAAGGCGAGTATAATAGACAAGTGAAAAAGTAATCAGAACAACAACATTTCGACTATCCATAATTTAATGACTTTCGACACTTCAAAATACTTTATTTCAATTATTTATTTATTTATTTATTTATTTTCGTCAAAATGCAGATTGCTCCAACGAAACTTTTCCGTTTTACGCAAGACAATCTCCAGCTTAGATGACGATATGTTCACGACGCTCTCCGACGGAATCACCGGCTAAATTAATATAAAAACATTTCAATGTGAATAATATTGATATTCAGTATTAATTATTTATTAGCATTACTGCCCACAAAGGAATGTTCAGTTCGAAAATGTCATCCTGGTTGTTATAATAAACTTTTCCACGCAGAGTTTGATCGCTTGTTGCAATTTCAGTTTTCGTAGGATTGATCAACTTCGCGTACACATTCACATACACATTATCAGCCGTTTGGAACCAATCAAATCGGCATTTGCTTCGTTTATGCTCTTCCTATTTCAAAAAAATGAAAAGCATGAAAATCAAAAGTAATCTTTGTGAAAAGAAAAGTGGTATTTTTATTTTCCGTTGAATTAATAAAAAATATGACGCTAACCTGAACACTGAAATCGTGCTTTCCAGTTTCACATCCAACTTGATTCAAAAAGTCGTCAAAGTTCGATGTCTTCTTCTCACAACAAGACCAATATTTCATACCCTCGTGGAAGACGGGCGTGCCAGGATGATAAGTGCACACTTTTTTGAAACTATCTGCATTTTCGTATGTCTGCAATTTTTATCATTTTGCAAATCATATTCAAAATGATCTGAAAAAAAAACGTTCTCTTTCACCTCTGAACAACCTCGTCGTGTGCACGTCGTCCCAATCGGAATAGCTTCTACATCCCGCTCCTCCTTAGATGAATCCAACGATGCTGTGTACTCTTCAAGCTGTTTTTCCAACTCACTTGAAACATTAAAACTCAAATGTTTAAATTCACTCTCTGTAGAATTTCTCTTCGGTCGACAAGCAACATTTTCCATTGGTTTACTAAACTGAAATTAATTGAATTATATCACTTATGCAAATCTATGGCCAGTTAAATAAATGATCACTTCAACATCTGAAACTGTCCGTTTTTTTGGTGGCTCTTCTGGTTTCACTGGATTGTGTGGTCCTTTAGTACAACCCTATATAAGTGTTATTCTGATAAAATTTTACATATTTTTACATCTACTTTATCACCTATAAAATACTATGTACAACTTGTAACTTGCAACATGTTTTCTGTAAAAATTATAAAGCGAAAATAGAGGTGTATTTCAGACAAAATGAACAAATAACTTACCAAGCAACTGAGAAAATCACTGAAATCAGTGGATCCACGACTGCAGCATGACCATTTTTTAAATGCGTCGTGAAACAATGGATCACCTGGATGGTACGTGCACGCATCTTAAACAAAACTCTTAGATAAACAGATAACAAAATTTTTTACTAACCGTCTGCATTTTTCATTGGATCGAACTTTTGTCCGCATCCTTTATTATAACACTGCAACAAAGACATACTTGGAAAATGTTCAAAGTGAATCGAAATGACGGAAACAGAAAAATGTTGAGGAAGAAAACATAATACAGAATACTTCAATAATAATAAGGTACAACATGACTACGTTTGATATGAGAAATTATTTTGAATATTCAATTTTTAATCTGCAGTGACATTTTAAAATGAACTATAATATTTATGAATTAATTAATGACTTTTGTTAATACTGCATTTGAAATAATCAGCCAAAGCAATTGGCAAATGAAAAGACGCATCTTTGATTGGCTCTTTCAATCTGAATTTAATTGGCTGAATGAAACTTCCTTCCCGCGATTGCTAGTTGATTGTATCGCCACCTGTATGATGCGTAAACTTTTCTTAGTGACCACATAACAAATAATCGTGCAGCACTTCACCAACATGCCATTACTCCCTGCTTCTGTTGAATGGTGAGAAAATTCCATTGTCTATTTTTGTCCTGTTTGAATACTTTTTAATAATTTGTTAATATTTTTGATTATTAATATAATATTTTAATGAATATTTTAATTTAATTTGCTTCAAATACTTTTTAAAATGTATATGCTTTACATTGCCACTTATAATAGTTAATAGTGCATGACTGTCACTATCAGCATTTGAAATATTATAATATATTTGAAATTACCAAATAAAATCAAAATATTTTGATGTGCAAAAAAAACTGATTTTTAAAATATTTCAACTTATGTTACATAGAATTATAATACATCATTGCAACGCTTTAAATGCAAAGTTTTTGATTTTTGACAATTAATGCTTTTCAAAATTTTTAACAGCTAGAATTGTTATCATTTTTATCTTTAATTTTTCGTGGAATGCCATTCCCATTATCTATAATTTTTATTATTCATTTAGCTTTTCATTGATACCAAATGTGTGACAATTTTAATTCACTTTCGCTAGGTAAAAATGATGGTGCGCCGCTCTGCATAATTAGCCTTAAGGGTAGTAGCGGCGGTAAACATTGATAACAACTTCAACGTCATTAAATAAATTCACTATTCATCACAAATTAATCGGCTCATGCTTGGTATTTATTCCAATCTTTATTGGTATCCACGTGCTATCTGAATAAAACTAATTCCATGCTGCCCAAAAAGCGCGACGAATTACAAAATACTTTATTCATAAGCGCAATGAAGGTTGTGCTAATTAAAGGTATGTAAATTTTCATTATCTCGCAGTCGATGATTTTCTGAGAAATTTGGCAAAATTTCCAGTTTGTGATTTTGTTATTTAAAGAAGAGAAAAATGGTCATATTTCATGATAATTTCGTTCCAACCTGATAATTTTGGATAATATTTAACGCTGAAGCGAAATCAATCACAGAACCATTTTTTGATTTCACTTTAATTACCAAAGCACAAAAAGTACGCTACAAAGAACGGTGTGAATAAGGTTGTAAGAGTTCTCGAATCTTTTCTGATCGATTCAAATCGATACAACTCATTTTATGATAAAAAAGTATTTCTTGAAAATATGGAAATTTCATAGGGCATAGACTAGCTTTCTGCGAAAATCAGTGAAAAGCCTTTTTGAAAAAATTTTGAAAAGCGAAAATTTTCTCTTTTTCTGCTTGGTAGACATTTGCATTAATTAACGATAGTGCCATGCAGAGTTGCCAAGTAGTTGTGGAATAAATGGCCTCTGAATAGCAAGCAAGTTCTATTGAGCCAATGTATTAAATAAAACAAACATCGTGTGCGGGATGAGCAAGTTTAGAGCATATACTATTTAATGCTGAATTTTTCATGTCCTCATCATCACCACTGCAAAGTGTCACTGTTGAGAACAGAATAACAAAATTCTCTGTTGATTCTTTTTGCGATTTCCTTACGTTGCTGATGTAGTATTGATTTTTCACTTAATTATTGTTTAAAAAATGAAGTGAATATCATAAACAACACATAGTTAGCATGAACATTATGGAAAACTTCTTGCCTTGTCTAAACAATACCAGAGATTGTGTGTGAGTTAGTAACTGCACTGAGTCAGTTTGAGTGTCTAGTTCTCATGTGAACGAGTATTGGTAGCGCTTGTCCTCTCATAGCTTTATCATTGCTGCTCCTTATATTACACAAAATTGCATTATTAACATCACTTGGCATCCCCACTGTCACTTCATGTCCATGAGACGAGTCTTAGGACCAGTACAAGATCATTATGTAGCAAGCATATACAAGTCTGCACTACACGAAGCAGTAAAAAAACGAATGGATTTCATGAGGGCTTTATGGTACCTCTATTGTAGTTCATTTATTCTGGAAGTTCTGCTCACTTAGACAAAGGGTATCTTTATGTTAGCAGAAAGTTTTGCAAAGTAATCTTTTGTTTTGTGAGCATACCTGTGGAAAACGTAACTTCCTCCTTTTGTGGAATTTCAGTGGCAGCTAGCTCTACAACTAGTAGTACTATACGGAATGCTCTACCAACGTATAATATGTGACTTGTGAGATTTCCTTGAGCTGGTCTAAACATTTTATATCGAACAGAAAAAATAAGAATAGTAATGCTAACTCATTCATTACAATGCAAGGAGCTGACATCGACACCCTACTAATTTAATGCGTTGAGTATACATAATTATGAAATGTAGGTAATTGTTGAAGAAATTATAGGGTTATAAAAATTTCTGATTAAATATAATAGCAATGAAATAATAAATGGCGAAATAATCGCAGGTTAGTGATGCATTTATTATATAAAATATTTACATAATATCAAATCATTCAGATTTAATAATTTATGTAGTGTTGAAGTTAAACGTCAGTACATTCCTAAAACGTAAACGGCACCACTGCGCTTCAGTTTCATTGTGATAAACGGCAACAGCTTCAGCATAGGGGCCAATTTCATTTTGTCGGTTTTGGAAATGAAAATGTGGAGACTAAAATGAAATAATGCATTTACATCGAAACTAAATAATAAGGAGCAATAATCTGCATATATATACCAATGCCATATTCCATAACAATCGGGAAACCTCTGCGGTTGTCACATCAGAAGGTAGTCCTTCAATTGTAAAATAAAAATAAGGGCTGTGATGCTGTTCCTGAGACACATTTTCAGCTCTGGTATTATTCAAAACTCTGGTATTATTGATACATATGGTATTATAACCAGCTGTAGTATAATTACCAGCTCTGGTGCCATTATCATGACCTTTATCAATATAAAAATATTCCAACTGTTTATTGAATTATCCTATGCGGATAAAATTAATGTTTCGCTTACCTGTTAATTGTGGAGAGAAAGTGCAGTCAAAGCCGCACTGGATCATTACTTCATCACAAGAAATCTGTGGATCATTTCTTAAAATTTCTGAGGTATTTGTGGTAAAAACCTCATTTTCCATAATAGAAAAAAATGTGACACAAATGATGATAAAACGCACAATCGCCATAATGTAATATAATCTGAATGATTCAGTATCACTAAAGAAATTCCAATAATTATACTAGTCGTATTTTACAAAACCACCTTTCTCCTTTATCAAAATAAATAGCAAAGTTTTATTGGTGAATATAAAACCTCATCAGCAATACAGTACATCAATCTCTATGTACTGTAGGTAAATCAGGGATAAGATTGATTGTGAGCAAAGATACTGCAGCATAATAATGATAATAGAATAATTCATGTAAAAGTATTGACTGCTGAAATTAAAATACCTGATTCAGTGAGTGAGGATGCGCACTTATGATATTATATGAAATGCAAAATGATGGCAAAAACAAAGTCGCGTTGATGAATGCATGAAATGTAAAATTAAAATCCTATAAATTAAATGGCAGTTAATAAAATTTTGAATACAGAAGTCATAAAAAATCTTAAAATCTTAAAGTAAATTTAAAAAATAATAATGAACACCTTAAATATGGCACCATTATAAGAGACCTTTTAATTTCGTTGGTGATACCAATGGAAAAGAATAACGAAGTAGAACATTTCAGTTCTTAGCAAAGATTGAAGCAGAAATAAGTAAATGATGAAAACAAAACAATGCGACATCAAAATCAGACTGGTATATCTGACCAATGAACTCTATTTGATCAGCAAATGATATGTTTAACCTAGTTACGCATCTCAATCATCGAGCAAGGCTACCTAACAGCATTATCAAAGCAGCCAATCATAAATGCCTACTTTTCAGTAATGCTGAGCTCACAGTAACCCCATTTATGAAAACGCAGTTTAAACATGCTTTGCTCGATCTATGACACAACGGTCAAAATATGATATAATAAAGCATTCGTTCACTTTAACAGCTAAATTCCAGTTTGGTGATATTTTGAAAATCTTCTTCCTGATTATTATTTTACATGTACTGTAATTTTCACCTTGACAATGAAAAACATGCAAAAGTAATATTTCATACTATTTATGTTGATGATTTTCATTTGTTCTTTAGCAAAACTTTTTCATAGGCAGTGGTTTCATCAGTTGTTATTTAAGAATGGAACGGAAATCAATGTTTTTGTTTTTATCATTGTTTTGCTGTATCATTTAATTTTATTATTGTAATGAAGCATGCTATACTTGATTGTTGCGTTGATTAGAAAAACTCAGAATGCCTCATTATTTCACTGCTTTATGTTGAAAATGAGTTACACGCTAAATTAGTTTTTTGATTATGAATATTTGACTGTTGATTTTTTGATACACCATAAGCTTATTCTCTTAATTTATAGCTCCGCTATGAGTGATTTGATTTATCAGTTTTTTTTGTACAAACTGAATTCCCTGAATTCCATTTTGGAAGGTATGTTTGAGTTTGATAATGTTTCATAATGCTGTTGTGAATGAATTTTCAGTGGTAATTAGTATTTATCTGGCAAATGTTTGAATTTGCATTGCAATTAAGCATGGTTTTAAATATTAACTGTTTAGTTTACAAAGAAAGAACCAATCCTGCCTTGCAACTGCTCCGTAGTCATCATGTTAATCGAGAGCAAAAACACTACCTTTTATTATTATTTCGGCAGGTATTTTATATCTTTATTTCAATTTGTAAATATGAATTGATTCATTTAGATTTTCTGATAATAATCTTTTTTGTATTTTTGCATGAGCTTTGTTGCTTTCACTACTATTATAACTTTTATTTTTATTATATTTATTATTTAAGTCAATATGCAGATTTTCTTCAATTCATTTACATTGCATTCTTTAGTATATTTAATGCATATTAATTTTATAGGCGCAAGAAGTTGAAAGAAACATTTTTCTAGAAAAGCAGTTGGTCATTCATATTTTAATGGATTTAAATCCAAATTTTCATGATATGTTATGATAAAATCTGATAATGTAGAGAAGTAAAGATTCATAAAACTGCCATGTTGCTTTTAATGAGAAAACTGTTTTTTGAATGTTTTTTTTGCTGTTCATTGACAATTGTGCAACTTTATCATTGAAAATGAATCAAAAATGAATAACTACATTTTATGACAAGTTGTAAAAGGCTGTATAGAATAATTGTTTCAGCATCATGCTTATCTTCAGTAAAATTGATATGTTTATTTATAGAGAATATTTTGACTTTTATTGGTTAAATAATCCTCCAGTTTTATTGATTAATATTTCCAACATTTTTAGTTAATGCAGTTTTAGTTTATATGTCGAGCTTGACTGTAAAAGTCCATTTAGCAGTGCTCTTTTCCTACGCTATTTGTGTATATGTCCACTGCTTTAATTTTATAATCTTTTCGCTTTAAAAATCAGTACTGATAGCCAATGATCATGGTGCTGAAATTATAAACTTTTCAGACGGATATGTTCAGCAATAATGAAATTATGAAAATAGATTAAAATGAATAAATCTGACCAATCACCCAATGATATGTCTGATCTAATTACGCTTCTCAGTCATCGACTAAAGCTGCATAACAGCATTATTAAAGCAGCCAATCATCAATGCCTACTTTTCAGTAATGCTGAGCTCACTGTAACCCCATTTATCAAATTACAGTTTAAAAATGTATTGCCTGATATATGGCACAAGTGGTTAGAACATGATAAATGCAATAAAATGAGATAATAATGCATCCACTCATTATAACAGTTAAATTCCATTTTTTTATATTTTCAATATTTGTTTCTTGATTATTAAATTATACTGTACTTTGCACATTCACACTGAAAAGCATGCAAAATTGCATTTCCTACTATTTATATTGATGATGCTCATTTGATCTTTAACAAAATTATTTTATAGGCAGTGCTTTTATCAGTTGTTCTTCATTAATGGAACATGATTCAGTGTTTTCTTCCTTATTATTGCTTTCCTGTATCATTTAATTTCATTATTGTAATGAAACCTGCTGTATTCGATTGTTGCCTTGAGTAGAAAAATGCAGAATGTTCTATGTTTTCACTATTTTATGTTGAAAAAGAATTAGGTTTACTCTGATTTCACCTCCTAAAATTCGACCGAATTTTTCTGATTTGCTGTTCGCAGATAGGCTGTATGGCGTTTGATCAGCAGTTGGTGATTGGGTCATGCTATGTTTGTTATTTATTAACTTCTGAGGTATAATTGCTGATCAAAACTGAATAACTAATAAAATAGCATTATTCAATTACCAATTACTGATCAAACGCCATACAAGCTATGGGTGAGCAGGCAACTACACAAAGGGGGCAGAGTTGTGAAAATGGGAGCGTTTGAAATCAGAGTACTCCATGAAATCAGTATAGCTTTGGCGGTTCTATATTTTCGAATAGTATAGTTCATGAAATGAACTCTTAATAGCTTGTACAGCTTTGAACGTTTTTCTCTTGTGATACATTATATGTTTACAGTATTTATTTATAGCTACGCTATGAGTAATTTGGTTTACTACTTTTTTATGGACAAACTGTCTAACTTAGACTCCATGGTGGAAGGTATGTCTGAGTTTGATAATGTTTCAAAATACTGTTGTGAATGAATTTTCAGTAGTAATACGTTTTTACCTTACATGTGTTTAAATTTGCATTTCACTTGATCACCGTTTTAAACAAATATTTCTGTTTAGATTACAAAGAAAAAACTAATTTTATTTTGTCAATGTTACATTGCCATAGCGCTCTTACAGAAAATCAAAGACAGCTAATTATTTCATTACTTAATCAGGTATTTTGATTTTATTTCAATTTGCAAATATGAATCGATTTATTTAGATTTTCTGATAATAATCTTTTTTGTTCTTTGCATGCACTTTGTTACTTTTGCTAATTTTATAGCATTCATTTTTATTATGTTTATTTTATAAATGCGTATGTAGCTTTTTTTAATTACTTTATATTGCACTGTTTAGTACATTTAAAGTATATTGATTTTATAGATTCGAGAAGTCGAAGTTCGTCTTATTCAAGAAAGAGAATTAATTCTGCATGTGTTAGGAAATCTGCATCCAAATTTTGATGATATATAATGATAAGATCTTATAATACATTGTAGAGAAGTAAATATTCATTGAACTATCATGTTGCTTTTACATGAGAAGACTGTTTTCTGAATGTTTCTTTTGCTGTTCATTGACATTTGTGTGATTTCATCATTGAAAATAAATCAAAAATAAATAACTACATTTTATAAAAATGCAGTATGGAATAATTGTTTCAGCATCATGCTTATCTTTAGTGAAACTCATATGCTTATTCATAGAGAATATTTCAACTTTTATTGGTTAAATAATTCACGATTTTTATTTATTAATATTTCTTACATTTTTAATTAATGTAATTTTAGTATACATAATGAGCTGAATAGCAAAAGACTGGGTAGCATATGACTCATAAGTAAATTTCTTAATGAGCTATTTAGCACTGCTCTTTTTCTACGCAGTCTGGGTATATGTCTGTTGCTTAAATCCTATACTTTCTTACCAGGGAATGTTCAGTTGACTGCACGTATTGCATCTCTCATGAGATAAGCCATTTTTACTGCTTTAGAAATGGAGACATCAGACATGATACTGAAGTCAGTAAATCTTTTCACAGTCATGTAATATACAAGAACAAATTTAATCTTCACAACTACTTAAATGATAAACAGCTGCTTGTACCACTGAGGAGCTGTTTTTAAGATTTTATCTTTTCCATCTAGCTCACTAAACAAATCTTGTTCTAAATACACGTGAATTTTCATATATGTTTAGACAATCTTGCTGTTTAATAAAATAATGCATCATTTAATTGATTTTAAAAGAATGAATAAATATCTTATAGTTGTTAATAAAGGAAATAAATTTAAATAAAATATCTAAAAAATAGCAACAAAGGCAAAACAATAATAATAGTAAATTTATAAATATCAATCAATAAATCATATGAGAAAATTAAATAATGAAAGAGTGGTGCTAGAATGGTTTTTTTGAAAGTTACGCTGGTCACGCAGTCAGCACTGACACGTAGAATAAGTTTATGCCTCACTGCCATTTTCTTTTATTTTCAAAGATTTTTTCAATGCGCTTTCTTGTTCTCTTGCTTCTTTGCGTCTTTCTCTGACATAAGGTCACTCAGCCCAAATCCCATACATATGCCAACACAGACGTTTTCTTTTTTTCAATTGCATGCTCTAAACTGTTTAAATTATGTCTCATTTAAAGTAGTTTAAACTCTAAAATGGCGAAATCTAAAATCTCTAAAAATCAAAATAATAATCAATCAACAGTGAAGAATTTAGTAATTTCAGTAGTTTCTGGTGCTGTATAGTTTGACCAGTTAATGGGTTCAAATTTATGCACGTGTGAATGGTGAGTGTGCGTTTGAATAATACTTATAAATGACTAAAAATGGCTTTACATTAATTTCAAGATGTTTCAAAATTCCTTTATAAAAATTAAATTAATTAATTTTTAACAACAAATATTTGATTGTTGAATATTCGTTTTAGATTATGATGCCTTCTATTTTATTTAAATATATTCTATGTGTTACATAATTTTAACAGTGCACTTTTACATGATGGCTTATTATATTTGTGTTAAAAATGGTCCATACAATAAAAGCGCTTTTGAATATAAAAATAAATAATATTTTTAAAATTTTATTTGTACAAAGTATCTAGTTTATTATAATATCAAATTTTCATTTTGCATTTAATTGTACTTGCATATGACTTATACTGTAAATTGAAGTTTTGTAGATAGCGATCTATTCTGTTAAAATAGTTTGAGCTGATCTCGTGATAAAATCTTTTCAATACGTATGTGCACTTTATTCTGCAGTCATATTATACTTTTTTCTTTTTCAATAAAGTGAATAATACTGTATTTTATTATTGTTTGTGTATCTTTTTTATGAAAATACGCATTGGCTTAAACATTTTAATACTTGTAGATGTAATTGTTTTAATCCTTATTATATATTTATTTGTTAATATGCACAGCTGGTAGCTGAATTTCAGTGAAACGATGATTGTTATTCAGGTTGAACTTGTTTTACTTTGAAACAAGAAATTTATGTGCATAAATTTCAAAGAATTTGTCAGAATATATATATATATATATATATATTCTTTTTATATTTATAAGAGTTATATTTTCAATCTGTAAATTTTGCACACTGTTTTAAAAATTATACTTTGCATGAAAAGGCTGTATTACGTTAAATTAATGAATTACTTTATAGAAACAAATTATAGAAAGAATAATACGTTGCTTAACTTTGGGGATTGTTTGAATCTATGGATAATGTGGTTTCGTTTCATTTGACCTTTGAAGAGCAAAACGTTTTGCGTGAATGTGCTCGGGAAAGTTTCATTTATCGTTGTTTGCCATTGACTGTTGTTGGATGCTTCTCTGCAAAATATTGTCAAAAGTCTGGATTAATAAAGGGGCATCCAATATATGGTATGACTGTGCAGTATTTGACTATTTTTGGTGTGGCGTATTTGCTTGGTAAATTTTCTTACATTTCCGAGTGCAAGGAAAAAATTCTGAAGCGAATTCCAAATAGCAATCTTGCTAATGCAGTACGCAAGTCAAACCCGTCAACTATATTTCAGGTTAAAATTTTGTTATCAGTTATCTTTGTTTATTCTGATTTATAGATAAGTGAAAATCAAGTTGCTTGTATTTCTGCTGTTGTTTATTTTAGGTTATCGATTATTCACATAATCTGATATAATATTTATATTACTTTTAAAAATAATGTGAATTTTCCAAACTTCTGCAAATTATATTCAGTCATTGTTATTTATTAGTTTAACTCGTGAATCTCCAAACCTATCAATTATAGGGAAATGTTGGCAAAAGACATGATACAACGAATAGTAATGGATTCCGCAATGAAGCTGAAGGCGACTTGGTGCAGAATAATTTTTCTGATATCTTCGATCAAACGGAAATTATAGGAAAGGAATTCAAGCCAGACAATGATAATGGCGGTGAAAAAGCCGAGAGTAAACCAAAAGTTACTTATGACAGTTTAAGAATGAAAAATCGTCAGGAATTTTTTAATCAACAAAAGTCAATGATTCAAAAAAGTCAGTCTAATGAAACGAATGATGCTCATCCAGCGGTTCAGAATGAATTAATGAATGTGCAACAAAGTGGAAAATACGGTGACGAAGGTTTTCAATGAAAATAGTTTGCAGTTATTCTGCTCTTTATTGGCAATGACTATTTTTTATTATACATAAAAGTATGTATATATATATATATATGGTTATTTTGAGTTGTTTGTTTCGTATTTTGAAGCATTTTAATTCATTGAATTCTATTCTACTTTTACTAATTTTTTTTATTAACTCTACCTGATAAAGTAGCATAGTTTTGCTATTTGAAGCGTATTTTTTAATGGAAAATACATCTTTGCAGGATGTGCAAGTGAAAATGTTTGCAGTAGAATAAGTTCTGTTCAGAAATTTGGCAACTTTATGAATATGTTTGAATGTAGAGTCTGATTTATTATTCATCGCAGTTTTTGATTTCAACGAATTTCATCAAATCCATCTTTTCTGAACAGTATTAACAGTAATAATTGTAATAAAATCTGTTTATAGTATTATTTTGAGAAGACTCATTTTCCAGTACGAAATTATTTTTCCATGCGAAATGGTGAAAGAAATTAATCATTTTTTAAATGCACTAATCAATTTGAAAAGGGGAGAATTGTCTTTGTTTCAATTTCACCATAAGTGTTGCAGTATTTTAAGATTGCTGGTGTGCAAAAAAATATAAAGCAAAATAAGCTTACAATAGTCGTCTACAGTTTGTTTGCATGGGTCACTGTAATATCATTAGCACGAGTAGTAAATAGAACGCTTTATTGTGAACGGAATTACTATTAACGGCTTGTTATTTTCGTCAAATATTTACTCACATGTATACGTTTCAGTTTTTTTTATTACTTATTATTTTTATTATTCAAGTTGCGTATTATTTTTTGATATTAGAAACAGCACTTTTAAAAGATATCCAGAATAACCCAGTGATGATTGAATTAAAAGTTTTACTATTGACAAAAGTGCAAACTTTTCTTCTTTTAACTTCAATAAACGAACCGCTGCAGAAAGAGAAAAATGAACATGCATTAAAGTATGAAACGTCAAACAGCAGAAAAAGAATAAAGTACATGGTTATTGGAAATTAAAAGGCAAAAAAAGCGTCGAACGACAATCAGCCTCGTCGAATTTCACATATCAACCGCGGTTGAATGTACAGCTCAATAACGCCAGGCATGGGCAGACGCTGGCTTGGATCAATGATCAGCAAATCTTCATCGAACTCGATCCCTTCCACACTGATCGCCTATGCAAGGCACCATTTATCCTTATAAGAGATTGGAATCTTTACATAGATGCAACTTGAAAAACATTAATGAAAGGTACATTTACTTATTATTTTTTACAATATAATAATAATATAATATAATATAATATAATATAATATAAACAGGTCTAAAACGTTAAAATAATCACTCACAAGCCAATTAATTAATGGACAGTCCGCAGCGCTGTTAATCGCTTCACATATATGTTGCCAATAAATATCAATTTTCAGTGTTGCTTCTGTGATGAATTCTTCTTTTAACACATCGGTGCTTTGAGCCTAAACATATAAACAACAACAACAACGCTGTACAGTTGTAGCCTTAGTCTTGAAAGCTTTTACAATCACTTATTATGTATTGTAGAAAAACAAATTATAAAATCAAATATATCACTATACTGCATATTGTATATACCTCTAATATAGTATTGCAAATGTTGTCTATATAATGAAACGCAGACATGGTCACAGTTTGAGCTTTCAAAGGTAAATGAACGACACAGCATTTGGAAATTTGATGAGACAAAAATGCAGCATTCATGGCAAGCAAATGAAAAATTTTCACAACTGTCTGATCAAACTATAATTTTAAAAAACAGTGAACAAAAATCATTCAGAATAAACATTCACATCAAATGATATATACATTTGAAGCAAAGGCAGAATAATTTCGTTTCACGAAGTTTATAACTTTTTGCTTGTTTTCTTCGACAATTTCGGCAAAGGATATTTCTTTCGCGTAACTAAATGTGGAACTCACCATTTTCATCTTAAACATGTAAATAAAGTCAATTAATTGTAAATTAATTATATAAATCCCACTTACTATACAAAATGTGAGCTTGCATTGCTGCAACGCCAGATATATGTTAACTTTCAAATGTGCATATCTATCACAAGTACTATGGTTCACCGCACTCACCACTTTACAATACAAGTTCTTCATACGTTTCATATACATATCCGCTGAATTGTATATAAATATGCATAAAAAATGAATATAAGTGCCAAAATATTAAAAAAACCTTCTTCTGTTTCAGTTTTCAAACGTTCTTTGTCGTATTCGGGTATGTGCTTAGTAATGTAAGCGTCAGTGAACTCAAGAACTGTATTCAGAATATGCTGGCTAATGCAAATTGCATAGCCCATGTCTGAATTAAATTCTTTCATTTCTTTTACAGTTTCTAGCAAATTAAAGCACATTTCACGTGTATCATGAATCTACAAAAATAAATAAACAAAACAAAAGCATGTGTAATGCAACGTAACATTTCTTGGAAGGCAATAACATTTTACCTTTTGAACCCCAAAATCTCTAAAATTACAAACAGAATCGATGCCTTTCTTCAAATAACTCCCTTCATATAAATGCTTAGTGAATTCATATATCTAAAAAGGCAAAAAGTAGCTCAGCATTTTCCAGATAAAATACCAACTGCATACATCATCTAGATTTGATTTAATAATCGGATATCTTGCTTCAATTTTATCGAATTGCGAACAAGCAAATTTGTCCAAAATATTAACTAAAATTAATAAAATTAATAAATGAAATGCAAATCTTTAAATCTTTAAAACAAGCAAAACAGTCCTTTACTCTATAAAACACAATACAATGTATATATTCATTCATATTTATAATAAATGTGCAGGTCATTAATTAACAAAAAAGTAACATATTCACCAGGTGTTAAAAGCAAACGTATCAACGGCAAAGAGCATAAATTGCCAGCCATTGCTTTCAAAGTTGCCTCAGTAGTGTCCAGGGTGCAATTCAGCAACTGATTTCCTTTTTTCGCCCGTCCATAAAGCTCAAATGCCTGCGAAACAGCCTCTTTAATCAAAGGCAAACTATGCAAACGATGCAACAGTTGCACATTAAGCGGAACAGATATGTCCATATTAACAGGCAACTTTTCGAAATTTTCAAAACTGTCGTTTCTGGAAGTTACTATCGTTGGTTGATTTGCATTTACAACTGGAAACCCTTCCTCGATCAAAGATTCTTCCATTACAGTGCTTTCGAAAGAATTTTCGTTCGTTGTATTGCTTTCAGCAACACTAGCGTTCCTTGTATTTAAATCAATTTCATCCACAGCTGTCAACATTGTCGAAGTAAAAATATCGTCTATAGAATGATCGTTCAGTTGGTCGATTGGATACGTTTCTTGTTCATCGTTCTTTTCGCATAATGGAACGTGATCTTGTGAAACGCAACTCATCAAATCAGCCATCAACAAAGCAAACCCTATCAGTCACCTCAAAAAACAAAATCACATTGAATTCAACATTTTACCGTATGAAAATTGAGTCAAAGGTCTGATTTATTACTACTGAATAGGTGCATTGTTCTCTTTATTAGACGTTTCGTTTATTTAAAAAAGTACAAATAAATAAATATATATTCAAAACTGAGAAATTGACCTATAATCTCATGATACGCATAAAAAACAGGCTAATCTGTTCCATTGCTTGAAATTACAAAATCAACAACACTACCAATGTTTAGAAAATATTAAATGAACCTGCATGTCACAGTATTTAAAATGCAGATTATTATTACAATTAGATTGAATCACAAATGCCTGCTTGTGCATTTTTGTATTTTGGAAAAGAGCAACTCAATTTGTCAAATGTGCACTTATTTAAGTGAAAATTATGATGCGAAAACAATTATGAATATAAAAGTAATTGTTTTTTGATCTTGAAGCTTAAAATAAAGCATAACAAGCAAAACTGGCAATGTAATTTTTAATACAAAAAATTTAAGGCAAATTATGGTCAAGCAAATTCCGAGCTGCAAAAATGTATGGGAGTAATGAGAAAATTATTTTAAAATTTACCTTAATTTTAGAAATGCATTACTGGGCTGTTAATATTTTCACAAATATTTATTGAATTTGTGCGTAAATTAAAAATTATTTTCTTTTTAAAGTTGTTAAAAACCACAATTTTAATACCCATTTATTCGATCACTTATTTATGAAAGAAAAAATGTACCTGACGATCACAGTATGCACTTGTAATCAGTACAGTATGTTTTTGTTGTTTAACGGCGTGCGTGCCCTGTTTACATGAAATCACTTTTTATAAGATGTGCATTATGTTTGAGTTTCTGACCGATTGAATATAAAAACGTAAGCTTAAAACTTTATTCTTAAAATTTTCTTTTTAGTTATTGTTAATCTTGTGTCTTGTTAAACACAATTACCATAATATGGACAGTCAAGCGTTTGCAAGTTCCACCATGTCGTACCAGTCCACGGACGTGATTCATAGAATGGAAAGGCCCCAAGAAGTTGGTAATGCGGAGGAGCCTGCTACAGGGGTTGCGGTTTCATGTGGCACCATTCCACCGGTCACTCAAGACAAATCACCTCTTTTGCAGGTGAATTTGTTACGAAGCTTAAGTAGCTTCACGGAGGCACTAGGTTTTGCTTCAGATGGTGTCAAATCAGAAGGCTTGTCAACGTTTTCTGGTGTTTTCTGTCCAGTTGCGTTGTCTATGTTTAGTGTCATGCTATTTTTAAGAATTGGTATGCAGTTTTTTTATTTCACTACTTTTTTCTCGATACTTTCGTCAAAGTTTCTTATTATTTTATGGAATGGAGTTAAGGTTTTCACAGTTAAGCTTAAATGTTTATTTTCAGTTTATGTTACCCAAATGATTGCTGGGAATTTACTTTATGTAAATTGAAGAACTTGATCTGATAGTGTTGGCAGAATTTTTTGTGATGAAATGTGTTAAATGTCATACATTGCACTTATTATGTTTCACCTATTTTTTAATTATTACATTTGACCTGTTTCCGAGTTCATGTCTCATAATTTTTTTCATTGTCACATTAAGATTTTCTTGAAAATTGATAATCTAATGAACTTTATATTAATGGTGATAAGATGAATTAAAATGTAATTTTCAGGAATTTTATTTTTCATAATAGCAGAAACTTGTTTTGCACAGATATTTTCTTTAGCATTGAATTCTGTTCATATCTGGTTTTTATGTTAACGATGTTAGCGTATTTTTTGAAGTAGATGAAGTTTTAAGGTATAAGGTTTTATCAGGTTATATTTCAATATCTACCAGATAAAAATGTTTTTAAGAAAAAATTGTTCATATCTGGTGATTAATTTGTTTATCGAAAGATTACGATTGCAGTTGTATAGTGGACAGCAAGAACGTTGAATGTTTTCATTGTAGAGACTGTTCATATTGTAATCTGTTATGATTATCAAGTATTTTTCATTTGGCGGTACAAAAAGCGAACAACGAATTTATGTGTAAACAAATTTATTTCAGCAACTGAAGTAGAATAATTTTAGGTTTTGTTGTTGGTCAGGCTGGTATTTTGATGACGTTGCTGCAGCTCGCGATTGCATATACCATTATTTTGTTCACAGTTTTATCTCTGTGTGCTATATCAACTAACGGGGCCATCGAAGGCGGAGGCGTTTATTGTAAGTGTATCAAACATTTTGCATTTTATGCGTTAAATAATTGTCGTTAAAATAACGAGGGATTATTTTTGTGTTTACTTTTCTGATGTCGCTTAAGTTTAAAGTTTTAAGTGAAATAGGCAGTTTTTGAAAAGGATCAGTTTTGCGAGTTTTCAGATATGATAAGCCGTGCACTTGGTCCAGAATTTGGTGGAAGTATTGGCGTTTTATTTTTTGTGGCAAACATTTTTTCGTGTTCGCTGTATATATCAGCTTTCACGGAAGCACTGATTAATAATTTCGGTCCAGGTGGTAAGTTGAATAATTTTTCTGTTTTCTCTTCTGTTTAATAAGATTATGAATATATAATTTAATGCTGTTCTCATTTCATTTAGGCTATACTGTTGACAACGCTTTACCAAGTGGCCATTGGTGGGCATTTGTGTACGGTTTTGGCATTTCCATTGTGCTTTTGATAATTTGTTTGGTTGGTGCTCAGATGTTTGCCCGTACATCAGTCTTAGTATTGATCATCGTCAGCATATCTTATTGCAGTTTTTTGTTGAGTTTGATGGTATTTTTCAATCCAATTTCCGTCCCGTTGCCAGAGAATAATCCGTTTGGTCGATTGGACGATAATGGCACGTTGATAAAGAATTTGACTGTTTATGCAAATTACACTGGTGTTAGAAGTTTTACATTTATGGAAAATTTGTACCCAAATTGGAGTGTTGATTACACAACTGGCATTCACATGACGTTTGCATTAGTATTTGCAGTAGTATTCAGCGGCATAACGGGTTTGATGGCCGGCGCCAACATGTCAGGCGAATTGAAGCAGCCCAATATTTCTATTCCAAAAGGAACATTGCAAGCGTTGCTGGCAACATTTTTAGTATATTTCTTGACAACTTTTTTGATTGGCTCTTCTTGTTCCAACATTTTGTTGCAAAACAACTACATCGTTGTACAGAATATCAACATTTGGCCACCATTCATTTTTATTGGAATTGTTGCCGCGACATTGGCAGCGGCACTCAGCAATTTGATAGGCGCTTCAAGGGTGCTTTTTCGATTAGCCATCGACCGATTGTTTGGTTAGTGGATGTTTTATTGTTGTGTAAATGTTGAATTTGTCCAATATTTATATTTGCTTTGTCCAGGGGTTCTACTTCACGTGGCCACATTCCACAGAGGTGGCAATCCTGCCATGGCCGTTCTCATATCTTGGGCATTAGTTGTAGTACGTTTACTTTGTTTTTCTCTAACTATGAGTGGAATATGTTTATTTTATTTTATTTTTTGTTTTTAATTTTAGGCAGTTCTGATGATCGGCTCTTTCAATGTTATTGCGCAGATTACTTCTGTGTTATTCTTACTCTCCTACGCGGCAGTTAATCTTGCCTGTTTAGCATTGGACTTGACATCGGCTCCAAATTTTAGGTTACTCAAATCATAAATAAATAAATAAATATATATATATATATATATATATATATATATTGTAATAATAGTTTGATGTGTTAATTGGCTTTTTCAGACCTACGTTTCGATACTTTTCTGTGCTCACATCATTCTGCGGCTTTGCTGGTTGTATTGCGATGATGTTTGTCGTGAATCCAGTATCGTCTGGTGTTACAATAATATTTTTGCTGCTTTTATTGATTGGCTTGCATTACGTGGTACCGATGCCGGCCAGTTGGGGTTCTATCAGTCAGGCGTTGATCTTTCACCAGGTACGCAAGTATTTGTTGTTGCTTGATCCACGAAAGGAACATGTTAAATTTTGGCGACCGCAAGTGTTGCTGCTGGTAGCGAATCCTCGTTCTTGTTTGCCGTTGATCGACTTTGTGAACGATTTGAAAAAGTCTGGCTTGTACGTTATTGGTCACGTGAAAACCGATGCAGACGACAGTCAGCATCATTTGGATCCCGCTCAGCGAGACATGCCCTACTGGTTGGGCTTGGTAGATTATTTGAAAATCAAGGCATTTGTCGAGATTACTGTTGCTAAGTCAATACGCGAAGGGGCCGGTCAGTTGATCCGTCTGAGCGGCATAGGCGCGATGAAGCCGAACACGGTTATACTCGGCTTTCACGACAACACTCCGTCGCAGAACACATTCGACAAGGGTCGTTTCTTGAGGAGCATCAAATTTGCCAAATTAGAACGGGCCGAGGTGGTGGAATATTTCACCGGACCCGACTTGCCGACATTGCCCGGCGATCGTCTGGACCGTCTCGACTACGTGCAGCTGATTCGTGATGTGCTGCGCATGAACAAGAATATCGTCTTGGCTAGACACTTTCAGTCGTTGGACAAGGAGCAGCTGCTGTCCGGCTCGTCCGAACCCCGCTTTGTCGACGTTTGGCCCCTGGACCTGACTTGTGGGACCGAGGACAGTCTGGCCTGGGACAATAGCTCGTTGTTCCTGCTTCAACTGGCCTGCATTCTGAGCATGGCCGGCCGTTGGAAGAACCGGGTCGTGTTGCGCGTGTTCATCTGCGTCTCGTCGACCGATGATATGCAGTACAAAGCGTTCCAGTTAAGGGAGATGCTCAGTCAGCTGCGCATTAGCGCTCAGTCGGTCATCTTGCCCTGGAGTTTAAGGCTTTTGGATGTGGAAGACAGTGAAGACGAAAGGGAGTCTTCGTCTGGCGATACCAATGCTACGATATATCATGGCTTTGCCGGTATATCCAGACGTGCTTTGAGGCGTTTCAACCAGCTGCTGCGCGATAGCAGCGAAATGGCGGGGGTTCTGTTTCTGAAATTGCCACCCCCGCCGGCTGACCCCTCCCTCTCAGACAGCTATTTGAAAGGCCTTCAGTGCCTCACCGATGGTTTGCCGCCAACTCTACTTATACACGGCATCAGTTCGGTCATATCGACCGCACTTTAATCAAGCATTTGATCCTTTTGAAATACTCTTCATGTTACTTATTATTATTATTATTATTATTATTATTATTATTATTATTATTATTATTATTATTATTAATGACTTTTTATTTACGCAGCATAATCAATTTTGATTGATTATACATTATTATCTTTTCCATGTTTCACTTAAATTTTCTACTCTTCTTTATTTAGTATACGGTTATTTTCTCATTTTTACATTAATATGCATATTTTTTTTAATATGAAATATCTTGTACCTTTTTTTTTGTAGTGGAATTGGGTTGTTTTTTGAAATTCATACTGTTCCATTCGATAAGCTGAATTAGTTAGCAGTTAGACAATTTGGGGTAGGTTCTTTGGTTGTTGTTATTTTATTCAGCAGCATGACCAAGAAAAGAAACAACTGGTAAATTCACTACTTCGGTAAGAAATAACATTAATTGAAATTAAATAAATTATTATCATTTTTTAGCCTACTTTTACTGCAAGTGCATTTCAAACGTTTTGTAAATTTATTTTTCAACATTAAAGATAAATTAATAGAAGCTTAATAATAAATTCTACGTTTTATTCCGATTCCAATTAGCTGTAAAACATCTTTCTTCACATTAATCAAATGGTCTGAAAATAAACAAAAAATGCATTGCCATGAACTGAAAATATTGCACAAGGCTGTACAATTTGAACGAATTAATTTGTAATCTTCCTTTCCTTTGCAACGTCCACATCCGCGTCCAGTAGCGTTGCGTTATCAATTTACATAATCATGCTTCATACAATATAATTAGTCCACATTTCGAAATAATAACAAAAGATAGCGAGGTTTGGATAATTGTTGTGAATTTTATATTCCAGTTAATACTCATCAACATTTTCAGTTGTGATTTTTCAATTGTATTCTTTGCCTTTGCTATATAATGTCTCACCTTAGAGTGCAGAAAAATTGCATTAACAGTTTATATAGCCTTTTAAATGATTAATGCTATGTTTTTCAAAAATTTTTTATTACGTAAATAACGTTAAGTAGAGCAACGGTTATCTGATTGAATCCGGTTTCAGAAAATGTAAGCAATATCTCGAACCTTGTTGACCTAGCTATTTCGTTTGTAGGAACGCCGTTAGTTGCCATTTCAGTGCTTCTAGCAAAGAAATATAAAATGCATTCATTCTCAAAGAGCTCAGTCACAGCAGCCTGTGAGAAAAGCACAAATTGCAATGTACTTCTGTTCTGCTATTTGATTTTAAGCAACTTTTTATTCATTTATTAATGTAATACATGGGAAAGATATGAAAAATGAAATAAACAGTACAGTAATATGCTAGCTTTTTCTTGACATTATTTGAATTCATTTTCCGTACACTAATAACGACTGAACGCCGCTTTGCAAAAGGAGCATTACTTGTACTAGAAAGCGCAAAAACAAATACGCCACAAGGAATGGCGAGCATAGGTTTATAGTACTTATCAAATAATTCAGAATCGACTGATGTCCATAAAGTTCATTTCCGCATTCAGAGGTTTTTTTCGCAAATGGCGAAACGTCATGAGCGGCAGACTTGCTTCCTTTGGAAAAACGGAGAAACTGTTTTTTCAAAATTCCCCTTTTCTTCCTCTTAGGCATAGGCTTTGATTAGTGATAATGTTTTGCAGAGTTTGGCTGAAATCTGTCCTGCAGTTGTAGAATGATTTGACTCTAAAGTTTGCACATTGCGTATCAGAATACATAGGTAAGCATCCCACTTTTGCGTGGATATCTCCATAACTATGCAACTGGAAACCGCAGCAATACTTATAACGTACTTGTCTAATCACTGCCGATCAATTGATGCCCATAATGCCCATTTCGGGGCAACAAGATTTTTCACAAAAATTGCAAATTTCATGAGCTATAAACCTGTTTTTTTGAAAAACGGCGTTGCTGTATGTAGTTCCATAAGCAATTTCCAACCCGCCACTACGGTCATATTCAACGAATGTGAAAATAAATTCCACCGCCATGTTTTTGACCTTATTTTCGGCCGGTAACTGAATAACATTTTATCCAACACATCCACAACAGCCCTATATTGGTTGCACACCAGTACGATGCTTGGCTGCGCTACATCGAAACAAAAGGCGTGCCTCCAGGGAAGTACAATGCATTATTAAAAACCTTCGTCATATATAAAAACAGCATTGCAATTACATTAATCAAATTCCATTAATTACAAATACCCATAATTTTACGCAATTCCCTATTTAATGACGTATTTGGCAAAATTGCTTGATAGCAACAGGGTCATTTATAGAGGGAAATAATGCAAAACTGAATAAAAACTTTAATTCGTTCTGTTCATTGTAATAATTCTCATATCTATATTGTCCGCAATCAATAAATTGCGTAAAAAAAATTTTTCAAATTTGTACTGGCCTGTATTACGAAAATGAACTTCAGGTACAAATGTTATTAATATCGCGAACATTGTTTGGAGTACATAAGCCGTAAAAAGTTGTAAATATAAATGGAATGGAACTACATTCCATATTATCAAGAGATCAGGTTTTGCTGCGCTTGGTGTTGCTCCGACTAAAATCGTATAAGCACCGAATATTTTTGGCAAGGACTCGACACATACAGATTCCTAAAAGCGTAAGACTATATTTTTAGTGATTATGGCATTTTTTATAATCGATGTCACTCATGTTCGCAGAAATTTAAAGTTTTCGCCTTTTCAAAAAAGCAAGGGATCATATAGCCGGGATCCAAAGTAGTTTTTCGAAAGTAAGCTCCACTTACAACTTTCGCATCCATTGTCAGCAGTGTATGACCAGTCCAAAATAAATAGTGCATGGAAAGGATAAATAGTGCCCTCATTGTTAACATGCACAGCACTCCAACACCAGTTGCCAGTATAGTATTATAATACACAGGGAAGCGGCGCTTCCATAAGAACGTTTAAACGATTAATCGGTGCACGAAGAATTGTTGGTAAAGTTGATCCAACGTCATTATTGAGTAGTCCAATGCAGGCCATCTTCCCACAACCATTGGTAGTGTAGTCAGTTCGAAATAAAAATATGTTCAATCCCGTT